>NC_057397.1:59217430-59568536 GCF_019320065.1 Cervus canadensis | reverse complement strand
GCTTTCTAAGACCCACCTGACTTCACATTCCAGGATGTCTGGCTCTAGGTGAATGATCACATCATCGTGATTATCTGGGTTGTGAAGATCTTTTTTGTACAGTTCTGTGTATTCTTGCCACCTCTTCTAAATATCTTCTGCTTCTGTTAGGTCCATACCATTTCTATTCCTTTATGGAACTCATCTTTGCATGAAATGTTCCCTTGATATCTCTAATTTTCTTGAAGAGAGCTCTAGTCTTTCCCATTCTGTTGTTCTCCTCTTTTGACTGTATGGATCACAATAAACTGTGGAAAATTCTTCAAGAGATGGGAATACCAGACCACCTGACCCAACTCTTGAGAAATCTGTATGCAGGTCAGGAGGCAACAGTTAGAACTGGACATGGAACAACAGGCTGGTTCCAAATAGCAAAAGGAGTATGTCAAGGCTGTATACTGTCACCTTGCTTATTTAACTTATATGCAGAGTACATCATGAGAAACACTGGGCTGGATGAAGCACAAGCTGGAATCAAGATTGCCAGGAGAAATATCAATAACCTCAGATATGCAGATGACACCACACAGAAGAAAGTGTGGCAGAAGGGGAAGAAGAATTAAAAAGCCTCTTAAGAAAAAAAAAAGCCTCTTGATGAAAGTGAAAGAGGAGAGTGAAAAAGTTGGCTTAATGCTCAACATTCAGAAAACTAAGATCATGGCATCTGGTCCCATCACTTCATGGCAAATAGATGGGGAAACCGTGAAAACAGTGGCAGACTTTATTTTTGGGGGCTCCAAAATCATTGCAGATGGTGACTGTAGCCATGAAATTAAAATTTCACTGTAGCTTGCTCCTTGGAAGGAAAGTTATGACCAACCTAGATAGCATATTAAAAAGCAGAGACATTACTTTGTCAACAAAGGTCTGTCTAGTCAAGGCTATAGTTTTTCCAGTAGTCATGTATAGATGTGAGAGTTGGATAATAAAGAAAGCTGAGCCCTGAAGAACTGATGCTTTTGAACTGTGGTGTTGAAGAAGACTCTTGAGAGTCCCTTGGACTCCAAGGAGATCCAACCAGTCCATCCTAAAGGAAATCAGTCCTGAATATTCATTGGAAAGACTGATACTGAAGCTGAAACTCCAAAACTTTGGCCACCTGCTGCAAAGAACTGACTCATTTGAAAGACCCTGATGCTGGGAAAGATTGAAGGTGGGAGGAGAAGTGGATGACAGAGGATGAAATGGACATGAGTTTGATTAAACTCTGGGAGTTGGTGATGGACAAGGAGGCCTAGCGTGCTGCAGTCCATGAGGTCACAAAGAGTCAGCCACAACTGAGTGACTGAACTGAACTGAACTGAGAAATCCCTATCCTTACAAGCAAGTACTAAAGTGAAGTATTAGTTGCTCAGTCATGTCGGACTCTTTGCGACCCCATGGACTGTAGCCCACCAGACTCCTCTGTCCATGGGATTCTCCAGGCAAGAATACTGGAGTGGGTAGCCATTTCCTTCTCAAGGGGATCTTCTCCACCCAGGGATTAAACCTCTGTCTCCTGCATTGCAGGCAGATTCTTTACCATCTAAGCTGATGCAAGGAAGGAAGCCCACAAGCAAGTACTAGGACGGCTCATTTATGTTTGATGGGTCATGATGATTGCCATCAAACAGAGCTCCCTTGCTTTAGACAAATATAAATATGTTGTAAGAACAGCAGTTGTCTTGAACTTTTATTGATACACTCATATGGTTGGGGATGAAATAATGAACCAGAAAAGATCTCGATGCAAATGTTCTCATGGTAAGCTGTCACTTATCAGATCCCCGTCTTTCATCTGAAAATTGGCAGATTGGACAGCAACCAGTCTACGCTTGTCCTCTATAGCTGCTGCTCTGACATGTTTACTGCGAACAAATACATTTTGTTTTTATAGGGTGAATAATATCCTGAAAGAGCAACTTAGGTTTCTCATCGCTCAATTTAAGCTGGCCCCAGATCTCCTTCACCTTGAAGTAATTCCTTTCTTTATTTAAAATGCCTCATTAAATCCTCAAAATTCACAAGTTGAGCAATGAATTAAGGTAAGACTTTCTGCGGAGTTTTTCTGCGCTTGTTTCTGTTATTCACAAAGTTCTCACTTCAGATATCTGTATCTGTAATCAACCAGCAGAGGCTTAACCCTCCTTCAGAGAAGGATCAATCATTAATTCTCAGCTGTGAAATGTGTGGGCCTGAAACTCTGGGCCCAGAATCTTCTTCATAATGCAGTCCCTGGAGGCTCTTGGGTAAGCCATTAAACCTCCTCCTCCGGAAGAGAGATTTGTGCTAATGTTTTCTTGGAGACACTACTCAAACTAGAAAGATTCTAGTTCAGTCCTGGGGTTGGATCTCACTGGCATGTGAATGGATGCAAGATTACAACAAATCATGGGGAAATCCCCGGGTTGCCTTTCAATACTTCCCAGAAACATTATTTCCAAGGCCTTTCTAGAATGTTCCACTCTCCTGTGTGTTAAATATGGCTTAAGACACTTTCCTAGTCTTTGAAACACATTCTCCTTCTTTCTCCTGAACCTCCCTTTAGTCAGAAGTCATGAGAATATAGAGGCTAAGAATTTATAAGTTTTCAAACTGAATTCAAGGGCTTCCCTGGTGGCTCAGATGGTAAAGAGTCTGCCTGCAATACAGGAGACCAGAGTTCAATCCCTGGGTCGGAAAGATCCCCTGGAGAAGGGAATGGCTACCCACTCCAGTATTCTTGCCTAGAGAATTCCATGGACAGAGGAGCCTGGCAGGCTACAGTCCATGGCGTCACAAGGAGTTGGACACAACTGAAGCGACTAACACTTTACGCTTTCAGGAATTTTACACAACACATCAGAAGACCCAGTTGCTTCAAGTCAACATTCAGAAGGGGAATTTCCATGTTCTCATAGGAGATCTTCATGGGAAAACCACAACCTAAAGAATTTGGTTTGGAAATACAACTCTTGTTTGTGTGCGTGTTAGTTGTCCAGTCATGTCTGACTCTTTGTGACCCCATTGACTGTGGCCCAACATGCTCCTCGGCCCATGGGGTTTCCCAGGCAGGAATACTGGAGTAGGTTGCATTTCCTTCCCCAGGGGATCTTCCAGATCCGGGGATTGAACCTGGGTCTACTGCATTGCAGGCAGATTCTTTACCGTCTAAGCAACCAGGGAAGCCTGATGTACAATCCTTGGATATTCTCTTTAAGGACTGGAAGAAAATGGTGAGAAAACATACTTTGAAGGAGATGTTTAATCTATAAGGATATATCTTATATTTTTGTATCATCACAGATAAAATGTATCCTACCAGATTTTGCTAGTTTCCTGACCAGTCTCCATCGCCTGCTGAGTAGGCAATAAACCAGGTAAGCCTGTCCCTAGACTCAGCTAGCTGTTTATACCTGGGTTAGGACCCAGATTTCGGGGATAGCCCAGTGGTAGCCTGTGACATAGCCTGGCTCAACGGCTAAGTCAGTCGAATTCTTCTCTGAGGATTTAGGTAAAGATGTCCAGAAGGAAGTTTAGTTATGGTTGTTGAACCTAGAAGATCATGCATATTTGGAGACTGCAATGGCCAGCTGGGGCCATGTGTAGACAAATAACCAGAAATAGCCAGCTGGCAAGGAAGAAGATAAAGGAGGTGATATATAGAGCAAGACTTTGCTGTGAGAACAGAGTTGAAAATGTGAAAAAAGCATATCACAGAGCTGCCTTGATACTTGCCTTTCCTGAGACTTGGTTTTTTGGTTCTTCCAAGACTCCCATACATACATGTCCTTCCAATAAATCCCATTATTTCTGGAACAACTTGAATGAGTCTCTATTTCTGATAGTGACAAAACCATGGTGAAAGCACTGAGTGAATTAGCCTTGATGGACACTAACCTGGGTGACCACCAGAGCTCTTTTCAAGGGCAGGTTGGTTAGTGACTCTAGGTAAGTGTTGACTTGGACACCAGCCCAGGGAATGGAACCCATCCATGTTCAGCCCTCACACCAAGACTCTTGCCTCTGCCATTTTGCTTTAAAGGATCTCAGTTCAGTTCAGTTCAGTCACTCAGCTGTGTCCGACTCCTTGTGACCCCATGGACTGCAGCACGCCAGGTCTCCCTGTCCATCACCAACTCCCAGAGTTTACTCAAACTCATGTCCATTGAGTTGGTGATGTCATCCAACCATCTCATTCTCTGCCATCCCCTTCTCCTCCCACCTTCAATCTTTCCCAGCATCAGGGTCTTTTCAAATGAGTCAGCTCTTCGCATCAGGTGGGCAATGTACTGGAGTTTCAGCTTCAGCATCAGTCCTTCCAATGAATATTCAGGACTGATTTCCTTTAGGGTGGACTGGTTGGATCTCCTTGCAGGCCAAGGGACTCTCTAGAATCTTCTCCAGTACCACAGTCCAAAAGCACCAATTCTTCGGTGCTCAGCTGAAGGATTGCACATCCTTAAATCTCTCTCGTATAGAATCATAAACTCTCAACTTGGGAAAGAAATGAGGGCGTCATATCCAACCAGTCTCTCCATGGTTGAATCATCCCTGTAAATCCCTGGACTGTGATTTTCAAGTCCATACTTGAACACTTCCAGAGACAGGAAATTATAATCAAATCATTTCCACAGCTACCATTGATTGAGCACCTACTATGTATATTTCTCTTCACAAATGCTATCTCATGTTATACTCTAAAACCTACTGGGATTATTTTCAAATGAAGGAACTGGGGCTCAGAGGGGTCAAATTGTTTCCCACAACCATAGCCATGGATCTAGTTTATGGCTGTATCAGTTAGGACATTTTGTTCACAATAGGAAAGTATGTCCATTAACTTAAAAATAGAATTGACTAGGGAGACAGAGGAAGCTAAAGAAATTGAGAGGATGTTGAAGAACAGGATCAGGGAGGATAATAACTCTATTCTTCAAGGGCAAACTACATTGTAAGGAATTTAGATTGGAGGTATAATCCTTGGAGATTCTCTTTAAAGACTGGATGAAAATGGTGTGGAAATTGAGCTTGTAGGAGATGTTTAATATATAAGAATGCATCTTGTATTTGGTATCTTCATTGGTCAGGGCACTATTCAGGGAAGAATCCGCTTCAGTCATTTTACCACCCTCATGTGACTCTATTCAAGATAGAGCATCCTGGGAAAAAGAATCTGACTGGGCCAACTTGGGTCACATGTTCAACTCCTGGGGGAGGAGTGAATAGAACAACTTGAAGGATTATCCCACCAAGACAGCTTGCAATGGGGAAATGTTATTTCCCCAAAGAAAAGCAGGCCATTGCTTTCCAAATAAAGAGGAAAGGACTCTGGAAAGCAAAAACAGCAAATGCTTACTGCAGTAATGGGACTGGCATTTCAACCGTCTTTCCACTGCGCTCCAGTTAAAGGGGTAACAAACTCATCTTATATGGATCAAAATCTGTTTCTTTTCAAATTCCCCTTATTGGTCCTGGTTTTACAACTTGGAGCTACACAGCATCAGTGTATTTTGACAGCCCTCCAATTATTTGAAAGCAATTAGCATACTCTCCTCCCCCAGTCCCTAGTTCTATTCACTCCTGGCTATAAGTGTTTCTGGTTCCGTAAACTTTTCTTCACATGACATGGCTTGAGTGTCTTTTCCACCCTGCTTGTTCTTTTTTTTTTTTTTCATATTTATTTATTTGATTATGCTGGGTCTTAGTTGCGGCATGTGAGATCTAGTTCCCTGATTAGGGATGGAACCCAAGCCCCCTGCAACGGGAGCCCGGAATCTTAGCCACTGGACCACTAGGGAAGTCCTCTAGTTCTTCTTTTTAAAACCTGCTTCAGATTGTTTCTTTTCCAACTTAAAGCACAGTGATCAGAGGAGCCCAGCATGACACTCCTGATATGCTTTGTTCAAAGCAGAGTCGAACAGAGCATCTTGGAATCAGAAAACCTTAAAGACTAAGTGGAAATTTGCTTCCACCTCCTGCCTGAGGCAGGCTCTAGCACCTGATGGGTCTAGTTCTGCACCTTAACATTGCCATTTGTCAGCTTCATCGATGCTTTGTGAACAGGCTTCTTCACTGTTACCTATAATCATAAAATGTACTTACAGGTAAATGTCCTGGGAAAATACAGAGAAGCCTGGTAGGCCACAGTCCATGGGGTCACAAAGAATCAGACACGACTAAAGCAATTGAGCACACACACACACACATACGCGCGCGTGCGCGCACACACACACACACACACACACACACAGCCACTGTAATTATTAGAGGAGAGAACACATGTAGAATGTGTGGCATTGTTTCTGGCCTGTAGTAGGCCCTCAGTACAGTTATCACCATTGCCATGTGTCACTATTATTACTCTACCCCAAGTAAGTGGCCATTCAGTCTTTCCATGGCCACTGAAGTGGGGTCACTGCCAGAGAAGTCGTATCTGTCCTTTAGAGTTTGCTCAAAGGCACACGAGGAGTGGCCTCGTCGAAGAGCACAGAGTTCGGGATTTGCACACAACGTCAGAAGGAAGTATTATCACTTGGGAAATAAGAATGACCTTGCAGGTAAGTGTAGTGCTGCCGGGGAAGGAGACCGCTTTGAGGGACTTCCCTTCGAGTAGGTAAAGTGCAAGCTAATTTTGCTTTTTTTTTTTTCAGGATCTGAAGGAAGCAGTCGTTATGTCTGAATCTGTGAAGATCAGTGCAGTTATCAAGGGGTGAAAACCAACACACAAATATTTGCTATTGATAAGATACTTGGTAATCAGCGCGGCTTCTCACACCCATGGTAAGCTCTGCTCATGGGGGCTTTTGAACTTGAACTTGCTGCTCCCACGCTAATTAGGCAAATGAGACAATGCAGGCCTGGAATATACATATGGCCTAGAATATGGCCATTGTCCTTTGCAGCACCAAGACTCTTCTACTGAGAGTGTCTCAGCCTGGCTGGGGCATGGCAGAGGTGAAGGTCATGGCCTCTGGCATGGTACTCAGTGGCATCAGAGACAATGACAGACTTCAAAGTATGTGCACCATGGAGAGGCTGTATGATAGTTAAGAGAATTGGTATTGCAGTCAGAAACAATACAGATCTTCCTAGGCTTTGATAGGTTATATCCCAATAAATCCATTGTAAGTTGAAAATCACATAGGTCAAAAATGTGTTTAACACACTAACCTACAGGACATCACAGCTCATCCTCGCCTCCCTTAAATGTGAGCAGAACACTTACATGAGTCTACAGTTGAGCAAAATCATCTAACATAAAGTTTATTTCATAATAAAGTATTGGATATCTTATATAATTCACTTAGTATTGTACTAAAAATGAGAAACAATGATTGTCTGGGGACAGGATGGTTGTCAGTATATCGGCCGTTGACCCTCATGGATTGCGTGGCTGACCAGGAGCCAAGTTTCAAGGTCACTGCCTGACATCACCAGGGAGGATCACACCATAAGCCCAAGGAAAGATCAAAATTCAAAGTGTGGTTTCTACTGAATAAGTATTGCCTTTGCACCATCATAAAGTAAAAAAATCAAGCACTGAACCATCATAAGTCAGGGACCCTCTGTAATCAGACTCTGTTTAGTCCAATTTGTCCATGAAGGACCAACCCTAAGAGTTCATCTTGGTCTAGTGAACCCCTGGCACTGTGCCTGTCTCGGAGTGGGCGTTCAGAACTGGGAATGAATGAGTGGAGTACCTGGGTTCAGATCCTAGCGTGACCTGAGGCAAGTTCTGGAACCTTTCTGTGCCTTCATCTCCTTGACTAGAGAAAGGAGAGCATGATACTTGTTGTCTCAGGATGGCTGCGGAGATGAAATGAGAAAACGTAGCCAGTCGAGTACAGCATAGAGCATATAGTAGGAGCTCAATAACTAAGTTGTTTTTGTTCTGACTTTTCATTATTATTATTATAACTGACCATTGATTAATTCTGATAAAAGATCTGTACACAATAACCTTCACATTTACATAAATATCCAAAGAGTTAAATTGCCATATTAGCAGCTGTCTTACCACCACCAATAGTCAACAATGAGACACCTAAGCTTTTGTTTGCTTGTTTGTTCCTGGCAATTGAATTTTAAGATCTCCAGCTTCCCTATAATTAGCTCTCTGAACTGGCAAGGTGCTTGCAGGGTAATCACCAGCTGCCGGAGCCTTGCCTGCCTCCCTCACTGCATTCCCAGGGCCTCAGTGATGGCACCCTTGGCTCTGCCTGGGACGTCAGAGTGCTGAGAGGAGACAGAGCAGTGGGAGATACTTATCTTTGATTTGGAGGGACTCGAATAATTTCTGCACCCAAAAGAGACAAGGAGAAAGAGAGTTCATTTTTTAGAAAACTAACTTGGTAAAAGCAAAACAGAACAAAACTGTGACAGTGTGAGTCGCTCAGAAAGTGTCAAGTCGCTCAGTCGTGTCCCAGTCTTTGTGACCCCATGGACTGTAACCCGCCAGGCTCCTCTGTCCACGGAATTCTCCAGGCAAGAATACTGGAGTGGGTTGTTATTCCCTTCTCCAGAGGATCTTCCCAACCCAGGGATCGAACCCAGGTCTCCTGGATTGCAGGCAGATTCTCTGCCGTCTGAAATAAAACAAAAAACCTTGGGAGTTCCCTGGCAGTCCAATGATTAGGACTCCACACTGCCACTGCTGGAGGCCTAGGTTCGATCCCTAGTTGGGGAACTAAGATTCCACAAACCATATGGCACAGCCAAAAAGGAACAACAACAACAAAAAAAAAAACTAACTTAGTAAATTTTTAAAAACTGGAAATTTTCAAAGAATTTTGAGTTTGAGCAATGTTCCCTATAGCATCAAAATTTTCAGGTCCCCGTCTCCCTGGGTTTGGTTTCCCCCTTCTCATCAATGATGAATATGATACAGAAAGTTGAAGTGATCTACCCCAAATCCCTTTCAGTCAAAAAGAAGTCACTTTATGTATGTGGATCTGTGCCCAAGTAGATGCTCCATTATACTGTATATTATGTATATGATATTATTCTAAGTCTCCTATTATTTTAAACACCAGATTACCTTCTTTAATTATATGTATTGACACTTTTAACTTTCAAAAAATATACAGACTGCGTGCAATTTATGGAGGAAAAAAAAACCTCGGAACTTTGCCCTCCTGAGTGTCTTCCGCAGCCGTATAAAAAAACCCAGCAAACATTTCTAGACTGCCTTAAGCCAGACACTACCCTTCTAGGAGCCCATCTTTTGCTCCCAATAATATTATGATCTCTTTCAAGAGAAAAGGTCGGGACAAGGGGGCGTGACTCTTCATTCTATTATCTTTGGTATTTTGTACCAGTCTGGGGTTTCTCAAATCTGGAGACAAGAAGCACATATTTGTTTTAGACATTTAAAAAAAAGAAGAAGTTCTGAATGCCTTTGCAGTTTCTTCCTTGAGCTGTCTAGAGGGAACTATTTATTTTGCTTCTTTACCTTGCAAATAGCTAACGGCTTCCAGCCAGGGCTCAACCCAACCCTTTTGTGCCCTGCAGTCATCGCTGCGTCTTTAAAAGAAAAGCGATCCGTTGGAATGCTGTGCGTGCACATGCCTGTCGGACTCAGCAGGCCCCACCTGCTGAGCAGGTAAACCAGATCCTCTAACCGGCCTCTGCAGCCGCATTCCAGCCAGGCAAGCTCCTACTCTCTAATTGTTACCTGTCAAACAGGTCAACCAGGCACTTGGGTTTGGTCCAAACACGCGCATGTTCCCACGAAACCCTAACCCTGCCAACCTTTGACCTTTCCGTCGTTCCCAAGTTCCCCTGATGATTTCAACCAGGGCTGATGTAAATGTGAATGATGACTTTTTAACGGGCACACAGGTTCTTTTTTTCTCCCTCACTGGGGATGGTAAAACTGATCACACACTGTTTGGGGCTTCTGGACTAGCACAGTGGGGTCACTCAAGATGACCCCGGAAGGCATAAGGTCGGGGTAGCTAGGGCTCCTGAAATGAAATCCACGAGTCCTAAATCACTCATGGAAATTGCAGGCTGTCCATCCTAACCGAATGGAGAGTGAGTCCCCTTGAGTGGATAGAAACCGAGGTGACTCACAGGGGCAGACCCCCTTAGTCTCCTGTCTGGCACTGACCGGGGCCGGTGGGCTCAGCCTCAAACCTACTTACGGGTAAGACCATGAGAAGTCACGTGACCTGTGTGGGCCTCAGCATCGCCCCCGCTTCCCCCACCCCCAGCAAAGAGAAGAAGGGGAACTACACAGACTGTAAGGCTTCTTCCAGCACCATTTCTGTTTTCTTTCCTTTCAATACTGCCACTCAAAGTAGGGGATCATGTAACAGGAATGCTGACGCTTCTTCACCCTTGATGTCTAGGGCTGGGTGAGGTGCTTGAGCACTGATGGAAGGGCCCTGGTTGAACTGAGGGCCCCTTCTGATTAGCTACCCAGGTCTAAAGACTTCCCTCAAGTGTGGAAAAACCGTGGGCTTCTCCTCTGGGGACATCTGGATAGAATACAGAATATCCATCTTAACCTCAGATCCCCTTCTGTATCTCATCCAGTGAGTTCAATCATTTTTATTGGGAGATGTGATTATTTTCTGTGTCTGGGTAGCATAGACTATCCTTTGTATTCTACTGATGAGGAATACAGAATCCAAGCTACAGGCTCACTGAATCCAACCACTGCATTTTACAGATCAAGAGCCCCCAGGGAGTGGGTGTGAGTTGCCATATATATCCTGCAAGGAGTCAGGCTCCTCGCTTAAGCAACCATGGGAATTGGGGAACACTGTGGACTCCCCAAACTGTTGCCAGCGCAGTGACATTGGAAGATGCTCCCAAAGGCTGCTTCAGTGAAGGAATTTCAAAACTCTAGGCCAAGAAGCCGAGCTCTGGAGCAGGTTTCTGAGATGGGCGGTGCTGTCAGGCCAGTTTGCTGGAGGAGGGGTTTCTCGTCCTGGGCTGGACAGGTTATTCTACAAAGAGCTCAGGATCACCGCTTGGAGAGCAGGAACTGGCACTTCCTGCTCGTTCATCCAGCTCAGACTTGTCCACCAGAGTCAAACCACTGGGGCTGGGCTCAGGGAGAGAAACTTCCTCGGGGGTGTGGGACCGTGGAGTCAGGCAGTCTGCAGGCCTGCTGAGCATCCCTCTCATGGACTATTCACTTTAGGGAGAACAAAATGTAGAGTGCCTGGGCTCACAGAGAAGAAACTCAACCAGAAGCCTGCCTGGCTTGTTCTCTGGGATGCCATTAACTCACGAGGGCTGGCCTAGGCTGTGGGGGGCCATGACCCCCCCACCGAGGGGCTGGATGTCCTGGAGGGGCCTTCAGAGGGCAAACTGGATAAACAGGCACATCCTCTCATAAAGCCCTCTGGGAACATGGAGTTCACAGTGTGGTTACTTTAAAACAGATACCAAATGGTATTTACACAACATACCTGATTAGCATTATTTTCTCATTATCAAACACAAAATCTTTGACAAACAATAAGTTGTTTATAGCTATCAGTATCTATTCAATGCAAACATCCTAATTTTCATGCTCTTCTCTTGGTCCATTCCACCACGCATTGGCTGTGGAGTAAGTTACATTGGCTTTCCAAACCTCAACTTTCTTACCTGCAAAATGGGAACATTTGTCCTATTTTCCTCGAGACACCATTTGTAGAATAAGTGAAATAAAGTTCCTGACCTGCTCTGGGGCCTCACACATAAGATACATTTAACATCAACTATTTTGGTTGCTATTGTTGATTTTTAAAAAAGCTTATTAAAATAGTGACTCATGTGACCCAATTTCAGAATGGTATTCTGATGATTAAAAGTAACTTCAGAATAACTCAGGGTTCTTTATTCATTTTCTCCAGCACTGTGGGGGAAGTGGTTCTGGTTCTTCACACAGCATAGCTGTTGCCTATTCTTTGTTTTGTTGTTGTTTAGTCACTAAGTCGTACCTGACTCTTTGTGACCCCATGGACTGTAGCCTCCCAAGTTCCTTGGTCCATGGGATTTGCCAGGCAAGAATACTGGAGTGGGTTGCCATTTCCTTCTCCAGGGTATCTTCCCAACCCAGGGATTGAACCCATGTCTCCTGCATTGCAGGCAGATTCTTTACCACTGAGCCACTGGGAAAGCCCTCTCTGGTCAAGTACTACATTAAATTTGAGGCTCCTTCCCCTGCCATTCCTCATACTTCTAACTGCCTCTATTTGCCGTTTGTTGGTAAAGATTCAGGGGTTTAAAACAGATTTTAGCATCAAAGAATCCACAGCAAGATTAGAACAGGCAGGGGGCTTCTCTGGTGGTCCAGTGTTTAAGAATCCAGCTTGCAGTGCAGGTGACATGGTCCGACCCCTTGTCTGGGAAGATTTCACATGCCGCAGAGCAGCCAGGTCCATATGCCACAGCTCCTGAGGCCCCACCCCGCAACTAGAGCATCCATGTGCCACAGTGAAAGATCCCGCATGAGGCAACGAAGATCCTGCGTGCTGCCACTAAGACCCAGCGCACTCAAATAAATATTTTAAAGAGAACATCAACAGACACAATGTGATTATGAGAAGAAAGTACCAGAGAAAAATATTTAAGGAAAAAAAAAATAGCTGAAACTCACCAAATGTGATAAAAATCTGCACACCCAAGAAGCTCAAGGGGGAAAAAAAAAGATTAGGACAGGCACTGTGAAGGAGTGGGTACTATTGGATTATTAATCCCCCTCCACTGGCTCAGCTCATTCAAATGCATGGCCGTAGTTATGATGTTGGTAACTATCTCTCTCCAACCATTTCTTTAGGTCACTGATTACAACGCAGGCTTTCAAAGAAAGAAGAGTCTAAATACAGAGAGAATCCACTCATCAGCTAATTAACTCCAAAATCCTCAGGTGTTGACAGCTCTCTTCAAAGTCCTGGCTTTTCTAAAACAGGAATAGCCCAGGGCCACCGCAAACACACTCCCCAGGGCCTGCCCCCAGCAAAAGCAACCTGGGCCCTGGGGATGGATGAGGATGGACCCTTCGAGAGAGAGGCTTGCTGGACATTTGGCCTAGAGGTTGAAAAGAAACTAAATCAGTCAGGCTTCTGCAAAGGAACATATAGTGTCCTCAACAAACAGTGGTTGAATCCTTGCTGACTAAACCCAGGATGTCCAATGAGTCACCAAATCCTGTCAACTCTACCTCCTAAATCTCGCTTAAATCCATTGACCGCTTCACATCCTCATTGCTTTGTTTCCCCTTTAGAGCACTCGGGCTTTGCATTTGAATTAATGAAGCAGCCTCCTAACTGGTCTGCCAAGAATGGTTCACGGAGGCCTTTGATTTCTCTCTCCAGCCGGCTCTGGGCCTCGCCCCCTCGGTGCTCCAGGGCATGGTGCACACCTGCTGTTCCCTCTGCCTGGAACCCGCTCCCTGCCCAGCCCTCCCCAGCCTTCAGGGATCTGCTTAAACACCCATTTCTACAGCAATGACTGCCTACCACAGCCTGTCTGTAGCCCCCTCCCAAGCCCTAAGCATCACGATGACAGGCACGCCTTCCACACCGGTCCCCACGGCAGCCTGTTCAACAGTTCAGTGTGTGTGTGTGTGTTCTCTCATCTAATCTGCACGACCGCCCTAGAACACACCTAGGAACACGCCTATTCAACAGATGAAGAAACCGAGGTTTCAAGACGGGAACTAACTCACCTGCGGTCACCCAACTAGGAGAGAGGCAGACTCTTTGTTTTAATCCAGTCCTCTGCTTTTAGCTTCTACAAGAAGCTGCCCCATGAATACTCTGCTCACTCCATAATTAAACAAGTCAGGGGTCAAATAGTTTAGCTAATGAGGTTCTGAGTCAGTAATGAAGGGAATCAAAAGGTGCCAGCTCCCCTGAAATGCAAATTCAAGCAAACCGGTGACCTCTCAGGGGAAGGTGTGCAGCACCCTGGGAGCAGCGGCTGTTTGAGACGGAGCCATTTTTACCCTCAGGTGTGTTTAAGAGACTCTTTTAGGGCCAGATTCTGAAAAATGTTTTTACGATGGTGGAAAAAGAAGTTTGAATGCGGATGCACGTTTTTGTCTTCCGCTTAGACCCTGAGCAGTAAGCTAGTTTTATGAAAGGATGAGGTCTGAAGGGGAGGTCTCCAAATGCAGAAATATTGGGGGGGCGGAGGTGGCCTGGAGTGGCCTCAGGGAAGAGACAGCCCTAGGGAAGGAGGTGACAGTGGAAGAGCCCTGGGCGGTGCATAGAGGATGCAGGAATGCAAACAGCCTCCAGAAACCCTCAGAGCTCCCGACTTCAGAGGAGAGACACTAAACTTGGTGCAAAGAAAACAAGACAGTCCCAAACAGGTGATGGTTAGAGAGATAGCAGGGGGAGCTGGGATGGGGGAGTTTTAACCAGTTTGGAAAGGACACCGAAGGAGTATGAAGCAAGGGCTTCCTAGGTCTCACCCAGGTACTCCTGAGAGAGTATTAGGATTAAATGTCTGAGTTAAGAGTCATGAAGGACAGGAGGACATCAACTGCTATCACCTTCTACCCTTGAAGAGAAGGAGAGTCAACAGTATTTGGCCAAGGGCTTTAGTTAGAAGGGGCTTCCCCAGTGGCTCAGTCAGAAAAGAATCTGCCTGCAGTGAAGGAGATGTGGGTTTGATCCCTGGGCCAGGAAGATCAGGGCATGGTAACCTACTCCAGTATTCTTACCAGGAAAAGCCCATGAACAGAGAAGCCTGGCAGGTTACAGTTCATAGGGTGGCAAAGAGCTGGACACTGAAGTGTCTGGGCTCACGTTTGGTTAGAAGTAAGTGTGACCAGCAGCGGATGGTTAAGGCTGAGCGCAAAGGGAGCCACACCCAGGTGCTCCAGCTCCTTCCCTCCTGCCTCTTTGTCCCACAGCCATCACCTGCCTGACCTCTGGTTCTGCTCAGGGGAGGTGAGCATTCAAGACCCTGAGCCATGGATAAGATTATAAATTAGAAACTTACAGAATGCAGCCAGATGTGAGAGAAAAGAACATTTTTCTTCAACTAGCCATCCTAAGTCCTTTCCAAGACAAGCTAAGATACAAAACAGTGAAATAAAAATAAAACTTAATATTGGAAGTAAAAAGGGAGGGTGAGGATGGCGTTTATAAAAATTCCTTGAGTATGTGAACATAGAACTAGAATCCACCAAGTCATCAGTAGTACCCATTGGCTAGCTAAAGAAAAGAATCATGGGACTTCTCTGGTGGTCCGGTGACTGAGACTCCCAGCTCCCAGGGCAGGGGTCCCAGGTTTGATCCTTGGTCAGGGAACTAGATTGCACACACTGCAACTAAAGATCCTGCAGGCTTCAGCTAAGACCTAGCACAGCCAAAAAAAAAATACACGTCAGAAGGGGAAACAGTCTATTTTTATTGGGAGTATATTTGCTTTACAATGCTATGTTAGTTTCTAACGTACAGCAAAGTGAATCAGCTATATATATACATGGATCCCCTCTTTTTTGGATTTCCTTCCAGTTTAGGTCACCACAGAGTACTGAGTAGAGCTCCCTGTGCTATAAGTAGCTTCTCATTAGTTATCAACAAAAGGGGAAACATTCTTTACAGGAAAAACGATGAGGATCTGCAAAAATCAGTTTGTGCTTTAAGAGCAAGCATCATGCAGGAACGTGTGGGCCACATCCCCAAGAGGAAGGTATTGCTCCTGTTTATGGAAGCTATACGTCCAAACTTGAATGTCAACAAGCTAGGTGAATCAATTAGCGGCTGAATGAAGCAATTGAAATGCATCCAACTTCCTACTTGGAAAAGGCAATAATGTCTCATAATAATGAAGGTTAATAACCTGTGATGGTATGAGAATATACGGGCCAGTGTCAAAGAGAAGTGCTATCTGTTGTTGTTTTTTTAAAATAAACACATATAGCCACACACACTCTCTCACACACACCCATAAGGGTTTGTGCAATTCAATTACTTCAACAGGAAGTCCCTCCATGGAAAAAATAATAGGACCAAAGACCCAATTGTGTCCAAGGCAAATCAATGGTGACCTCAATGGGACCTTTGGAGAGAAATGAACCATATCATGGAGTAATTGGCTAAAGCCGGTTATAGAGAAACACTAGTCTAACTTCTCTAGGGAAGGAAATGTTACCCTGCCCAGGTTATCATTAATGCATCTATAGAACATACTAAAAAGTACAATTCTTAGGTTAGCAAAATTTCAAAGAGATTTTATAAATTCAAGCAGAAAAAAACATTCCTACCTGTCTGTTGTGTATCCCTGAACTTGCCAAGGACTTTCTGAGATAAAGGAAATAGAAGAGAGCATCAGTTCCCTCCAATTTTTAATCTAATTGGGTAGACAGAAGAAAGACACATTAAAACAATGGGTAAGTGAAGGAAGTTTGGGGAAGTTGGGTTGCCTGGGGACGCAGAGTCAGCAGAAGAGCCTGTGTGGGACTAGCCAGATGGGTTCCATAAAGTAAGTGAATCTCAAGACACTACTTGGACTTGACATATCCCAGTTCTGACCAGGATGTTCAAGTAAATCATCACGAGGATACTTGCTGCGTATCTCCAGGGCTTACTACATTGTAGGACTTACCATATGCAAGGTACTTTATGGGTGTCATCCCACTTAATTCCCACACAGCTGCCAAAAGGCAGGTTCAAACACCATCCCGGTTTTTCAGATGAGGAAATAGAAGCACAGGGAGGATAATCACCCTGCCTGAAGTGACAGAACTAGTAAGGAGCCTGCAATATGAATCACTGCTCTCTACTAGCTGGACAGCAAATGCTCAATAAATATGGAGGCTTCTGGTCAGGCAGAAAAACTATTGCAAGTGTTAGGTTTAACCTCAATACTTCTGCTAAAGTAACAATTGCTTTAAAACAAGAAATTTGGCTTGGAAATCTCATGGATATCAGTGCATCACACAACATAGCTATTGTACAAAGGATCTTCCGTGATCTGCTACCTCTCAGGATATTTGTCAATTAAATATTGAAGTTTTCTCTAAACATTCCATTTGACTTACAATGCTGATGATAAAAAGCAGAGTTTCAACAAAATTTCGTTCTTTCCCAAACCAGGACATCTGATTCTGCCTGGTTTTGTCAACAGAAGTTAGGCTTAACGCATACAGCCTGGTTTCTTGAACCAAATTTAGTGTTTGCCCCTTTTGAACTCATAAGAGGTTCAGCTAAGATCCACAGAATTGAATGTCTTACCCAAAGGCATTTTGGGACAAACCAAGACTTATATTTCACTGAGGTTTCATTCAGGGTGATCTGATGGTCCCCGCTGGAGACCACTTCACCTGTTAAAATTTAACCTGATAAGGAATTCCCTGGCAGTCTGATGGTTAGGATTCACCCTTTCACTGTTGAGGGCCCGGGTTCAATCCCTGACCACGGAACTAAGAACCTGTAAGCCTCATGGAACAGCAAAGGAAAAAAAACTCAGCCTGATACAGTATAGGGGTTAAATGACATTGAGATCCCAAGATTCCTAACTCTTTCAGAGGCATTAGGGGTATATTAGGTTGTTTGCTTATAGCCACTTAAACATGTGACTTGGGCAACATTATTAAAGTCAATGTATTATGAATCACTTGGATTTTTCTTTTTGGTATGTATTAGTGTGAAAGTACCCGTCATGTAAGAACACATGAGCAATGAGACATTAGGGGCTTCCCTGGTGGGTCAGTGATAATCTGTCTGACAAGTTGAAGATGTGGGTTCCATCTCTGTGTCAGGAAGTTTCCCTGGAGAAGGAAACGGCAACCAGCTCTAGTATTCTTGCCTTGTAAACCTCATGGACCGAGGAGCCTAGCTACAGTCCATAGGGTCACAAAGAGTCAGACACGACTTAATGACTAAACAACAACAACAATAAGACCTGAAGGATACAGCTAATAGCTCAGAGACGATGCTTGTCTCAGATAAGTTCTCACACAGGCCACACAAGGAGACATTCACAAGGATGGATCCTGCAGTGTGGGGGTGCTGGGGAGCTGGGAGCAATGTGGGTGAATAGCACTGGGGGTGTGGATGGGAAAATGTGGCGCAAGCACAGACTGGCAGCCTCTACAGGAGTTAGGAACACCAGACATGATGTACCCAAAGCAATATAGCAGTAGTGGTAGTGTTAGTCACCTAGTCATGTCCAACTCTTTATGACCCCATGGACTGGCCCGCCAGGGTCCTCCTCTGTCCGTGGGATTTTCCAGGCAAGAATACTGGAGTGGATTGCCATTCCCTTCTCCAGAAGATCTTCTCAACCCAGGGATAGAACCTGGGTCTACTGCATTGCAGGCAGATTCTTTACTGTCTGAGCTACAGGGAAGATTCAAAGCAACATGGATAGAGTGAAAAAAATGAACAGTCAGAATGAGTCAAGAGCACAATACATTTACATAAAACAAAAGTACAGGTGTAAAAACCAGTGAAACACATTTTTTACAAAAATGTACATAAACACAAGCAAATATTGTATATATATCCAATGTATTAAGATGGTCGTCTGCAGTCAGGGACCCACTCCAGTATTCTTGCCTGGAAAATCCCATGGACAGAGGAGCCTGGGGGGCTGCCGCCTATGGGGTCGCGCAGAGTCGGACACGACTGAAGTGACTTAGCAGCAGCAGCAGCAGCTGTAGTGATGGGGAGATGCTTAGACAAGAGGGCCTTGCCTGGGCCAACAAAGGCAATGTGCTGTAACTGATGGGTCTGACAAACTCAACTCTGCATCTGAGGTCCAGAAACTAGCAAAGACAGACATTCAGCCCAACAAGGTTTTCATCATACGTGCTCAGCTCTGTAGCTCCTGAATGAGGTGTTTAAAGAGTGAGGTTAATGATTGCCAGGTGGGTGTCTTAAGCTCCTTGGATGTGCTTGGATGCTCCTTAGGCCAGAGTCTCTCAACCTTGGCTGCACCTGAAAGACAGCTGGGGCAAAGTAAAAACATCCCACTGCTGGGCCCCAACCCAGAGATTCCTTTTCAGAAACCTGGTGAGGCCCAGGCATCAGTATTTTTCCAGAGCTCCTCAGGTGATTTTACTGGGCATCCAGGATTGAGAACTGTTACATTAGGTTTTTGCATTTTTTATTCTAGTTGCAAATGTTGCATTCTTTGGCATTTTAAAAAACCCCACAAAATCAGATTATTTTCCTTTTGCCAAATATAAATTCACTGATTAGCAGAGAGGACCAAAGAGAGTATATATATCTACTCACTGGATCATACAATTAAAGCTTTCAGCTGAGCCACATGTATGTTTTGGTGGGCACTGCATAAATCTGTGCTTAGTCGCTCAGTCGTGTCTGACTCTTTGCAACCCCATGGACTGTAGCCAGTCTTCTCTGTCCATGGGGATTCTCCAGGCAAGAATACTGGAGTGAGTTGCCATGCCCTCCTCCAGGGGATCTTCCCAACCCAGGGATTGAACCCAGGGCTCCTTCATTGCAGGCAGATTCTTTACCATCTGAGCCACCAGGGAAGCCCCCCAAAATATCCCTTTCCTGATCGGGAATTGAACCCTGGCTGCGGCAGTGGAAGGGTTCCTAGCCACTAGAATCCTGGCCACTAGACCTGTGTCCACAGTGTAGCTTATGTAGATGGAGCCCCTTGGAGCTGATCTGTGCACGACCTGTTCTATGTACACAGCAGGCTGTTCCAGTCCCACCCTGTGCGCTGGGCTGTGTCTTGGCTACACTGGTGACAAGATGACATGGTCACAGACCTGGTGGAACATCTATACTTCAGGGAAGATGGTCACACACGAGATTTCCATGAGGTGTGGCTGTGCTAGGGTGGGAGGGGCACTTCAGGATCTCAGGTCAGGGCCCCTCACACAGTCTAGGGGTCAGGCAGGACTTGCTAGAAGAAACTTGAGCCCAAACCCGAGAATAAGAATGTAGGGAGGTCTGGAGGTATGGTAGAAGGAGGGTGCTGTCTGCCCAGAAAGAACATCCCAGAAAGGGCAGAGAAATTTTACCGTGCTCATAACAGAGCTGAAAGAAACTCAGAAGGGGTGTGATGGGCAGGGTTAAGAAATGCGGACTTCAGGACTTCCCTGGTGGCTCAGAATCCGCCTGCCAATGCAGGAGACATGGGTTTGATCCCTAGTCCAGAAAGATTCCCACATGCTGTGGAGCAGCGAAAGCCCCTGTAACCACAGCTTTTGAGCCTGTGTCCTAGAGCCCAGGCTCCACAGCCAGAGAAGCCATGGCAACAAGAAGCCCATGCACCAGAATTAGAGAGTAACCTCTGCTCCCTGAAACTATAGAAAAACCCACTTAGCCATGAAGACCCAACACAGCCAATAAATTAATAAAAATTCCTTTTAAAAAAAGAAAGAAGAAAATGCGGACTTCCAAGGAAGGCAAAGTCTAGTTACAAAGAATGCTGCGGGTCAACTTAAGAAGTCTAGCTTTATGACATGGGCAACGGCGAAGGAGTCATCAAGTATGAGACTTAGAGCATCCTGGCCACAAGTGGAGTTGAGGCTGCAGGGAGTACGGAGGACCCGTCACAGAATACTGTACTGATGGGGGCAGCTGGTTGAGGGTGGCCTGGGGAAGGAGGGACACATATGAAAGATGAACGGACATGTACGAAAGATGTCTGGGAGAGACAGAATGTGGAGAGTGCCTGAGGGCATGGAGATGTCATCCACTGAGGTCAGGCATGAAGCAGAGGGGTCAGGAAGATGACAACTCTGCCTTGAACATGTTGGCTTTGGGGGACTAGTCTTACAGGTCGAGTTCCTGGGAAGCAGGCTCTGAGACACAGTTTAGTGGGCAGGATAGTTTTGCAGGTGTGCTTTTGATGACTACGTCACAGACGGGAGGGGAAGAAGACAGCAACAGGCAGAGGGAAAGATAGAGATGCAGGGCCCACCTAGACACGGCTGTGGCCGAGGCAGGTTATACTCTTGGCTGCACCAACTTGCACCCCAGTCTACGTGTCCTTCTTATATTGTGACGCTGATGCTCCTCCGTGGAGAGGTGGGGTCCACAGGCCACACTCTTGAACCTGGGTGGACTCCTGTAACTGCTCAATCAGAGTGATGCTACGTGGCTTCGGGGGCTAGGTCACAAAAGGTAATATGGCTTCTTCCTGGCTTCTTCTCTTGGGGTATGTACTTTAGGAGCCCTGAGTCACCAAGTAAGAAGTCTGGCTTCCCTGGTGCCTTTGTGCCGGAGAAGGCACATGGAGAGATCATATGGAGAATGAGATGCTCAGGAAGCCAGGGGTTCCGGCCCCCAGCAATGTGGGTATGCACAGTCCACATGCCAGACACGTGCATGAGGCAGTGAATTTTGCAGTGTGCCCAGGCCCAGCTCCAAGCCAGGCCAGCAGACACCGAGTGGAGCACAGACGAACCTCTTTGTCCATCCCCTACATGGAACCTGGCCCAGATGCATCAGCGAAGTGGATGTCGTTGTTTGAAGCCATATTCCATTCTGGGGTGGTTTGTGATGCAGCAAGGGATAAAGGGTACATTAGCTCACCCCTCTGGGAGTCCCAGAACTTGGATGGCCTTTCAGAGCTGTTCCAAATAGGGCCAGGAAGCTGAGCCTTTATATTCCCACTCTGATCAGTGATTGAACGCAGGCTGCCTCAAGAAGCTACGTGAACTTGGACAAGGAGGTTCTCTCCAGCTGAGGCCATCCTGGAAGGGGCTGATAGCTGAGAGCTGGAGGCAGATAGCATTCCTGCTACTGGAGCAGAAAGGCCTACCCCGAAGGGAGTTCTGGGCGGCATGCCAGGTGATGGCTGCAGTCAAAGGAACAGAAGCCGCTTCCATGGTGGGCAGTTGGCTGTTCCAGTCTGGAGCTTGGAAGCGCTCGGTATTGGGGGATATCAGTCTATGACACAGTGCCCCATCCTGCGGGTGTGAGACCCGGGACAGCCTGCACTGAATCAGAATGCATCCCCTGCCCCGAACAGAATCAGGAGTCTGGGTCATCACCAGGCTCCCGCAGCCCAGCCTCCTGCCTGCTAACATCAAGAGGCTCTGGATAAAGATGAGGCCAAACCACCAGACAGTGGCTGAGGTGTCCAGGGAGACTCCTGAGGATGAAATGAGAGCCCTGGATCACTACCGTTTGGGCAGAAGAGGCTGTGAAGGAGATGGGCTGAGGGGGGAATCGGGAGCACAAGGGGTTTCTGGTGGGAGTGGTCACTAGGGGCAGATTCAGACTGAATTCAAGTAGGGTGAGAACACCTACTGCCCCCAAATTTACAATCATTCACAGAGTGACTGTGAATGATATGAAACAGCCCTGGTGGTATTCATCCCTGACTGCTTCTCAGCGGAGGCTCCTGGAACAGAGGAAGGAGCTAGAATGCAGAAGGACCCAGGAGGAGCAGATGGAGTTGTCTTGAAGTGGGCCCTCTGCTCAGAGCAAAAAGAAAAGGACTGAGGAGACAAAGGCAAGGAAGAGTAAGACAGGACAATGTAAATGAGTGAGAAGCTAAAAGGAAAAGAAACTACCTCCCAGGGAGCCTAGGGACCAGCTGAAGGAGCAAAACTCAGCCCACTGTTCGTTCAACAAGAACCCTCTGGTCGTACAACCCACAGGAGGCAACAGAGGGGAGACACTCCATTGGATAGTCTTAACAGTGGCTTTCGTAGCTACGAGAGCAAAGGTGTTTGGAACCAATGGATTTGGGTTTGGTTCCCAGCACCACAGAGGAGTATCTCCTTGGAAAATCATTTCAGTTTTCTCTTTCTAATTAATTTATTTATTGTTGGTTGCGCTGGGTCTTCACTGCTGCACTGAGGCTCTCCCTAGTTGCAGTAAGCTGAGGCTACTCTTCGTTGTGGTACTTGGGCTTCTCGTTGCTGTGGTTCCCCTTGTTGAAGAGCACGGGCTTTCAGAGCACAGGGTCGGCAGTTGGGGCACATAGGCTTTAGTTGCTACAAGGGATGTGGAATCTTCCCAGACCAGGAATCAAACCTGTGTCCCCTGCGTTGGCAAGCAGATTTCTATTCACTGTACCACCAGGGAAGTCCCCATTTCAGATTTCTAAGCATCTATCTCCTTATCTGTAAAATGAGATAATAGTGCCTCATTTGCTGCTTTGCTCCAAGGACTGTGGCTCATTCATTCATTTATTCAATCAGTATTTAATCATGAGTCAGATACAATGCAAGACATGGTGGTACAAGAGCAAACAGCGCAGACACGGCCCTTTGCCTCCTGGAGATAAACATCAAGTAGATTATTACATGAATTACAAATCTACAATTGCTAGAAGGGAGAAGAAAGATGAGGCATGTTAGATACTAAATATGTCATACCTGGGACATAGTAGATGCTGAAGAAATGATATTTCTGGGAAGATATTTAAAGGGACCACGCACAACAAAATTGTGAAGAGATATTTTATATTCAGTATCCACAGCTTTCCTCTTTCTGCTGTTTTCCTCTCCTGAGAAATTCTGGTATTTCAAGTTTTTCATATCAAAGTCAGTACTTACCTAGCATCATTAAATAGCTCCAGGAAGAAGTGAGCAGAATTGGGGGAGGAGGGTATTGTTTCAGGGTCTTCAGAACGGCTCTTTGTGGCAACAACCTCTGAGAACACTGGTAGCCTACACTGTCATTCACAACGTCCACTCACTCTTGAATTTCTTACACATAAAAACAAAGGTTTGAAAAGCATTTTCTCCTCGGGCATTCGTTTATTAGAAGCAGCATAAAGGTGCTTTCTTGTGAGGGTAATCTGCGTGGTATCTTGGCGCCTCTTTTGTTTTTAAAAAATTTTTGGAGCAACAAGGACACGAAGCTGACTCACTTGGAAGTAAAGGTTGCCAGCAGGAATGAGGAGTCAGTGGGAGAGGCATCTTACAACTGGTAAGACGCTGTCGGGACAGCGTGTTCACATCCAGCAGGGGCTGTGACACTGGACGACTCCTTACACGGACCTGCAATAGAGCGGCTCACCCGGCGGGGGGCTCACCCGAGCGCTGGGAGCTGTGGCTGGACCCAGGCCGTGTGTTTCCCAAAGGCTGGCCCACCACAGCGCGCTTCTCCACAACAGGGAGAAACCAGAAGGGGGCCCACAATGTCGGGGGCTGGCGGGGGAGGGACACGGCTGGGAGGGGTCAGCCCCAGGCTCCCGCCTTTCATCTCAACCAATGTTCGCTGGGCAGCCCCCAGGCCCAGATACACACAGGCATTGAGTCAGGGCCCAGTGACCACCTCAGGGGGAAATGGGGAGGCAGCGGCTGAAGGAAGCATGGGCCTGGGAAAATGCTGCTGGGGCCGGGCCTGGAGACAAAGGCGGGCAGGTTAGCACAGCTGCGGGTGCTCTGCCAGAAGCATGTTGCGCAGGTGAGAGACTGAGTGTGTGTGTGAGAGAGAAAGACAGAGAGAGAGAGAGAGAGGGAAAGTATGAGTGCATGTGGATGTGTGAGTGTCACGTGAGCCGCTGTGTGTTTTTGCACGTAGGCAGCAAGCGTGTCATCAGCCAGAATGTGTTCAAGGGTGTATGTGTCTGGGGGCACGTGAGAATGTAGGCTGTGTGTGAAATGTCTGAGACTGTGTGTGTGAGAGAGAGAGAGAGTGAGAGAGAGCTTGCTTGTATGAAGAGTCCTCCTGAAGATGTTTAGAGATAGAGCTGTTTTAGTTGCCCTGGGTTACAACTCTGAGGCACGCCCGCTCCTGACGAGCGGGGACACTACAATTCTTATGAATTTTCATTACGGGAAAATCTGAAGGAACAGAGCCCCAGAGTTACCTGAGTCACTTACACTGGGAATGAAATTCCTACACACCAGCGGGTATCATGTAGAGTCTTTCCCAATTAGCAATCATAACATCTGAAGCTTTGAACAGTTGTTGTATGTTTATCTTTCTCTTCAAGCTCACTCTGCTGGCTCTCATAACCAAGTTCAGACAACCTTCTGTCTGCCAGCCATGAAGACAACGCCCACAGCCCCCACCCCAGACAGAGATCGGAGTCATTCCCATGATCGCTGTGTGTGTTCTGCTGCCTTTTCATTTAATTGTGCTTTATGGTGTGCCTGCTTCCATCAAGGATTTGCGGAGGCTTACAATATTAAAAAACACACATCCAACAGACGTGTTTCAGAAACACCCAAAACTTCAGAACAAAACTCAAGCCATAGGAAGGGAAAGATGTTCCAACGTGTGGGTTCCATGACTTAATTTTTCACGTGTGGTAAAACAGAGTCATGAGAAGTACAATCCTGAGAAATAGTTAGGAAGGTATCTTTAGGAGTTTTACTCTGTCTGGATTTTAAATATTGTGCTGTTTGCTTAAATTCTCCAGGTCTCACTCTTCCCATCACTAAAAACAGGGACAACAGCCCCACCTCATAGGATTGAGAACAAAGTAAGATAATGTACATTAAGTGCTTAATACACTGCCTGGCACGCAGCCAGCAATACATCTAGTGGTGCTGTTGTCATTTTCTTTTTTAAAACTCTTTTTATTGCGGTAAAAGTCATATAATATACAGTATACTATTTTAACCATATTTAACTGTACAGTTCAGAGGCGCTAAGTACATTCCCATTGTTGTGCAGCTCTCACCGTCATCCGTCTCCTGAATTTTTCACTTTCTTAAACTGAAACTATGTCCCCATTAAACACAGACTCCCCATTTCCCCTCTGTCTCCCACACTTCTGGCATTTACCAGTGCACTTTCTGACTCTATGAATTTCACTACTCTAGGTACCTCGTATAAGTGGAATCCATGTTGTTGTCATTTTCACTGACACTGTAGGGTTTCACTCACGCCCTCATTGCATCTCTTTTGGGCTGCGTGCCAGATCGAGGGGAGACTTTCCGCTCCCTGGTCTGATGCTAACAGCAATGCGGTGAATGTACTCTGCACTCCTGTCATTCAGAGCCCAGGAAGTGGGAGCTGTGCATGGCCCGCTGTCACCCATGGCAGCGAGGTTCTTCAGGCTGCATGGGAGACTGCATGACTCAGTATTTCTTTCATTTCCTTTCACAGTTTTGGTTTTGTTTGCAAGCTCTGTTGGATATTTGCATGAGCTGTTTGGCCTGTGGGCTCTGTGATCAGCAGGCATGGAGCTGAGCTGAGCTGCAGAGAAGCCGTGTGCTCAGCTGCAGGTCAGGCTGCACTGGGACTATGCCAGGGCTGTGGAGGACCACGGGTCCCCTTGGGGCAGCCGGTCTCAGAGACTGCTGCTGACCTATTTGATGGACGGGGCCAATGGCTAAAACACCTCCATGTGGGTTCTCCCCTCAACCCAAGATACAGAATGCATCCACTCTTCGTGTCTCCAGTGGGCAGGTGAGAGGGGCTTCATGATCTCCTCAAATAGTAATCAATGCTCAAGAGAATCCCATTGAGCCCTTCTACCCGTCAAGAACCATGCTCTCTACCTCCTAGCTCCCCCTTGGCATGGCCTCAGTTTCCCAGGCTCCTGAGGAGTGCACCATCTAATCAGGAATGTGCTTGGGACTTACCTCAAGAGCCATCAACCTCATCTTGCCCAGTATTTGTTTTCCATGTGGATGTCTATCTTCCGTCCTCTCCCTCCACTCATCAAAGTGGGTTCAAAGGCTGCAGTGACTCATTATTTATTTCTGCACCTCCCGCCTCATCTCTCAGCCCAGGTCTACTTGGTGCTCACCACCTAAGTGCTTTATAAATATTGTATTTATAAATATTTGTAAATAGGTGCTTTATAAGTATTTGTTGGACCAGAGCACGAAAGTAAGTGAACAAAAGAATAAAGCATTTCACAGAATGAGAAAGATGTTGAGGCAAAATAAACCCTGGAGCCCATTTGACGGAGCACCTACATAAAATAACAGTCAAGGAGACAGAGGCTGCTTGGGAGGTGATGAAACTCAGCGGCAGGACGGGAGTCCAGGTGTCCCACTCATGCTGCGATCCTGTGCTGCTTCTCATTTCCTCTCGGGCTTCATCTACCACTCTTCTCCAGGAGTCTCCCTGGGTCTCTGTCAGCTCCTCCTCTCACTGAATCACTAGTTCATTAACTAGGGTACAACTCAGCCCCGCCTCATTGCAAACCAAATCAATAAATATTGATTGAGTGCCTACTATGTCGACAGTCAGGTGAGAACGAGCAAAGGCAGGAAGCACAGAACAGAGAAGCTGTGTGCAGCTTATCTACCTTATTGACGGTCAGTCTGACACCCAGGTCACGTCCATAGCATCGCCCAAGAAGGCAGCAGACGTGTGCGGGCTTCCAGCTAGGAAAGATAAGGGAGTGGGGGAGGGTCTCTACTGGCTCCAGAGAAAGCCCCTTTCTCCCTCGGGCAAGAGGG
Organism: Cervus canadensis; assembly: GCF_019320065.1. Taxonomy (NCBI): domain Eukaryota; kingdom Metazoa; phylum Chordata; class Mammalia; order Artiodactyla; family Cervidae; genus Cervus; species Cervus canadensis. The sequence continues at coordinate 59,541,265 of NC_057397.1, read as the reverse complement.
AGAGGAGAATGTTGTGTAAATAATGAGTGCATACTACACCCTGTTCATGTACAAGAATTCCAAGAATGATTAAACTCGACTGTGGCTCTAGGATAAACAGAAATTTAAGGCTGCTTAGTGTACTTTGTCTCTCTCCGTTGCTCATGTACTCACACACGCACACGCACAAACACACACACACACACACAATGCATATCTGCTACCTTATAACTGGTTCATAAGGAATGCAGTTTAGCCTGATGGAAAGGCAACAGTAGGAGCAGCCAAAAGACTTGACATTGTCTCTGCTCAGCTATTCACTCACTGTGATCCTGGGTCCATCAGTTAATCACTCCAGGCCTCCACTTGTCCACTTATAAAAAGTATTTTACGAACATCACTGGCTATCTGCTTTACAGAGATGCTATGATTACACAGATATAAACAATCTTTTAGAAGCTGAACTACTGTAGGCTTCACACAGCTGAAGTATTCTTCAGAGCTGACTTAAGGATTCAATATCCTATAGAGATCACAAGGAAGTAGAAGACCTTAACAACTCTATAAACCAATTAGACCTAACAGACATCTAGAGAGCACTCTACTCAACAAGTGTTCCAAATGCACATGGAACATTCTCCAGGATAAACCATATGCTAGGTCACTGCTATGGGCTGAATTATGTCCAACCCCAAATTCATACGTTAAATGTCTAACCCCCCAAGGTAGGACTATTTTGAAGTCAGGAAGCAATTAAGGTTAAATGAGGTCATAGGTGGGACCCTGATCCGATAGGATTAGTATGTTTATAAGAAGAAATACCAATGTCAAAGAGCATATTGCCTACTATTTTTTTTTTAGAAGTTTTATGGTTTGAGGTCTTATACTTAAGTCTTTAATCCATTTTGAATTTATTGTTGTATATGTTGTGATAGAATAACTCAATTTGAATCACGTGCATGCAAATGTCCACTTTTCCCAGCACCATTTATTAAAGAGGCTGTCTTTTGTCCATTGTATAGTTTTGCTTCCTATGTCACAGATAGTTTGCTTATATAAGTGTGGGTTCATTTCTGGATTCTCTATTTGGTTCCATTGATCTGAGTATATTTTTGTACCAATACCATATTGTTTTGATTACTATAGCTTTGTAGTACAGTTTATAAGCAGGAAGCATGATACCTCTAGCTTTGTTCTTTCTCAGGATTGTTGTGGATATTGTCTTTCATGGTTTCATACAAATTTTAGAATTATTTCTTCTAGTTCTATGAAAAATGGCATTGGTATTTTTGATAGATTGCATTAAATCTGTAGATTGCCTTGGGTAGTATGACCATTTTAAAGATATTAATTCTTCCAATGCATGATTATGGTATGTCTTTCCAACTGTGTTGTCTTCTTTCATCAACATACAGGTTTTTAACCTGCTTAGTTAGATATATTCCTAGGTATTCTGTTCTTTTTGATGTGATTGTAAGTAGCACTGTATTCTTAATTTGTTTCTGACAGTTTGCTGTTAGTGTATAGAAGTGCAACAGGTTTCTGTATATTAATTTTGTGTCCTTCAACTTTATTGAATTCATTGATGAATTCTAGTGTTTTGGTTTTTTTTTTTTTTTTTTGGTGGTGTCTTTAGGATTTTCTGTGTATAGTGTCATGTCATCTGTAAACAGTGACCAGTTTCACTTCTCCCTTTTCAATTTGGAGTCTTTTTATTTCTTTTTCTCACTGATGGTATTAGAAGCGGCGAGGACTTCCAATACTGTGTTGAATAAAAGTGGTGACAGTGCATCCGTGTCTTCTTCCTGATCTTAGAAAAAAATGCTTTCCACTTTTCACTGTTAAGTATAATGCCGGCCATGGGCTTGTCATATTTGGCCTTTACCGTGTTGTAATATATTCCCTCTATATCCACTTTGTTGAACATTTTTCCCAACAGGCACATGAAAAGATGCTTACTATCATTAATCATCAGGGAAACACAAATCAAAACCACAATGAGGTATCACCCCACTTCTGTCATAATGGCTAGTATCCAAAAGACAACAAATAACAAGTCAGTGAGAATGTGGAGAAAAGGGAACTCTCGAACACTATTGGTGGGAATGTAAATTGGTGCAGTCACTATGGAAAACAGTCTGAAGACTCCTCAAAAAATTAAAATAGAACTGCTGTATGATCCAGCAGCTCCATCCAAAGAAAATGAAAATACAAGTTTGAAAAGATATAAGCAGCCCTATGTTCACTCCAGCATTATTTACAGTAGCCAAGATAGGAGAGCAACCTAAGGGCTTATTGATAGATGAATGGATAAAGAAGATGTGGTGTTACTTTGCTCAGTCATGTCTGATTCTTTGTGACCCCAGGGACTGTAGCCTGCTAGGCTCTCCTGTCCATGGGGATTCTCCAGGCCAGAATACTGGAATGGGTTGCCATGCCCTTCTCCAGGGGACCTTCCCAACCCAGGGATTGAACCCGAGTCCCCTGAGTTGCAGGCAGATTCTTTACCATCTGACCCACCAGGGAAGCCCACAATAGAGTATTACTCAGCCATAAAAAACAATGAAATCTTGGAACAACATGGATGGACCCAGAGGGTATTATGTTAAGTGAAATAATTTAGACAAATACTGTATGATTTCACTTATATGTAGAATCTAACAAAGCAAAACAAATGGACAAACATTATAAAACAGAAACAGTTATAGATACAGAGGAAAAACAGCTGGTTCCCAGAGGAGAGGAAGGTGGAAAGAGAAAAAAACAGATGAGTGAGTGAGACTAAGAGGTAAAAACTTCCAGTTGCAAAATAAATGAGTCATGGGAATGATATGTACAGTGTGGGGTATGTAGTCAGTAACTATGTAATATCTTTGTATGGTGACAGATCGTAACTAGACTTATTACATGATCCTTTTGAAATGTACAGAAGTATCGAATCACTGTGTCCTGTGGCAGGAACTAACATAATGTTATACTTCAAAAACAACAGAAAAAACAAACTCATAGAAAAAGAGATCAGATTTGTGGTTTTGAGAGGCAGGGCATGGGGGGAGGGGAAATTGGATGAAAGTGGTCAAGAGGTAGAAACTTCCAGCTATAAGATAAATAAGTACTAGGGATGTAATGTACATGATAAATATAATTAATACTGCTATATGTTATCTATAAAAGTTGTTAAGAGTAAATCTTTTTTTTTTTTCTCTCAGTCGTGTCCGACTCTTTGCGACCCCATGAACTGTAGCCTACCTGGCTCCTCCGTCCATGGGATTTTCCAGGCAAGAGTACTGGAGTGGGTTGCCATTTCCTTCTCCAAAAAGTTGTTAAGAGTATTAAATCTTAAGAGTTCTCACCATAAGAAAAATTTTTTCTATTTTTTTAATATTGTATCTATATGAGATGATGGATGTTCATTAAACATATAGTGGTCATCATTTCATGATGTATGTAATTCAAATCATCATACTATGCACCTTAAAGTTATAGTGCTGTTTGTCAATTATATCTCAATGAAACTAGAAGTAAAATCAAAAGAAATGCCTGAGAGCTGGTGCTCTCTCTCTCTCTCTCTCTCTATTATGTGAGGACACAGTGAAAAGGAAGCCATCTACAAGCCAGGAAGATGGTTCTCATCAGGAACTAAACAGGCCAACACCTTGAATGTAGATTTCCCAGGATCCAGAACTGAGGAAACAAATTCATTTTGTTTTAAGCTACCCAGTCTATACTATTTTGTTATGGCAGTCATAGAACAAACTAAACAAACCTCAATAAACTTAAAAGGAGAGAAATCATACAAAGTGAGGCCGCTGACTACAATGAAATGATATTAGAAATCATCAGCAGTGAAAAATTGGGGAAACTCAAGAAATATGTGGAATTTAAACAGAATACTCCTAAATAACCAATGGGTCAAAGGAAAAATCAAAAGAAATCAGAAAATCCTTTGGGATGAATGCAAATGAACACACAATGCATTGAAATGTATAGAATTCAGTTAAAGCCCTCCTTAAAGGGAGATGTATAGTGATGAACACTTATATTAAGAAAGGAGAAAGATCTCAAGTCAGTAACCTGAACTTCTACAATAAGACACTGGAACAAGAAGAACAAGTCTAAACAAGCAGAAGGAAGGATATAATAAAGACTAGCATCAAAATTCAATGAAATAGAGACAAGAAAGATCATAGAGAAAAATCAATGAAACCAAAAGCTGGTACCAAAAGACCAACAAAAATAGACAAATACTGGACTTCCCTGGTGGTCCAGTAGCTAAGAATCTGCCTGCCAATGCAGAGGACATAGGTTCGATTCCTGGTCCGGGATGATCCCACCTGTCTCGGGGCAATTAAGCTCATGAGTCATGACTACTGAAGACCACATGCTTAAGAGTCTGGGCTCGGCAATGAGAAGCTGCTGCAATGAGAAGCCCTCACACCACAGCTAGAGAAAGCTTGTTGCAACTAGAGAAAGCTTGTTGGAACTAGAGGAAGCTTGCTGCAACTAGAGAAAGCTTGTTGCAACTAGAAGCAGCTTGTTGCAACTAGAGGAAGCTTGCTGCAACTAGAGAACGCTTGTTGCAACTAGAGGAAGCTTGTTGCAACTAGAGAAACTTGCTGCAACTAAAGGAAGCTTGTTGCAACTAGAAGAAGCTTGTTGCAACTAGAGGAAGCTTGCTGTAACTAGAGGAAGCTTGTTGCAACTAGGAGAAGCTTGTTGCAACTAGAGGAAGCTTGCTGTAACTAGAGGAAGCTTGTTGCAACTAGGAGAAGCTTGCTGCAACTAGAGGAAGCTTGCTGCAACTAGAGAAAGCCTGCGAGCAGCAACAAAGACCCAGTGCAGCTAAAAACGTAAATTAAAAAATAATTAACTTTAAGAAACAGACACATGTTTAGTAGATTGACCAAAAGTCATGTTTAAACAGACTTTGCTGAGGAGGGAGCCCTCAGACCACCACCCATCCTGTAAAACGGCCAAAGAAGCAAGGCCTTAAGAGTGGGTGGTAAGGACAAGGCAGAGGCAAGACTGGAAACCAATAGGCTGACCCAGCCTGGGGCTTCTGCTGCTTGCCAAATGAATGCTCACATACCAACCCACATTTGGAAGACAATAGGAAAGCCAAAGAAGAGAACTGTACTATGTCTTAAAATAAGAAACCCTTGTGTGAGTCTATCATTGCCTCCTGCTTTGTCTTCCTGCATGAATCAAAAAGGGTCCTATTTTGACTCACTTGAAGAGGGATTACTCCAAGCATTGGACTTGTTTTCTCTGGTTTCAGAAGAAAAATCCACAGCTATAATAGATGTGGCAGGAGAGAAGTGAAATCTTGCTTCTATAAACAGTCATGGTGACTCTTTCAGAATTATAATCCTGAATAGGAAGACAAATGAGAGGTGGAAGAGTCAGGGCATGCACTGCATTAGAGAACATGGTCCCGGTCTTGGAATCAGGATCCCCAGACCATGCCCTGTGTCTCTTGCAGCATTGTAGAAGCGCTGAGTGTGTGGCAGAACCTGAGGTGATCCTGTTCTCTGTGATTTTAGAGAGAATGCTTGATTCTCTCAGGGAAAGATGAGTCTAAGAACACAATTAAAATCTTAGGATAACAGTCTTGTGGGGAGCCTGATCTTGTTTTCTTTCTTTCTTTTTAAAAAATATTTATTTATTTGATTGTACCAGATCTTGGTTGCAGAACACAGAATCTTTGATCTTCACTGTAGCATGAGGGATCTTCCATGGCGGCATGTGGGATCTAGTTCCCTGAATGGGGATTGAACCTGGGTCCCCTGCATTGGGAGCTCAGAGACTTAGCACACTGGACCATCAGGGAAGTCCCCAATGTTCTCTTTCTTGAGCAAGCAGTTTATGGCAGTCCTATGTGGGGGCATGGTAACTCACACACCTAGATTTTGCCCTCTTCAAGATTTTCTCACAGGATTCCAGCAACAGACATGCCTTCACGACACCAGTTGAGCTTGCTCTTCTCTTTGTTATAAATTTTATGCAGTTAATAGGATAGTAGAACCTGAAGGTAGAGAGGTGTTTTTGGTTGTAGTTAAATGAACTGAAGTAAAAGGGAAAAGTCTTGAAATCATAATAACAGATAATAGTTATTTAGCACTTGTAGCCAAGTAGTGTTCAAAGTACTTCACATGGATTAACTCAATCTCAAAAATTTTGTGATGCTGGTACTATTACTGACTCCATTTTACAGGTAAGAAAATCGAGGCAGAAAAGTTAGGTAACCCGCCCAAGGTCACAAGAGGCTGAGCTCCATTAAGTCTGTATTCTTAACCAGCCCCTTCAGGGAGTCAGCTTTAAGATTTGGATCTACAAAGTGCTGTTATTTATTATTTATCTATTTATTCAGCCTTTTTCAAATTCCTACATAATTCTTCCAGCAGTAATCCTCTTCAGGAATTTGAGTGATGAACAAATTCAGGGTCATAATATGCTAGAAAATCAAAACTGGGAGAGACCTTTGAAAATACATAATTTAGACATAATCTAAGACTCTATTGTACAGTTGAGGAGACTGAGGTCCAGAATTTCACACAGCATTAATGATAAAATAATTATTTAGTTAAAGCACAATCACATAGTTCTAGTTTCAGTGGAGACCACTGAACAACAAATTTATTTTTTAGCTTCTTCTAAAGTAATTCTGGATCTTCTTGGGAAAACAGAAAGACTGCCCAAGAGGTCTAGACCAGCCCACTCATTAGAATCACCTGAAACACTTTTTACACATACTTAAGCGTGGGTCCCTTGAATCAGAACACCTGGGGCAGAGTTTGGACAATTGTGTGTTTCTATAATTACCCCAGGTGAACCCCATGCATAGTAAGGGAAGAAAATCATTTATTTAGTCAACAATTGATGTATTCTTGGTGATGGTGGAATCGTTTTTCATTCCATAGGGAGTTCTTCCTACAGCAGTCTGGGCATCTTAGAAAGGCAAAGACAGTGTGGCTGTTCATTTCTGAGTTCTTCCTGTGGGTCAAGAATCACTTTCAGGACTTCCTTGGTGGTCCAGTGGTTAAGAATCTACCTGCCAATGCAGAGGACACAGGTTCAATCCCTTGTCCGGGAAGATCCCACATGCTGTGGAGGCAACTAAGCCTATGCGTCGAAACTACTGAAGCCTGCATGCCTAGAGCCCATGCTCTGCAACAAGAGGAGCCATTGCAATGCAAAGCCTGCGCACCACAACTAGAGAAAGCCTGTGCATAGCAACGAAGACCAAGCATATCCAAAACTAAACAAATAAAAAAATAAAAAGTGAATCACTTTATAGCATGTAACTATGCTATGAAATGGGCTTCCCCGGTGGCTCAGATGGTAAAGAATCCTCCTGCAATGTGGGAGACCCAGGTCCGATCCCTGGGTTGGGAAGGTCCCCTGGAGGAGGGCATAGCAACCCACTTCAGTATCCTTGCCTGGAGAATCCCCATGTACAGGAGAGGCGGGGGGGGGGGGGGGGGGGGGGGGGGCGGCTACAGACCCTAGGGTTGCAAAGAGTCGGACATGATTGAATGACTAAGAACAGCCCAGCACATGCTATGAAATTCCCAGTATTCCATAAGCCTGGTGTTAAGTTTAAGGAGATGAGTGTGCTGGAGAAAACACAAGCTTTTTGAAGTAGGTTGGTGTGTATTTGTCTAATCTAGAAAAGCATCATCTGATGCCTTTCTGTCTGATAGGTATCCACGCACAACCCAACTTTGGTATGCGAATGCCTGAGGGTCCCAGACCAACTCTCTAGCCCCAAGCTAAAATCAGGATAAAATGTAAAGATATTTAATTAATTTAAAAAAAGGAGGGAGGGGAAAGAAAAGAAGTAAACTGTAGATCAAATAAGTGGCAGACTGTCTTCCCACAGAAATAATCAGCTTGCCTGCCCAGAGAGCAAGTCCTAAGGTCCAGGAGCAGAGGAGTGAAGTGGGTGGGGACAGAAAGCCAAAGCCCAAACCTGCCCCCCTCAATCACCCCCACTCCCATCCCCCACCTGTCAGTCCTCCTGCACTAAATAAACAAACATCCATTTGAATTACTTTACTTCTTTCTATTCTGCCCAGTAATAAAGACCATCTCTATTCCAACTCAATAGATGTGAGTTTGAGCCAACTCCAGCAGACAGTGAAGGACTGGCATGGGGTCCATGGGGTCGCAGAGTCGCACATGACTTAGCGATTGAGAACCAACTCTAGCGATTGGCATTTTGTTAGTTTAAATAAGTCAATTTGAATGACTCAGTTTTTGTTTTAAAGCCTGAGATCAAACAGAGGTGAAGGAAAGACGGGGCGGGGAGGGGGCGGGCGTTAAATGGTCCATTTGAGATGTTTGCCTTGGGTGATATGAGAGGGAAAAGAAGGAAAGCAGAACATGAACCACGGGGAGGGCTCCCCCAGCCCCTGCAGCACCTTGTGGCAGAGAGAGGCACCAGGTTAACACCAATGAGGACTCAAGAAAGAGTGTTCCAGTGCTGTGTTCTAAGATGGAAACAGCCAGAAGATTCGAATTAATGAAAGCTCTTTGATGAGCAGGGACTAAAGCATCAGGGTTCAAAGAAACAATTGGAATTGAAAAATGTAGCCAAAATTGCTTCCTAAACTGGCAAATAAAAGCAAGGTATGTGCTAAGAATGTAAATACCTTAAGGAGCTGTACCTGTAATCAGCTTGTATTGATGAGAGAGGGTATTAATAAAATGATCACAGTAAAAGAAGGCTGAGCACTGAAGAATTGATGCTTTTCAACTGTGGTGTTGGAGAAGACTCTTGAGAGTTCCTTGGACAGCAAGGAGATCAAACCAGTCTATCCTAAAGGAAATCAACCCTGAATATTCATTGGAAGGATTGATGCTGAAGCTAAAGCTCCAATGTTTTGGCCACCTGATGTGAAGAGCCAACTCATTGGGAAAGACCTTGATGCTGGGAAAAAGGAGAAGAGGGGCAGCAGAGGATGAGATGGTTAGATAGCATCACTGACTCAACAGACATGAATCTGAGCAAACTTTGGGAGGTAGTGAGGAACAGGGGAGACTGGTGTGCTGCAGTCCATGGGGTCGCAAACAGTCAGACATGACTTAGCGACCAAACAACAGCAGCAATATGTTATTGATCTTGCTTGGATTCTTGAAGAGAATGCTTCTGGCTTCTGAAATCAGGGTGAATTTTTAAGAATTTCCCTCTTTTTTGCACATTTCACAGCATGCTGGAAGACCAAGCTACAATCCTGCCATTCCCCACTCCCCAACCTTCCTCCTTCCCTTTCAGTTTTGGCTTCTGTGCTAATGACAAAGGGAGCCCCCAGAAGGAGGAATGTTCAGGCCAAGCTCCCTGGTTGCCCAGCATGGGCTGCAGTCGGAAGGAGGGGGAGAGCATCTCAAACAGGAGCCTCTGCCTTTTTCCTAAGATGGAAAGCCCTGGAGATAAGGCTGATCTTAAACGAGATAGGGATGCCACTGACCAAGGTTTCTTAACTTTTCTTTTCTTTTTGGTTTGCATATTCACCAACAAAGATCCTCAGTGTTACGAAGAAGTCTGAAACCTTTTGCATGCATTTAAACAGAGTGAATTTGCTTCCTCTAATCCCCAGGAAGAAGGAGGAGAATCAATATTTATTAAATGCTTAATGTAAGCCAAGTTCCACAAAAACACCCTCATTTTAAATCCTGTAACTACTCAATGAGTCAGTTTTACTTGTTGCCTTTTATACTTATCCAAAACTAAAGCTCAGAGAGGGGAGGTAACTTTTCTAAGGTCATACAGTAAACCCACAGTGGAGCTGGGATTCAAGCCTAAGTATCCCAGGCTCCAGGATCCTCACTCCTGTTCTCAATGCTAGGCAGCCTTCCTCCTGCCATTTTCTCTTGGCCCATCATTATCTTCCTCTAATTCTACCTCCAGTGCTGAAGGATGGTTTTACCAACAGAATCTTCCCCCACACTCTTCTTATTCCTAAAGACAGGGCAGGTGCCTCTGACTCAGCTCCCCAGAGGACATTGCTAAGAGTGTGGGAATTTCTGAACAATTTTTGGTGACGTTTTATGACCAAAAAAATCAACAATAGACTCTCTTCTGACATTTCCGCCTTGCCTTTTTCTAGCTATTCTTATGCTCCTTGATGTTGGGATGATATTTCTTTTCCATCTTAGTACAAACAGGTTTAAAGCCTGGGCTCTGGAATAAGAGAGAGCTAAGGTAAAATGCCATGGGTGGCTTTGTGTAAGTGATTTCAGGGTGTAAAGTGAGGGTTTGTGTCTGTTAATCACTCAGTCGTGTCCGACTCTTTGTGACCCTATGGACTGTAGCCTGCCAGACTCCTCTGACAATTTTCCAGGCAAGAATACTGGAGTGGGTTGCCATGGCCATCTCCAAGGGATCTTCCAAAACCAGGGATCGAACCTGGGTCTCTCTTTACAGTCTGAGCCACCAGGGAAGCCCCAAGAATACTGGAGAGGGTAGCCATTCCCTTCTCCAGGGGATCTTCCCAAACCAGGGATCGAACTTAGGTCTCCTGAATTGCAGGCGGATTCTGTACTGTCTGAGCCACCAGATAATCACCCATTTTTGTGAGCAGTATGTGAAATAATGCAAAGAGCTTAGAGAAGTGACTGGCACATAAAGGGTGCCTCTGCAATATTTGTCCTCATTCTCACTTCCCTCCTCCTCCTTCTCTTTACTATTGTAACTACTCCCCCTAGAAACTGGAGGCAGAGTAGGGTGGCACAATTGTATGTCCTGTCTGCCAGGAATCCACAACCTGGGCCTGGCAGGTCTCGGCCACCAGCAGGCTCTCAGGGAAGCTAAGCAGGGGTCAGCAGAGGCAAGCCATCTTGGTTTTGCCCTTTTTTTTTCTGTCTCCAGAGATCTCACTGGTAACAGGAGTAAGAACTGAGGGTGGAGATTGGACGGCTGGAAGAAGCAGAGCAGACGCGGCTACCGCAATTGGAGCTTATGTAAAATACAACAGTCTGAGCACAATAAAAATAATGTGGGCTTTGAATCTAACTAAATATGCTTGAGTTTGCCTCCAATGCTTATGAGCTATTTGTCTTTGGGCACATTATTCACCTTTCTCAATCTGTCTCTTCATCCTAATGTTTATTGAGCAGCCACTATATGCCAGGCACTTTGTTGAATATATAAATATACATATGTATCTTGTAGACTATATAAGAGGGTATTCACATGCACTCTGTAAGGTGTTATTAGCATCCCAGCCTATTTCACTCTTGTGATTCTTATCTCCCTGTTTAGCAAATATCTATGAAGCCATGTATAGGGTTTCCCTGGTGGCTCAGCAGTAAAGAATCCGCCTGCAATGCAGGAGACTTGGGTTTGATCCCTGGGTGGGGAAGATCCCCTGGAGAAGGAAATGGCAACTCACTCTAGTATTCTTGCCTGGAAAATCCCCTGGACAGAGGAGCCTGGCAGACTATAGTCTGTCCCTGGGGTCGCAAAAGAGTTGGACACAGCTTGCAACTAAATAAACAAATGAAGCCACAACTGTGCTGGGAACAGTGATATGCTAAGTGAAGAATGGGACTTGTATTCCGGCAGTAATTTGAGGTATGCGGGGGTGGGGGTGGGGGTGGTCAGCGTGCCCAGCACATAGTGTGTCTTCAATAAATGTCAGTTCCCTGCTCCTGAGGGAGCCCTAATTCATCCCATTGGGCTCCACAGTGTTCAACTATTCCATTGAATCCCATAAAATGGGCATTTTTGGAACAAAAAATGGTTCAAAAGCGGCGGTTGCATGTGATCCCACAGAACCCAGAAGGGAGGCAGCCTGCCTGGGTTACGGCAGGAGCAGCAACCTCCCAGTGGAGGCTCTAGTGGGCTCGTTTCCCTTGACTTCCCAGGAAGGCAATTCCATTCCTTACCTTGTTAACGCAGTTCTAAAAGCAAAGCATTAAAGCAGGCTGTGGAATGCTCACCGAGGTAGAAAACCAGAGCCCGGGGCAGTGCCCCTCACTGGGAGTCAATGGCTGGGCACGCGAGAGCGCGGAGCGGGCTGGCGAGGAGGCTGCCCGCGGACAGACCGATGGCGGCCACCAGCCTTTCTGTCTCCCCTCCCACCTCCGGGCAGGGGCATGCGCTCTCTCTTCCTGAAGTCAATCCAACCAAGACACAAGCCCCCAGGAGAAAATCCTCCCAGTTGGAACTCGGGCAAAGCACTGCCATCAAGGGGGACACCCAGAAAAAGTGTTCTCTGCCCCAAAGTAATGATCCCTTTGCAAGGATTGGGCAGCTCAAGGAATTCAACCCCAAAACATCTGAATGCCTCTGAACAACCATCTGACTATCTCATCTCATTACTAGGGGCTCTTGAGGACAATCGCGTATCGTTATCGATGCCTTACTCTTGTTGATTAGTATGATGATATCCAGCATAAATGGCTTCCCTGGTGGCTCAGTCGGTAAAGAGTCTGCCTGCAATGTGGGAGATCTGGGTTCGATCCCTGGGTTGGGAAGAGCCCCTGGAAAAGGGAATGGCAACCCATTCTAGTGTTCTTGCCTGGAGAATTCCATGGACAGAGGAGCCTGGTGGGCTACAGTCCATGGGGTCACCAAGAGTCAGACATGACTGAGTGACTAACTTTATCCAGTATAAATAAAATCTTCACTAATTTCAGTTGTGTACAATGAACAGCCGTTTTTATTTCCCCCTTTTTTTCTCTTTTCCCCTAGGCTTCTTTGCTCTGAATTAACTCTGGTTCCTGAAGTGTGGAAAAAGTAAACAAGGTTTTGTTTGGATTCTACCCTTAGTTTCTCTGGACTGAAACACACAAAAGTGCCAGAATTGTCCTGTGATATGATAATAGTTTCACAAAAATGTTATAGGACAACAACAGCAACAGCAAAAAATTCCAGAGGTTTTACAATTAAAAAGATAGTGGTGCGGGTAAACTGTTCAGCCTATTTCCAATTGCTGTGTATTTTCATAGAAGCTAAACAAAAAATTTGTGCTAAATGAAATCAACACTAGCCAAATGAGTATCCAAGTCATTGAAAACAGAACCCCAGATGGTAGATTAAATATTTCACATGCTCATATCAAATTCTGATATAAGAACTTAAAGTAATCAGTATAAAAGTTTCTGAAAGATGAGATAAAACAAATATTAAGGACTTAAAAACACACAAGAACACAAACAAAAAACACAAGGAAACAAAATCACCTAAATAACTGACCTCAGTCTTTCTTTGTGGCCCTTAGTGATCCACTTAGAGGAGTTCAGTTAGTAAGGTGACTTACCTGTGTAAGCTGTGTGAATTGTTCCCAGTGTTCAGGTGTCCCTTACGTGACAATCTGAACTTGTGTCTGGAGAAACTGCCAGCCAAGCAGTCAGATGTGGGCTCCAGGCCCGGATTACGGAAACAAGAAAACTCCCTAGCCTCTTCCAAACTCTGTTTTGGTTTGGTGTGTGTGTTGGGCGGGGGGCGGGGGGGGGGGTGTTGTTTGTTTGTTTTTTAATTTGGTTTATTTATTTCTGGCTGTACTGCATGGCTTGTGGGATATTAGTTCCCCAACTAGGGCCCGAACCCATTCCCTTGGCAGTGTAACTGAAGAGTCCTAACCATTGCACCATCAGGGAATTCCAAAAGTCATAATTTTATTTTTTGTGTGGCTATGTCACAGAATCTCAATTCCCCAACCAGGAACTAAACTTAGGCCAAGGCAGTGAAAGCCTGGAATCCTAACCACTAGGCCACCAGAGAACTCCCAAACCCTGTTTTGAGGCTAAAGCAGGGCAAAACTTATGAAATGGTTTGAAGACCTAGGACAGAAAATAACTTGAGACAAAAATGCCAACAATTAAGTGGCTAGATTATGAGTGATTATTGTATTTCTTTCTCTCAACAGACTATTGAAATGAATTTCATTACTTTTGTAGTACAAATAGGAAATTAGAAAAATATATAATGCTACATAAGGTAACTTTAAAAAAAATCTTGGGTTAGTCAGCCCACTCAAGGGGGGTTTTATAATGGTTAATGGACTTCCCTTGTGGTTCAGCTGGTAAAGAATCTGCCTGCAATGTGGGAGACCTGGGTTCGATCCCTGGGTTGGGAAGATCCCTTGGAGAAGGGAAAGGCTACCCACTCCAGTATTTTGGCCTGGAGAATTCCATGGACTATACAGTCCATGGTGTCGCAAAGAGTCGGACACTACTGAGCGACTTTCACTTTTACTTTCACTTTCATAATGGTTAATTCTATTTCTATTTCCATTTGTTTATAGAAACTTGCATAATGCGTGGCAGACCCATAAAGGTACCCCCAAAATCTACAAAACATCTCTTCTATCAGCCATTATAAGAAAATAAACTTTTCCCCTTTTCTAAACCTCTTTTATTAACAAAATCCTTGAATATTCTCTCCAATACATTCTTAACAAATACCAAAAATATATAGAGGGTAAATACCATGCAAATAAACCTTGAAAACATACATTTCCCCCTTAATTATAAAAAGTAATACAAGGAATTCCCTAGTGGTCCAGTGGTTAGGATTTGGTGCTTACATTGCTGAGGGCCAGGTTCAATCCCTGGTTGGAGAACTAAAATCTGCAAGGCACATGGTGAAGCTGGGAAAAAAAAAAAAAAAGAAAGTAATATAAGCCCTTGTAAATGCTGGAAACTATAAAATAGAATCTAAAAATAAATCACCCCAAACCTACCAATTGGAATCAACCTTTGTCCATATTTCTGTGTAATAGGCAGGAAGCCACCGCTGCTGGGGGTTCCTTCCCAGAAGACTTGGGCCCCCTCAGCTGAGTGGCAAGCATGTACTAGGGTGAGCAGTGTTTGTCACCATACTGCTTGTGACCCTTAAAATGGAAGTGATTTACTTGAACACCACATAAATTAAGGAAATCTGAGTGAGAAAACAAAGAGAGTTGTTTCTTTTCTTTCTTTCAAGAGAGTTGTTTCTCTGCAAACTAGATTGGAAAGATGCCATAAGACAAGATTTTTTAAATAGAAGGATTCTGCACTCCGGAGGCCTTGCAAGGGTCGGCCATGAGTGGCGCTGTCCTCGGTGCTGCATTCCACCTTCTAGGACCATGCTGGGCAGGGTGGGCAGAGGGGTGGAGGCAGCCACGTGGCTCATCACAGGCTGGCTGCTTCCGTCCACTAAATGAGGATCCAGAAATGAACACTGTGTGACTGACCTTGTGTTCTCTCCCTTTGAGACAGGAGCACTGGACTGGAAATCTCCAGAGCTAAAAGACTGGAGACTCTCAAGGAGACCTGTGAGTTCCATACACCGTGAGGCTCTCCTCCATCTGGGGCCTCAGGTCAGTGACTCACGGGATAAATTGGTTATAGCTTTAACTAGGCACCAGCTCAAGATTCCTCCTGCTGTCCCAAGGAAAGGACCTTGCTTTTCCTTCTGCTTTCCGTGATTTGGAATGTGCCCCAGGATATTTAGGGATCAGTCAAATTCAACCAAAGCTGTGTTGGTTCAGATTCCCATCTAGATGCGCTGTTTAAGAAGGTCGGAGAGCAGGAAACATTTCTGGATGGAGTCCCAGCTCGGTCCCACAGCTGGAGAGGCCTCTGTCTGTCCTGGGTCCCTGCGTAGGGAGCTTCCTAGAAACTTTTGGGCAAGATGAATGGCCCAGGCAGAGGCCACCTCATTTACCATCCACCTCAACACTGGCATCACTGCCCTGACCGTACAGAGGGCTCTCACTGTGGGCTCTGTTGTCCTTGCCTGTCTGGACTCTTCCCAGTATTGCTGTGGGAAACCAGTCCTCATCCCATTGGATGCCCTTTGGTGGGACGGTCAATCAAGGTGTGGGCGTGGGGGGCAGGGAGCCATTTGACCAGAGTGAGGCCAGTGAGATGCCTTCTCCTGGGATCTGAAGTTTGAGCTAAGGGCAGAAAATGGTGGGATAGCATCCGAGGGAGACCATCACCTCATTCCTGCTGAGAACCCGAGCCCCAGTTCCTGTCCCTCCTGAGCCTGGAGGTTCAGATTTCTCTTTGATTCTGTCAGCTACCCATGGGTTCCACTGAGATGTGTTTGTGTTAGGGTAGCCAGAGCGAAATACTTCTGACTGGAACCAAAGAATCCTGAGGGACATAACTCATAGTGGGGTGTGTGTGTGTGTGTATCTATGCAAACACATGTGTGTGTTCTGCCCTGGAAGCATAGCCTGGGTTTGCATTTTCAGAGCCAATCATGCAACACACATATATTCAGTTTATCACATATATTTCTGTCACTAATATCTAGGCCATTGAGCTAGTATAGAGAACAAAAAAAGGGAATAAAATTCAATAGTTTGTTTCAAGGCTATGGTGTGTATGTGTTTACACTTAGCCAGGAGAAAAATCCCACCAATATATTACACCACATCTTGTGGACACCTACTGGATTATGAGCAACATCCTTCCACATCGGTGGGGGTGGTGGTTGTTGGTGAGGGGCTGGGTAGGGAGTATGACTGTTTCTCCTGCATGCCCCTGCCCACCAGCAAACAAGAGATTGTTCCACAGGGTCAACGCTGATCTAATCTAGGCCAATCATATTTTCTCTCCATGGCACTCAGAATGGGGATGGGGCCAGAGAGGAGGGCAGGGCTGGAGAGAGGAAGAGAGAAAGACAGAGAGAGAGGTGGAAAGAGTCGGTTTCCTCCAGGTGTTCAACCATGAACACTTGAGTGGGGTGGGAAGCTGTCTTCTGCCCACCAGGGGACAAGTAACCAAACCATGTAGTTTGTTAAGGAAGAATGAAGGAACTGCCAGAGAGAAACCAGAGAGGTAGCCACCCACCCAGCTGCTGGCCACAGCTCTCTTTTGGTACCCAGCTGTGTCCCTGTCTTGGGATTCTGTGAGAGCCTTGGGTCCTGATAATGTATTCCTATGGGAATAACCAGCTCAGGTGGGTCTCTGTGCTTGCAACTCAGAATCCAATCAATACAAGCATAAATTCCACAGGCTGTGGGAACCCAACCTACAGAACGACCTTCTCAAGGAGTAAGGAGAGGTTCCAAGGCCACCTGCACAGAAGAGGCATTTCATTCCTCTTTCTATAGAACCACAGAAGGCTCACCATTCCTTATGCACCAAGATGCTTGTCTCAGGTCTGTTCAGTTCAGTTCAATTCAGTTGCTCAGTCGTGTCTGACTCTTTGCAACCCCATGGACAGTAGCACACCAGGCCTCCCTGTCCATCACCAACTCCCAGAGTTTACTCAAACTCATGTCCATTGAGTTGGTGATGCCATCCAACCATTTCATCCTCTGTCATCCCCTTTTCCTCCTGCCTTCAATATTTCCCAGCATCAGGGTCTTTTCAAAGAATCAGTTCTTCGCATCAGGTGGCCAAAGTACTGGAGTTTCAGCTTCAGCATCAGTCCTTCCAATGAATATTCAGGACTGATTTCCTTAAGGATGGACTGGTTGCATCTCCTTGCAGTCCAAGGGGCTCTCAAGAGTCTTCTCCAACACCACAGTTCAAAATCATCAATTCTTTGGCACTCAGCTTTCTTTATAGTCCAATTCTCACATCCATACGTGATTACTGGAAAAACCATAGCCTTGACTAGACCGACCTTTGTTGGCAAAGTGATGTCTCTGCTTTTCTTTTTTTTTTTGTCTTTGCTTTTTAATATGCTGTCTAGGTTGATCATAGCTTTTCTTCCGAGGAGCAAGCATCTAATTTCATGGCTGCAGTCACCATCTGCAGTGATTTTGGAGCCCAAGAAAATAAAGTCAGCCACTGTTTCCACTGTTTCCCCATCTATTTGCCATGAAGTGATGGGACAAGATGCCATGATCTTAGTTTTCTGAATGTTGAGTTTTAAGCCAGTTTTTTCATTCTCCTCTTTCACTTTCATCAAGAGGCTTTTTAGTTCTTCTTCGCTTTCTGCCATAAGGTTGGTGTCATCTGCATATCTGAGGTTATTGATATTTCTCCTGGCAATCTTGATTTCAGCTTGTGCTTCATCCAGCCCAGCGTTTCTCATGATGTAATCTGCACATAAGTTAAATAAGCAGGGTGACAATATACAGCCTTGATGTACTCCTTTCCCTATTTGGAACCAGTCTATTGTTCCATGTCCAGTTCTAACTGTTGCATCCTGACCTGCATATAGATTTCTCAAGAGTCTGTATCTCCACTGAATCTTCTAAGGGAGATTAGTTGAATTCTATTTCATAACAGGAAACAACTATATACAAATATAGGTGCCTATTTTTATATTTAGGATAACTACTCCAGAGAGACTCACAGAAATAGATATTCTAATATTGGCACATGACGCTTTGGTAGTCACATCGTGTTGCAGTTCAACAGCTTCCATCAGTGTATTCCATGAACGGAGAATATGCTACCATCATAGAGGAAGATATGAAGCAAGCCTGACATTGTCCTGTCCCTCACACAAGCACCATCAGAGGTCACACTTAATGAGTTTTACTGGTGTAGACTTAACACTGGACAAAGTCTTTTCCTGTCAGAGTTGCCATGTCTGGGACTCCGCTGGTGGTCCAGTGGTTAAGACTCTGTGCTTCCAATGCAGGTGACCAGGGTTCCATTCCCGGTTGAGGAACTATGATCCTGCATGCCAGGTTATGAGGCCAAAGAAAAAAGAAAAAAACAAACCAAACCAAAGACCACTCTGTTGCCATGTCTAAGAATTCTAGGGTCCCATCTAAAATCTCACTAATGTCATGCATTAGTAGAGCTAATTGAGAGGCATTGTTTAGACCCGTGCTCTATGCCCTAGGACACACCTTGAGTGATTTTAGAGTGACTTACCTGATTTAAAAATTTGGGGAGATTAACTAAACATGTTATTTCAGCTTCTTGATGTCTTTCATCCCCTTGAACAGTACCCACCTATGGGCAGCACTGGCTTTCTTTGCTCTTCCACAGGGCATTTTGCAGGCCTGGGACCAGGTGGGGACTAGAACTCAATTCAGGTTGCAGGCCCAATTTCATTCTTCCACTAGGTCACAAGCTTGTGTGTACCTCTCTCAGTAGGAGGGATGACATTCAGCCTTCATCTTTAATATTTATTTTGTGTCTCATCTTGTTTAGAACCTAGATGAAAAAAAAGAGTGTAATTTAATGTGGCCTCTTTGGAGACCTGAACAAACTGTTCCTCCCATTTTCCCAGTCCTATCTTATACATGCTGAGTTCCAGTGTTCCCCAATTGCTAGTAAGGGAAGACATAGTTTGCTATGTTCAAGAGATGCTTTTATAAAACCATTATCTGTAAAAGGTTTAAAAGTCCTGACATCAAATTCATAATAGCTTTTTGCAGCAACTTCACTGACTTCGTTCACATGTAAAAACAAACTCTTTGACATGTTTATCTTCTTTTTCAGTTTGATGGCATTTTCACCCTTTATCATCTCATTTATTCTAGCTCTTATGTCTTTTTCATGATAATTATTAATTTGTTTTTCAGATAGTGTCATTCTTTTTTTTCTTCCAGTTTTATTGAGATATAATTGTCATATAACACTAAGTTTAAGGTGTACAGCATAATGATTTGATTTACATACCCCATGAAATGATTATCAGAATAAGTTTAGTGAATGTCCATCATCTCATATAGATACAACATTAAAGAAATAGAAAAATATTCCTGTGATGAGAACTCAAGATTTCTTCTCAACAATTTTTATATGTAATGTATAGCAGTGTTAGAGGATGGAATGGAAACCCACTCCTGTATTCTTGCCTGGAGAATCCCATGGAAGAGGAGCCTGGCAGGCTACAGTCCATAGGGTTGCAGAGTCGGACACAACTGAAGTGACTTAGCACGCACGCATGAAGCAGTGTTAATTGTATTTGTCATGTACATTATACCCCTAGTATGTATTTATCCTATAACTGGAAATGTGTACCTTTGGATTGCCTTCATCAATTCCCTCTCCTCCAACCCCACATCTGGTAACCTCAAATCTGATTTCTTTTTATGAGTTTGTTTGTTGAAGTATAATTGACCTATATTATGTTAGTTTCTGGCACAGAACAGTGATTGAATATTTCTATACATTTCAAAATGATCACCATGATAAGTCTAGTTGTCACCTGCCATCATTCAAAGATAGTATATAATCATTGACTATATAATCCATAGTGTACATTTCATACCCATGGCTAATTTATTTTGCAACTGGGAGTTTGTATGCCTTAATCTTTCTCACCTAATTCCTCTCCCCCCCCCACCTCTCCTCTCTGACAACCGCCTCTTTGTTCTCAAAGACATGAAAGTGAAAGTCGCTCATTTGTGTCCAACTCTGTGCAGCCCCATGGACTATATAGAATTCTCCAGGCCAGAATACTGGAGTGGGTAGCCTTTTCCTTCTCCAGGGGCTCTTCCCAACCTAGGGATCGAACCCAGATCTCCCGCATTGCAGGCAGATTCTTTATCAGCTGAGCTACCAGCAGGGAAACCCTCTCACAGATATAGTCATTATTATTATTATTATTATTATTATTATTATTGCTGTGGGATCTTAGTTCCCCAATCTGGGATTGAACCCGGTGTCCCCTGCATTGGAAGCATGGAGTTTTAAACATTGTACAGCCAGGGAAGTCCCAGTCTTTCTTTACATAATAGACAATATTTTTTATTTCCATAGAGAAATAGACTCATACTTTTCTGAAAATCGGTGGTCTTCTCAGTCTAAATTTTCCCCCAACTTATGATAAAGGCATAGGAATAAAACTATATGAGAAAAATAGTGGAAGAATGATTAGAAATGGCAGCTGACACTCAGCCCGAGGATTGTAGAGATGCAAAACATGAGTAAACAAGAGGCAACGATCTTTGCTTAGGGCCATTAATGCACGTGGGCCCAGAGCTGCCAGGTCATCTGATTTCCAAAAAGAAGCTGAAATCAGATTTTTACATTAAATTTCACTTAAAAAAAAACTATTACCTCAATTTAAAAAAAATCACTGAGCATATCCACAAAGTACATTTTTTCACAGAATCCTCCATAATCATATCAGGGGCTGCCAGTTTGTTTATCATCAGAAGCCACAGGGAGCTTCTAAGGTGGTTGGACATAGCCGACTACCTGTGCTCTGAGATCTGCTTGGGGTATACTGGGCCCCTCTTAGGAACGGTCTGTCTTCCTTTGCAAGGGTTGAGATGCTTGGAACGGGGGACAGAGCAGGTGGGGATGGTGGGTTGATTCTGGCTAAGCAGCGAGTTTGCTTTTAGCCTGGGGCAGCCGAAGCTGCAGGTGACTCCCCAGTATCTTCTCTGAGATTCCAAGCTGACCACGTCCACTCTCAGGCTTCCTTTCCCTTAACTTTTCTTTCCTTCCAACCTGCCCACTCTCACTGCTTCCACTGAAAACCAGAGAAGTTCAGCTGCAGTTTCAGGATCTGGAGGTTGGTGGGTACTTGGTAAATTCTAGTCACTGTGGACCATGGCTAAACAGCTGAACCAAGGACAGCAGTAACTAACCAGAAAGGCAGAATATCTGGGATAAAATACAGCAGCCGGAAAAAACAAAACAGCATTTCATTTGCTGTGGAGAAGATATAATCATTAAAGAACCCCAAATGAAGACTACTACTGTTTTTTTTTTTTTAAACTTTTGTCCACTTTGTGTGGCATGTGGGATCTTAGTTCCCAAACCAGGGATGGAACCCACACCCCCAGCATCGGCAGCACAGACTCTTAACCACTGGACTGACAGGGAAAGCCTGAAAACTACTTTTTATGAGAAACATGTAGAACATGTTATGCTCTCCTCTAAAACTGAGTGGCCTTTCTGAGAGGATGTGTACACATAATACACACCTACACGTTACTTGTTTTCACACAGGTATACTTGTTTTATAAGACTCTTGTTTTAATAAATTGTATTAAAAATAAGTTTATGAGTACATTTCTGTTAAGTGATTATTTGGATATCCACTTTTGAAAAATGGCTTATCCAAGTTTACTGGGTCATATCCAACTGGATTATCTTTTCTTATGGATTTGTAGAAGTCTGTATTCTTTCTTTCTTTCTCTCTCCCTCTCTCTCTCTCTTTTTTTTTTTTTTTTGTGGCCTACTCCAAGGTCAGGCTTCCCTGGTGTCTCAGATGGTAAATTATCCACCTGCAGTGCTGGAGAGGCAGATTCCATCCCTGGGTCAGGAAGGTCCCCTGGAAAAGCACATGGAAACCCACTCCAGTATTCTTGCCTGGAGAATTCCATAGACAGAGGAATCTGCTGGGTTACAGTCCATGGGGTCGCGAGGAGTCAGACACAACTGAGTGACTAACACACACACTCCAAGGTCATGCCGATATTTTTCTGTTATCTGCTTCTGGAAGGTTTATTGTTTTACATTTAATATTTAAAATTATAATCCACTTGGAATTAACTTCTTTTGTATGAGGTAGGGGCCAAGTCCTTCTTTGCTTACTTTCCTTTCCACTTCCCTTCCTCCTTCATCTGGCCATCCTATTGGCCTACAGTCCCTTACTAAAAAGGCTGTCCTGTTCCCACTACACTGTATAAAACTTTGACATAAATGAAGATGTGTGAGTCTATTCTATTGACTTTTCAAGTTTTTCTTTTTTAATTTTTAATTTTTTGTAAGCTTTAAAAACCACCCAGATGCAGTAGACAGTCTCCGAGATGGCTCCAGGAGCTCTCGCCTCCTGATATTTACACCCTGGCATAGTTCCCTCCCACATTGCACCAAGATCGGTTTGTGTGACTCATAGAATACAGCAGAAAAGATGGAATGTCACCGCCAAAATTAAGTTATAAAAGATACCATGATCTCCCTCTCTCTCTCTTTCTCACTTGGTCTTGGGGAAGCCAGCAGTCATTTCTGAAGGATACTCACACATCCTTGTGGAGAGATTCACATGGCAAGTAATTGAGCCCTTCGTCCAACAGCCCATGAAACAAGTATGTGAGTGAACTCGGGAAGAGATCCTCTGGCCTTCAGGTGACTGCGGACCTGGCTGATGGCTTGACCACAACCTCATAAGAGACCACAGCCAGGACCACCCAGCAGAGCTGCTGCCACATTCCTGACTCTCAGAAACCAAGTGAGCCAATGGTTTTGTTGTTTCAAGTCGATAAATTTTGGGGTAGATTGTTACACAGCGTGCATGCGTGCTAAGTCGCTTCAGTTGTGTCCGACTCTTGGTGACCCCTATGAACTGTAGCCCCCTCCCAGGTTCCTCTGTCCATAGAATTTTCCTGGCAAGAATACTGGAGTGGGTTGCCATGCCCTCCTCCACGGGATCTTCCGGACCCAGGGATCAACTCTACGTCTCCTGTAACTCCTTCATTGCAGGCAGATTCTTACCTGCTGAACCACTGGGGAAACCCTATTACACAGCACTAGATAACAAATATATCATTATTCCATTTAAAAAAATGTTTGCATATTCAAAAATACAAGCAGAGCTCCTAAAATTTTCACTTTATTATGAGTCGTTGAAATGATAAAGGCACTTGTAAAGCAGAGAATTACTTAACATCTAATGCCGTATTACCCTTCTGCTTCACTGACTATGCTGAAGCCTTTGACTCCATGGATCACAACAAACTGTGGAAAATTCTTCAAGATTTTTGGAGTATAAAATACCAGACCACCTTACCTTCCTCCTGAGAAATCCGTATGCAGGTTAAGAAGTAATAACTAGAACCAGACATGGAACAACAGACTGGTTCCAAATAGGAAAAGGAGTATGTCAAGGCTGTATATTGTTACCCTGCTTATTTAACCTGTATGCAGAGTACATCATGCGAAATACCAGGCTGGATGAAGCACAAGCTGGAATCAAGATTTCTGGGAGAAATATCAATAATCCCAGATATGCAGATGACACTACCCTTAAGGCAGAAACTGAGGAGGAACTAAAGAGCCTCTTGATGAAAGTGAAAGAGGAGAATAAAAAAGCTGGCTTAAAACTCAACATTCAAAAAACTAAGATCACGTCATCTGGTCCCATCAGTTCATGCCAAAGGATGGGGTAACAATGGAAACAGTGACAGACTTCATTTTCTTGGACACCAAAATTACTGCAGATAGTGACTGCAGCCATGAAATTAAAAGACTTTTGCTCCTTGGAAGAAAAGTTAAAACAAACTAGACAGCATATTAAAAAGCAGAGACATTACTTTGCCAACAAAGGTCCATATAGTCAAAGCTATGGGTTTTTCATTAGTCATATATGGATGTGAGAGTTGGACCATAAAGAAAGCTGAGCCCTGAAGAACTGATGCTTTTGAACTGTGGTGTTGGAGAAAACTCTTGAGAGTCCCTTGGACTGCAAGGAGATCCAACCAGTCCATCCTAAAGGAAATCAGTCCTGAATATTCATTGGAAGGACTGATGCTGAAGCTAAAACTCCAATAATTTGGCCACCTGATGTGAAAAACTGACTCACTGGAAAAGACCCTGATGCTGGCAAAGATTGAAGGTAGGAGGAGAAGGGGATGACAGAGGATGAGATCATTGGATGGCATCACTGACTTGATGGACATGAGTTTGAGTGAGCTCTGGAAGTTGGTGACAGACAGGGAAGTCTGGTCTGCTGCAGTCCATGGGGTCTCCAAGAGTCGGACATGACTGAGCCACTGAACTGAACTCTGAATGCCTTCCATGTCACAAAATCACAGGCAGTTCTGACTTCAAGCCACCAGTGCTACAAAAAGTATGCGGCAGCCAGAGATAGAATAAGAAATGCAAGATTAAATCTGGGATTCCAGGGTAATTTCTGTGGGTCCCTCCTTCTGGACAATTTATGATTCTGGTAGAAGCCAAAGAACTCTATTTCTCTAAAATCCTTAAGATAAAGACTGGTCACCTTACTTCATCTCTCTTCATTCCTACAGCAGTCTTAAGTTATTAAATTGCTTTAAATACCAGCTGGAAAATGCAATGAGTATTTAAGATACAATGTGCAGAGCACTTTGCCTGGGGCACATACTCAATGAAAGGAAGTCTCAGGAGGCAAGACTGAGTAAGCTGATGTCTTTTTGGTAAATTGATGTCTTTTTGCTCTTGGCCATTAGAGCTGGGATGAGCCATACAGGAGCCAGGCACCAGCTGGCCCAATGAAGTGCCAGATTCCTAAAGGCAACCTGATAGTTCCTCAGGTCTGTGGTCTTGGTACCACTGCTTGCCTGTTTTAAAAAAAAATCCCTGGGCATACGGAAGGGCATGTTACAAATACAGATTCCTGAGCCTCACCCCTGGGGATTCTAAGTCATTAAGTTAGAGGTCGGGTCAGGAAATGTGCATTCATGACAGCCTCTTATGGAGATTCTACAGACATCCAGGTTTGAGACCGAGTTCTAAGAGATTCTCGGTGGGCAGGCTCTGTTACCTCCAAGTATTACGTGCTCATTCTATCTCTCAATCCAGAGCCTCATCGTAAAACTGTCCTTGATAATTTCTGAGACTCTTTTGTTTATGGGGACCTACATGGCTTTAGGGGACCTTGTTTCTTATACAGTTTCTGCTCCTTTTGCTTTCTTGGTTTGCGCATCACCTGATATTTTGGGAAAGAAATTCCCTGCTCCAAACTTGGTCCTTGGGAACTTCACGCTCAGCTTGGTCCTCACCAGCTTCCAGGGAAGAGTCATATCATTTTGCTTAAATGTCATACTTTAAAACAGAGTGCCTCCCTCAGCGCACACACATGCGTGCATATAGGCACACACGCACGCATGCGCGCACACACACACATAAACACACAAAACACACATACTTCCCACGCTCTCTCCCACCCAGGCAGGGGCCAGTGGAGGATGGAGAATCCAGCTGGTTCCACATTCGGGTTCTTGAAAGCCTTGTCTCCATACTCAATTCCATACATCCACTCCCCTGTAGCATCACGGTCAAATGAATGTGGACACTGAGCTCTGGATTTTGTTGCTTTCAAAAACATTTTTGGGGGTATAAAAAAATTAAACTCACACAGCAAGTAGAGAGAACAATACAATGAATCCTCATAGACCCATTCATCCAAATTCAGTAATTATGAAAAAATTTTCCACATTTACTTTATCTACTCTTTTTCTCCCTTCTGTTGCATTCTTTTCTTTCAAGCCAGCTTCAGACATTTCAGATATCTAAATTGGGCAATACTATGAGGCTGTCCTTCTGGTAAATCTTCTGTCTCCCTGTCTGGAAAACTACTATTTACAGACCAGTCATGGCCTCCTTCATATGGCTTCTGCATCCAATGCCCAAGCCCATCATGTCAATGTGCATCTCCGTATTATCACATACATTTCTTAAGCATGTTTCTTGTCTAAATCAAGATCCAAACCAGGTACACAAATTATGTTTAGTGGTTTGTCTTTTATACCCATTTTAATGTAGATTTTTCCCCACCCCACAAGCCACTGACTTATTGCAGTAACTAAGTCTGTTTCCCATAGCTTTCCCAATATTCTACATGTGTCTGTGTGGCTCCTTTGGAGTCATTCAACTTGCTTCCCACTCTTCCTTATTTCCAGAGGCTTGATTAGGTTGCTTCAGTTTTTTAAGCAATAGGTGATGCCACAGGCTTTTTCATGGAATATCTCAGAAAGCCTGTAGTATCTGGTTGTTTTGCTTTTATTGATGCTAAGATTGTTCAGTGGCTTTAGGGGGGTGACCAACCTGATAGCTCATTCTTAAGTTTCCTAGTACCGGTTCATCACATTAGTTTCATCCACTGACAATCCCAAGTGAGTTCTGAAGAATTTCTGCTACAACAGCACAACTGATCCACTGGTTAAATTTACCTACAGTCATCCATTGTACTTCTTTGCTCTGAACCTCCAGGTGATACGGCTTCCTTTCGTGACTGTATCGCCAAACTCTAGAAAACTGCTTCTTAAACCTTTAATGTGCATATAAATCCTATTAAAATATATAGGTCTAATTTAGGAGGCTTGAGGTTCTATATTTCTAACCAGCTTCCGGGCTATTCCAATATTGCTGATCTGTAGCTATACTTTACTGAGCAAGGCCCTAGGGCATCTCTAATAACTAAAATCCCACAGGAACCAGAAGCAGCTATGTATGGCGACTTGGAGATTTTTAAGAATCTGGCCCTGAGAATCAGGGAGTACATCTAAATTGGGCAACACTATAGGCTGTCTTTCTGGTGAATCTTCTGTCTTCCAATCTGGAAAACTACTACTTAGAGACCAATCATAGCCTCTTCATATGGCTTCTGCATGCAATGCCCGAGCCCATGAGGAGACCCTTCTCACTAGGCTGGACCACTTAGATTTAGCCTCTTCCTTCTCCTCTCCTTGTGCATATTTCTGCTTGTTAAGTTCTGCAACAAGAGATGGAAAAAGTACGGTGAAAAATGTTCTATGCTCTGGTTGTCTCCAGAACTTGGTATACTGGGAAGTACGTGGACCAGTATGTGCCATAGAGGACTCTCTGCTATCTTCAGAGTACCTTGGAAAAGGTCAGGGCTTTTGGCCAGACCCCCTGGAAGAACTGACAACATGTGATGCAGGGGAGGGAAGGGGCTGTACCAAGACCAGGGCAATAAAAGCAAATTGTCCCCAGCAGCGAAAGTCATCTGTCCCCACAGATGACTGCCCTAGAGTTTTTGCTGTCCAAATCTCAGTGCTCCCAATTGGCATCCACTCACTCATATCTCTTGGCTTGATGTCCTAGATCATGTACTAGTTTTCAGATCTCCTAAGGTTTCCCTCTGAGAAGGCAATGGCACCCCACTCCAGTACTCTTGCCTGGAAAATCCCATGGATGGAGGAGCCTGGTAGGCTGCAGTCCATGAGGTCGCTAAGAGTCGGACACAACTGAGCGACCTCACTTTCACTTTTCACTTTCACGCATTGGAGAAGGAAATGGCAACCCACTCCAGTGTTCTTGCCTGGAGAATCCCAGGGACGGCAGAGCCTGGTGGGCTGCTGTCTATGGGGTCACACAGAGTCAGACACTACTGAAGTAACTTAGCAGCAGCAAGGC
The DNA here is from genome assembly GCF_019320065.1 of Cervus canadensis. Taxonomy (NCBI): domain Eukaryota; kingdom Metazoa; phylum Chordata; class Mammalia; order Artiodactyla; family Cervidae; genus Cervus; species Cervus canadensis. Next base: position 59,513,335 of record NC_057397.1, on the reverse strand, counting down.
TTCCCTGGTGGTTCAGATGGTATAGAAACTGCCTGTAATGGGGGAGACCCATGTTCGATCCCTGAGTCAGGAAGATCCCCCGAAGAAGGGAATGGCTACCCCCTTCAGCATTCTTGCCTGGAGAATTCCATGGACAGAGGAGCCTGGTGGACTACAGTCAACCAGGTTACAAAGAGTCCAACACGACTGAGTCACTAACACTTTACACCTTGGCTCTCTCACTTAAGCTTTAAGGTCCTTCCAAATATCCTTCTGGTATTTTTGGATCCATCTTCCAATTTCATGCATGCTTTATGGCTCTGCTTACACTTGTGATTATGGTGGGGGGATGGTCCCAAGCCTTGGACAAAGACAGCTCCCTCCTACATGTAGCCCTGCACACCCCACATCCAGCCACATTCAACTCAGGTCTCTGTATGCAGAAGACCAGTTGGGATGAATCTGAGCAACTGGAGTTAGATTGGGAAACATCTTAATTCCTAGATGAGGTTGCCCTGTGTGCACTGAGGAACTGCTGAAGATTATCAAGCAGGAAAGCAGCAGTTCCAGGAGATTAGGTTATTTGAATAAGTTTTCCAGGTTGAGACATTTTTAAGGGTATTTTGAGGCATCAACAACGAACATGCCTCATTAAAAATCTCAGAACATTCTGTCCTCCTGTAGCCCAGCCATGGTCTCTGGGTTCTCACTGTGACATTTTCCCCCGGGGTAAATGTCATCTCGTCTGTTTATTTATAGTTCATTTAGACCATCAAAGCAATAACAATTCTCAAAATAGAGATTGATGCTCTGATGATCAATGGGATACATGAAAAGTATTTTAATATAAGAATATAAGAGTGAAAATGAAAAGGGTGTTTTTTTTTTTGGCTGCACTAGGTCTTCATTGCTGCATGGGTTCAGTAGTCGGGGAGCGCTGACTTAGCTGCCCTGTGGCATGTGAGATCTTAGTTCCCTGATGAGGGATCAAACCCATGTCTCCTGCATTGGACGGTGGATTCTTAACCACTGCACCTCCAAGCAAGTCCAAGAGAGTGGTTTTAATATAAGTAATAACTTCCCTCTCATTTACTCCATCAACCCAATTTGTGTTATTTCTTTCAAGACCATGCCTAAAGTATTTTTCTGCTATGAAGCTATTCCTGACTACATCTACCACATCTTGAATCAGGAAGAACTTTACATTTAAAGCTAGGAGGTATCATGATACAGACTTTAGAATAAGGCAGATAAAGATTTGAATCCCAGATCTGTTACTTACATTATCCAAAATGAAGGTCAAATTTATCATCTGTATTATGAAGCTATCAGTTCTGTGTTATCTCTATTAACACTTATTTTTAACTCAGTGGCAGTCTCCCACTACTTTCTTGTTAAGATAACCCAGATCTATTCAAATATTGGGTGGAGATTCCTTGATCTCATGAGAGATGGATCCAGGTCTTGATTTGTACGGACCATGTGACCCAATTCTGGCCAATGAGATACAAGGTGAAGCCTGATGGGGGCTTCTGGGAAAGATTTTCATCCCTACAGTACGTGCTCTGTCTGCCTTCTTCCTGCTTTTAAACTTGGTTGTGTAAGAACATGGAAGTTTCTACTGTGAGAGGCGGATGAGTGCCAAGACACTGACTCAGAACTCTGAGTTATGAAACTGCTGACCAAATGCCAGTGATGGTGTTAAGTGCTGGGGAGACAATGAAGAGCCAGGAACAGATATTACCTCTGCCCCACTGGAGCTGAGTCTAGAGGAAGGCGATGGCCAGCAATCAGACACTGTGCAAGTAAATATGAAATCACAACTGTGACAAGTGTTTTCAAGAAGAGGAACATGTTCCTGGATTAATAAATCATGGAGAAATGTATCTTCCCAATATACCTATACATGATCTGGGAGAGTAGATGATACTTCTCTGGGGATGAGACAATGGAGCACAATCTGAATGAAGGTTAGGAGCTAGTTGGATGGGGGATTAAAGAGACCAAGTGATTTAGGGATACAGAACAGCAAATGCAAAGATATTGGGTAAGAGGGAACATGATAAATTTGCAATTGTACTTTTATTTTTTAATTTAATTTGATCAAAGTTGTATATTTATGGATGTAAACTACAATGTGTGTAAGCTATATGTAATTTTAAAAGTCAAATAATTACCTTGAGTAATAATATTGAAAATGATATAGGTTAATATCATCAAAAAATATCAATCCATGCCTCACTCCTCCCCACTTTCCAATCCCACTCCTCAGGGGCAACCCTTTTTCATTATTTGAGCTTTCTTTTTCAAATTCTAGCATTTGCTTCTATATTTCTAAGTAGTATGCTCACTGGTAAAACCAGAACACAGTTCTGTGACCCAGGTCTGGCCAATGAGATACAGGCATATAGGAGGCTTCTAGTGTCTGTGCTGGCATTTCTTTCTTCATAAATGACTTAGTTGAGGTAAGTGCCACCCTCTCCCCCTCCTTACTGTCTTAAGCATAGATGTAACGGCTAATGTTGAAGAGGTCATCTTGTGCCCACATGAAAAAGGTCAAGAGACTCTCAGAGATACCACAACTTAGTGTTGGGACCAATGCTAACTTTCAGAACTTTTTTTTTTTTTTCAAATGAGAAAAACTAAATCCCATCTTTCTAAACTACTGTTAATCAGCCTTGATATTACTAGCAGCCAAAAGCATTTCTAATTGATGTGTAGTTGCTAGTTTCTGATTTATGAATTTTGGGCAGTAGGTATTGACTTTCTGTTATAGAAGATGCCCATTTTGAGCTTCCCAGGTGACACTAGTGGTAAAGAACCCACCTGCCACTGCAGAAGATGTAAGAGAAATGGGTTCAATCCCTGGGTTGGGAAGATCCCCTGGAGGAGGGCATGGCAACCTACTCCAGTATTCTTGCCTGGAAAATCCCACAGACAGTAGAGCCTGGTGGGCTGCAGTCCATGGGATCTCAATGAGTCAGTCATGACTGACACGCACACGTGCAGATGGTAATTTAACTCTCACCATCTTCCACATCCTCATCACCCACCTAATACCAGTGTCTTCCTCCTTTTATCTTCCCAGGTGAGGTTTATCACTAGTAAATTATCATTCAGTAATTCTATTATAAAGATCATATGAATATTATTCACTGTCAAACCAAGTATGTAGTAAGATTAATTTGATTATATTTCCAGTCTTGTATAATTTTCCCCCAGTTACTGAATGCTAAATATTTGTTTAGTTTTCTCTGTACCTATTCCTAATACTTTTCATACCTTTAAACAGCATCTCAATATAATTTTCCATAATGTTAAACTTAACTGTTGGGTTCAACCCTTCACCCCCGACCCCAAGACCTCTGTTGGATGAGAGAATTTAGTTGCTCTCTAAGCCTGCTAAGCCATTATCATTCTCTGCCATCCCTCTAACTTTCTCCTCTGTTACCTCCCCTCTTTTCTGAATCTTAAGACTATTTCTTTCTTGGTTCTTTCTGTTCTCCCATGTCTTAATAGAGCGCATTGTCTAGTATCTTTTTGAGAAAGGATACAAGGTTTTAGAACTTGAGCTTCTGGAATTGAATTTTATTCTACTTTCATACTTCACTGATAACTTGTGGAGGTATATAATTAAGCATTTAAAGGTTTTTGTCCCCCCTAATATCTTGAAGCTGGCAGTATTGTTGAATGAGCTAACATATTCTGATTCTTCTTTTTTTTTTGGCCACGCCCCACAGCTTGTGGGATCTAGTTCACCAACTAGGATCATGGCAGGCTGTGAAAGCCCCAAATCCTAACCACTAGACCACCAGGGACTTCCATTTCTTCCCCTTTCTTTTTTTCTTATTCTTGATCCTTTGTGTCTGAGCAGTCTCCTCTTCGCTTGCTTCATTTTATTTTCATTTCATTTCTTTGGGCTAGAAAGATCAGCCCAGACATTTTATGATAATTGCTTCAATTTACATCATTTAGAACCCACTGTGCTGACCACTGTGTGGGTCATACCAATTAGAAGACTTAAAATACTTGAGCTGTTTAAAAATCATATTTTATCTTTTCTCTGATAATTTTCTTCCCAACATTTTTCCATTCTCTTTTTCTGAAATACCTCTTAGTCATGTGTTAGATCTATCTGCCTGATCTTACAATTGCTAATTTTTTTTCTTGTTTACTCTCTATTTTGTTTTTTTTTTTTTTTTTGTTCTACTTCCTGGGAGATTTCCTAGATTCTATCTTCAAATATACCATGGAAGGCTCTTTTTAGGCTTTCACATTGATATTTTAATGTCTATGAGCCATTTTTGACTCCCTGATGGTTGTTTCATTGCTTTTAAATAGTATGCTGGTGCTCACTTCGGCAGCACATATACTAAAATTGGAACAATATAGAGAAGATGAGCATGGCAAGTGTGCAAGGATGACAAGCAAATTCATGAAGCATTCCATAAAAAATTTAAAAAAAATAAGTAGTATGCTGTTCTTATTTCATGGATGCAATGTTTTCTCATATTTTAATTATACAATCTTTATTCCATCTTTGTACCACCTGTTTTCCTTAAAATCACTCTTTTAGTTACATTTTGGTCAAGTCTGCATTTTGGAGGCTTTTCTCAAATGTCTGACCCCTAACCTCTTATCTATATTTAAGAGTGTGGCAGAAAGAGCGCCTTAGAAACTCTCTGTATGAAGGTAGGACTTGTTGACTGATGGCCTTTGCTGAAAGGAGATGTATTAGAGAATAGCCCACTTTTTTCTTTCTTTCTTTTTTTCATTTCTTCCTTCCTTCCTTTCTCCCTCTCTTTTCTTTCTTCTCTCTTCCCCCACTCTCTCTCTCTTCCTGATTGGGAAACACCCACATCAGTATCTGCAGATCTTTTCTCTAAGACCTTACAGTTAATCCAAAGAAAGATCTTCTGATCTCCTACTTTGAGGAGAGGCGTGGCTGCTGGTGGGATAAGCTTGGTTCCTGGCTCACTGGGCTGGGTGGAGGAAGCTAGGAGATGGTATCTCACTGATTAGCATATGGCCTTCACAGACTCTCCTTGTTATAGGTCCAGTGCCTCACTCCTGATGAGTCCCTCGATATACCCAAGTCTGCAGTCTTCCTGGTTCAGTTTGTCTAGAATACACTGCTGTCTCCTGCCAGAATGGAGGAGGGATGGTATTATGGGCTGAATTATGCCCCCCACCTAAATTCACAGGTTGAGATCCTAACCCTTAGCAATGGCATACTCCATTTCATTGCATTTCACTTTATGGTGCTTTGTGTGCATTGTTTTTTGCTTTTTTAAACAAACTGAAGGTTTGTGGCAAGCCTGCATCAAGCAAGTCTGTTAGCACTATCTTTCCAATGGCATTTGGCCACTTTGCGTCTCTGTGTCACATTTTCACAATTTTTGCAATATTTCAAACTTTTAAATCATTATTATATTTGTTACAGTGATATGTGATGTTCTCTTTTAAAAATTTTATTTATTTATTTATTTTTGACTGTGCTGGGTCTTCGGTGCTGTGTGGGCTTTTCTCTAGTTGCAGCAAGCCAGGGCTACTCTTCCTTGCGATGCATGGGCTTCTCACGGCAGTGGCTTCTCTTATTGCAAAGCACGGGCTCCAGGCACCTGGGCTTCAGTAGCTGTGGTATGTGGCTCAGTAGCTGCAGTTCCTGGGCTCTGGAGCACAGGTTCAATAGTTGGGTGCTTGGGCTTGATTGCTCTGTGGCATGTGGGATCTTCCCAGATCAGGACTGAATCCATGCTTCCTGCATTGGAAAGTGGATTCTTTACCACTGAATCATCAGGGAAGCCCAATAAGTGAGCTTCAATGCTATTATTGTAATTGTTTTGGTGGCACCATGAACTGTGCCCATATAAGATGGCCAACTTAATTAATAAATGTTGTGTGTGTGCTAATTTCTCCATTGACAGGCCATTCCCCCATCTCTCTCAGGCCCCCCTATTCCCTGAGACACAACAATATTGTTATCAGGCCAGTTAATAATCCTACAGTGCCCTCTAAGTGTCCAAATGAAAGGACAAATCACATGTGTCTCATTTTAAATTAAAACTGAAAATTATTAAGTTCAGTGAGAAAGGCGTATAGAATGCTGAGTCAAGCCAAAAGCTAGGCCTCTTGTGCCAAATAATTAGCTAAGTTGTAAATGAAAAAAAAAAAAAAAGTTCCTGAAGGAAATTAAATGTGCTACTCCAGTGAACACAGAAATGATAAGAAAGTGAAAAACTTATTGCTGATATGAAGCAAGTTTCAGTGGTCTAGATAGATCAAACCAGCCACCACACTGTCTTAAGCCAAAGACGCATCCAGAGCAAGGCTCTAATTCTCTTCAACTCTGTGAAGGCTGATGGAGGTGGGGAAGCTGCAGAAGAAAAGTGTGAAGCCAGCAGAGCTGGTGTGTGAGCTTTAAGGAAAGAAGCTGTCTCTGTTACATTAAAGGGCAAGATAAAGCAACAAGTGCTGATGCAGAATCTACAGCAAGTTATACAGATCATCTAGCGAAGATAATTAACCAAGATGGCCACACTAAACATCAAACTTTCAATGTAGATGAAAAACCCTTCTATGGGAAGAAGATGCCATCTAGAACTTTCACAGCTAGAGAGAAGTCTACAACTGGCTTCAAAGCTTCAAAGGACAGGCAAACTCTCATAAAAGAGGTTAAAAGTCACAGCTGGTGACTTGACGTTGAAGTCAATGCTCATCAACCACTCTGAAAATCCTCAGGCCCTTAAGAACGATCCTAAATCTACTTTGATTGTGCTCAATAAATGGAACAAAGAGCCTGTATGATTGCATATGTGTTTACAACATGGCTAATCGAATGTTCTAAGCCACTGTTGAGACCTACTGCTCAGAAAAAAAGAGATTAATTTCAACATACTGATGCTCACTGAAAATGCACCTGATTACCTAAGAGCTCTGACGGAGGTGTACAGGAGATGAATGTTTCATGCCTCCTAATACAATATCCATTTTGCAGCCCATGGATCAAGGAGTCATTTCAACCTTCAAGTCTTGCTAATTAAGAAATACACTGTGTAAGACTAAAGCTGCCATAGACAATGATTCTTCTGATGAATCTGGACAAAGTAAATGAAAAACCTTCAGGAAAGGATTTGTCATTCTAGATGCCATTAAAAACAGTCATTAAGAACATTAAGATGAGGTGACTCATGGAAAAAAGTTCAAAATATCAATATTAACAGGAGTTAGGAAGGGCTTCTCTGATGACCCAGTGGTTAAGAATCCGCCTGCCAATGCAGGGGAGGGACATAGGTTTGATCATTGGTCAGGGAAGATTCCACATGCTATGAAGCAACTAACCCTGTGTGCCATGCCTACAGAAGCCCACACACCTAGAGGCTGTGCTCCGCAATAAGAGAAGCCACCATGAAAAGTCTGCACACCACAGGGAAGACTACGCCCTGCCCACCACAACTGGACAAAAGCCTGTGAGCAGCAACAAAGACCCAGTGCAGTCAAAAAACAAAATTAATTAATAAAACAAAACAAAACAAAACAGGAGTTGGGTAAAGGTGGGTTCCAACCCTCATGAATGACTTTGAGGCGTTCAAGATTTCAGAGAAGACTCTTTGACATAAATCACAGCAAGATCCTCTTTGACCCACCTCCTAGAGTAATGGAAATAAAAACAAAACTAAACAAATGGGACTTAAATAACCTTAAAAGCTTCTGCACAGCAAAGGAAACTATAAACAAAATGAAAAGACAGCCCTCAGAATGGAAGAAAATAATTGCAAATGAAGCAACTGACAAAGGATTAATCTCCAAAATATACAAGTGGCTCACGCAGCTCAATATCAGAAAAACAAACATCCCCAATGAAAAAATGGGCAGAAAACCTAAACAGACATTTCTCTAAAGAAGACATACAGATGCTCAACATCGCTCATTATTAGGGAAATGCAAATATAGTCAAGTCAAAACTACATACAGATGCTCAACATCACTCATTATTAGAGAAAGGCAAATATAGTCAAGTCAAAACTACATGAGGTATCACCTCACATGGTCAGAATGGCCATTATCAAAAAATCTACAAACAATAAATCCTGGAAAGGATGTGGAGAAAATGGAACCCTCTAACACTGTTGGTGAGAATGTAAATTGATGCAGCCACTATGAAGAACAGTATGGAGAATCCTTCAAAAACAAGGAATAAAACTACCATATGACCCAGAACTCCTACTACTGAGCATATACCCTGAGAAGAACCATTATTCAAAAACACACATGTACCCCAACATTCATTGTAGCATGGCTAGTGCATTGAAGTAACTTAGATGTTCATTGACAGATGAATGGATAAAGAAGTTGTGGTACATATATATAATACAAAGTTACTCAGCCATAAAAAGGAATAAATTTCAGCCAGTTGAATTGAGATGGATGAACCTAGAGCCTGTTACAGAGTGAAGTCAGAAAAACAAATATCACAGATTAATGCATATGTATGGAATCTAGAAAAATGGTACTGATGAACCTATGTGGAGGGCAGTAATGGAGATGCAGACATAGAGAACAGACGTGTGTACACAGTGGGGGAAGGAGCGGGTGGGACGAATTGAGACAATAGCATTGAAACATATACATTCCCACATGTAAAACAGAGAGCCAGTGGGAAGCTGCCATAAAACACAGGGAGCTCAACCTGGTGCTCTGTGACAACCTAGAGGGGTGGGATGGGGATGGGTGGGAGGGCGGCTCAAGAGGGAGGGGATATATGTATACTTTTAGCTGATTCACGTTGTTATATGGCAGAAACCAACACAACATTGTAAAGCAATTATCCTCTAATCAAAAACAAAACAAAGCAAAAAGATTTCAGTGAAGGAAATAACTGCAGATGTGGTGGAAATAGCAAGAGAATCAGAAACAGAAGTAGAGCCTGAAGATGTGACTGAGTTGCTACAATCTCATGATAAAACTTTCATGAATGCCGAGTTGCTTCTTACGGTTGAGCAAAGAAAGTGATTTCTTGAGGTGGAATCTACTCCTGGTGAAGATGCTATGAAGACTGTTGAGATGACAAGGATTTAAAATATGACAAAAACTTAGCTGGTAAAGCAATAGCAGGACTTGAGAGGACTGACTCCAGTTTTAAAGGAAGTTCTTGCTATTAAACAGTACTGCATGCTACCAAGCAATTTCTTTGTGAAAGGAAGTCAGTTGATGCAGCAAACTTCACTGTTGTCTTATTTTAAGTCGTCACAGCCACTGTTCAGCAACCACCACTCTGATCAGTCAGCAGCCATCAATACCTAGGCTAGACTCTCCACCAACAAAAAGAATACTTAATGAAGGCTCAGATGATGGCTAGCATTTTAACAATAGAGTATTTTTTTAAGCAATAAATTGTGGTATCCTACATGAAAATAAAAGGTACAAAACGTCTTATTTCAACACAAAAACTATTTTTTCTGGAGTATGTCTTGATCTGGGAAAAGGATAGATATGTTGGAAGAAAAAATAAGAAAAGAAAAGGCAACCCATTATTTAGTCCTATGCTGTTGAGCAGGGGATGACTTCAATGAAGTATTTTTCACTTAAAAGTATGCATATTGTTTTCTTAGACATAATGCCATTGCACAATTAATAGATTACAATATAGTGTAAACAGAGCTTTTGTATGTACTGGGAAACCAAAGAATTCATGTGACTTGAATTATTGCAATATTCACTTTACTGAGGTGCTCTGGAACTAAACCTTCAATAACTCCGAGCTGTGGCCTTACTTCTGAATGTGACTGTATTTGGAGACAGGGCTTCTAAAAAGGCAATTAAGGTAAAATGGGGTCATATGCGTGGGCCCTAATTCAACATCACCACTGTCCTTATAAGAAGAGACGATTAGGACATGTGCACGTTCACAGTGAACAGGCTCTGTGAGGACAGAGCCAGTGATGGCCACCTGTAAGTCAAGCAGAGAGGCTTCAGAATGAAACCAACCCTGCTGAAACATTAACCTTGGACTTCTAGCCTCCAGAACCGTGAGAAAATATATTTCTCTTGTTTAATCCACATGATGTGTGGTATTTTTTACGGTAGCCCTAGCTTTGCCAACAAAGGTCCATATAATCAAAGCTATGGTTTTTCTAGTAGTCAGGTACAGATGTGAGAGTTGGGACTGTAAAGAAGGCTGAGTGCCAAAAAATTGATGCTTTCAAATTATGGTGCTGGAAAAGATGCTTGAGAATCCCTTGAACTGCAAGATCAAGCCAATCAATCCTAAAAGAAATCAACCCTGAATATTCACTGGAAGGACTGATGCTGAAGTTGAAGCTCTAATACTTTGGCCACCTGATGCTAAGGGCTCACTCACTGGGAAAGACCCTGATGCTGGGAAAGACTGAGGACACAACGATGATGGGGGTGACGACAGAGGATGAGCTGGTTGGATGGCATCACCGATTCAATGGACATGAGTTTGAGCAAACTCCGGGAGATGGTGAAGGACAGGGGAGCCTGGCATACTATAGTCCATGGGGTCGCACACGACTTAGCGACTGAATGACAAGCAAATTAATACAGGTAGAAGCTAGATTATAATGGGGGTGGGGTAGGGGGGCAATGGGACCTAGAGGGCCTAACAGCTTTGAATTTAAAATGTTAATCTATTCCTCTGGTTTCGGTCCTTCCACTTGCTCCCACTTTTAATGACAATTAGAAATTTGATTTTCTATGTCTTTATGAGGTTCTACAGCCTAAACTTTCTTGATCCTGTCTACAGATGCTCTGGTTCATCTTTCTCAGTTCAGCTAAATCAGTTTCTACTCCTTCAGTCACTTTCAGCATTTTTTCCACCTTCCAAATTTTGTTGTTATCTTGAACCATCTCATCTCCTCTCTTATTCTTCCATCAGTGGGACTTCAGGAAGAAGTAGAGATAAAGATATGTATTCAATGAAGTATGTTTTAACAGGATCACGCTTTCTGTTGAAGAGTTACTGATGAAAGTCTAAGAAACAGAAACCTTCATTACCCTGAAGGAGATGTGCTACTTCAGACTACTAACTGAAGTCCACACTGCTAGTTCCAGAGCATTCATGGAAACAGTAAGTGTCAATGCAAATATACATATCCATACAACTATGAAAAATAGAAGTGGCCCCTAACAGTAAGAAAAGTACCATTTAAGGCTTAGTTGGTTAAGTTATATATTTCTATGTCGATTTCAAATACAGACACCCAGGTACATTTCATTCTTTACAAGGTTACTTCTTGGGGATAAAAGCCAAACAAAAAAAACAGTATTTTTACAGTGTGAAGCAACCTAAGAGATACCACCAGTCACCTACCATAGTAGATTCAATGTGCTTTAGTGGCTCTGTATATGACATGCATTGGGTGAAAAGTAGCAAGCAGATTCAATTGATGGGTTCCTAGAAACTTGGTATTTCTAGGATCTTCTCTGGTGGTCCAGTGATTAAAAACCACCTTCCATGCAGGGGACACAGGTTCGATCCCTGGTCTGGGAACTAAGATCCTACATACTGCGGGGCAACTAAGTCCATGTGCTGCAACTAAGACCTGATGCAGCCAAATAGATAAATATAATACATATATTAATATATATATAAATTATACATATGTATATACAAACGATTTATAAACAAACTTGGTATTTCTGCCCAGATGCCACAGAAGCAGCATTCTTCTCCCCACATCTCATTATAAGAGATTGAACATTTGATGGCTGTTCTTCTCACTGCCTGGAGCCTTAGGTAGTGGGATTTTAATACATCATATATCTAAACTGACTTGTCTTCACTCAGGGCACTATAGGGATGAGTTGGTTATGGGGTAGCACCTACTGATTTTTGCAGAGTCAAAACAACTGAGGGGAAAAAAAAGACATAATAAAGTGACAATTTGGTATCAGATACTAAAGTTTTAATTTATGAAAATGGCATTGGCCATTATAATAGATGCTAAAAATCACCATTAAAATGATAATAGAAGTAAACATTAAAATGATAATAGAGGTTTTTCTCCCCTAGAAATTTAACTAAAACTTTAATCTCATAAATGAAATAATTTAGTTTAAAAACACTAGCTTTTTCTTATCACTAGCTTTTTACATGAGAATTTGCTTTGTTGCTGCCACATAAAAAGACATCAAACACTAACCTGTGCTGAAATTCCTAAAGGTGTGACAAATAATGTAGCAGATCACAGGCTGTTTTAAAAAATGCACTAACTGCTCCAATTGAGAATAATAGTCAACCATTATATAAACAGTCATTAGATTAGGAATAAAATAATCCAGACAGGCAAAATCGACTGCCTACCCCATGGTTGCTGCAAGTTGCTGGAAAACTCATACAGCATAATTTACAATGATGGTTTTCAATGGCTAGTGAGGGGCTACTTCCTCCCATCAGCATTCAGTACTGATGCGTTTCAAACTCTAACCTACATCAGAATCACCTGGAGGACTTGCTAGACACACAGATGAGTTTCTTGAGGCCTGGGGTGAGTTGGCGAATTTGCATTTCTCACAAGCTCCCAGGTAATCTGATGTTGATGGTCTGTCCTGGGACCACACATTGGTAACAACTGCTGCACTTAAGAGTTTATGGAGAAAGATGTTTGAGAAAGAGAGAGAAGTACATTCTCATGTTGGGTGTGGCAAGGTTTCTAGTCACTTAGAACTATTTTGCCAACAGAATCAAAACAGTTGGGTAACCTGGGGCTTCCCTGGTGGCTCACTGCAAAGAATCTGCCTGCCAATGCAGGAGACACGGGTTTGATCCCTGGTCTCGAAGATTCCACATGCCTTGAAGCAACTAAGCTCAAGCACCACAACTTGAGCCTGTACTCCAGAGCCCAGGAGCCGCAGCTACTGAGCCCGCACATGGGAATTACTGAAGCCCGTGTGCCCTAGAGCCTGTGTTCCTCAACAAGAGAAGCCACTGCAGTGAGAAGTCGGAACACTGCAACGAAGAGCAGGTAGCCCCCAGCCCAACCCCTGCAACTAGAGAAAATCTCGTGCAGCAATGAAGACCCAGCACAGTCAAAAATAAGTAAATAAATAAATAGTATACATATGGCTGAGTCCCTTCACTGTTCACCTAAAACTATCACAACATTATTAACTGTCTATACCCCAATATTAATACAAAATAAAAAGTTTAAAATAAATAAAAATTAAAAAAAAAACTTCAATTCGGTAACAGAGTAAACTTCATGGTTGATGATTTTAAATTGTTCACGAGGACCTTCTCTTTCATGAATCTAGCCAAACAATATAGCAGTAGGTAGTCAAACAGGGCATACTAAGCAAGGCAGTCAAGGCTGAGTTATTAGATATTGGTGAGAAAGAAGGGAATCTTGGGCACCATTGACCAAAAAAAGGCAAGGTTTGCTCATAAACCCTAGTTTTGTTTGCACAAACAAATTTGGGACAGTTGGGTAAAAGTTTTTGGATGGTTTTGGAAATGGCTTCAGATTAAAGATGGCAGATTGACCCCTACTTGTTTAGGTTCATTGTCTCCTGAAAAGGACAGTAAAGGAAAGTAAGAGGATAAATTCACAGGGACAAAGAGGATGGGGCTGGAGTCATCTGCATAAGATATATCTCAGCACAATTCTGGAAGATGGGGATGAATGGAAGAGCGGAAACTGGCTTAACAGAACATCAGAAGCTACCCTAATGACATCCTAGAGGTAAGTATAGAAACAGCCCAAGAGATTATTCTATAAAACACCAGATTGGACCATGTCTTGGAGATGCCAGAGATCATGAGAGAGATGCTGAGGAGAGGTCACAGGATATCAGAAGTGAGAGAGAGGTGAGAGGCTGAGAGCTGAGTGAATGTGGATATTTGGACTTGTTAGATCCTCAGGTCCCCTGTCCCACTTCCTGCAGCCAGGTGATTACAATGACAGGGGCTTCCCTGGTAGCTCAGATGGTAAAGCGTCTGCCTGCAATGCGGGAGCCCCGGGTTCCATCCCTGGGTCAGGAAGATCCCCTGGAGAAGGAAATGGCAACCCACTCCAGTATTCTTGCCTGGAAAATCCCATGGACTGAATCTTGGTAGGCTACAGTCTATGGGGTTGCAAAGAGTCGGCCACGACTGAGTGACTTCACTTCACTTCACTTCAGGAAATACAGGAGAGGCTTGTGCATCCGGCAGAAAGAAGGGCAGGACTAAAGCACCTATAGGAAAGAAAGAAACTGCATACTGAGTAGTGACTGCTCTGGATCTCTTCTGACCTGTTCTGAGAATATCAGCAGCCAGGAGAATGTGCCCTCAGCCAAGGGATGGCAGATTTTTCTCTTGAGATGCTGAAGAGCCCAGAAAAAAGGACATCTAGTTTCTGATATTTGGGGAATCTTCCTAAGAAAAGATGAACACGATCACCACACAGCAAGCCCATCAGTGAGCAATAACCCTTCCTCCCACCCCTATGTGTAGTTTCCAGAGGGGTTTTAAGATCTCATTCTTAAGTATGAAGCGACAGTCAAAGGTTTGCAAACATTTGATGAAAGCTTCCAACATACTGAAATTTCAGAATATTAGGTAACATAATTATGAAATCTCAGAATATCAGAGATAGAGAGATTATTCTATGAGTTTTTAGGAAGAAAAATTCTAGGTCACAAAGGAATGGGACTCAGGATGGCATCAGAATTCTAAATGGCAACATTGGCTGCTAGAAGATAAAAGAGAAGTTTTTATGAACTTATGAATGAAAAACTTCAACTTAGAATTTGACACTTGGTCAAACTCTTTCAAAAGAAAGAGTTGGAAAAAAAAAAGAAAGTTGAATAAGTTTTACCTTCTGAACCCATTCTTGGGCTACTACTGGAACGTATGCCATGGGAAAAATGAAGCAGCAAACCAAGCAAAAAGTCACAGGACAGAGAAATGGGGCTCTTACTCTAGAGATCAAGGATTGTCCCAAGATGACAACTGAGTAGCAGGTCCAGAGAGGAGCTCATCTCCACTGGAACAGAAACGTAGTGGACTTTTGGAAGGATATTTGGGGGTGTGGGGGGTAGGATTGATTGATCATTTGAAAAATAAATGTGACAGTCATTTGATAGACTTGTAGAAAAAAAATATCAGATGGGAAACATCACAAACTAAGTAAATAGATAAAAGCTTTTTTTTAAAAAAAATAAGAAAACAAGCATAGTACAGTAGTTGGTTCTGTTGTCACTAGTATTTGCACAGTCACTGGACTTCCCTTGTAGCTCAGTGGGTAAAGAATCTGCCTGCAGTGCAGGAGACCTGGGTTTGATCCCTGGGTTGGGAAGATCCCCAGGAGAAGGAAATGGCAACCCACCCCAGTATCCTTGCCTGGAAAATCTCATGGATAGAGGAGCCTGGTGGGCTGCAGTCCATGGGGTTGCAAAGAGTCGGGCATGATTAAGCAACTAACACTTACACTTACTTGACTACTTGCTATGCCTAAGCTGTGAAAGAGATACATTGGAAGAATGGTGGAAGATGAAACTGGACAGGGTTTGAAAGAGCTAAGTCCTTATCTAAGGCAACAGGTCGTCAAAGCACCTGTTATCAAAATTGATAAATCAAGGGATCCCTGCGTAAATTATTAGAAATAGGGAGGTAATGACAGAATGGACTGCTAAAAGTGGAATTTGGTAGCCTCTAGACAGGAGGTTAAGAAGGTACATGAAAGTAGGTATTGCATTACCTTAAAGTATTGTATTATCTTACAAACGACAGTGTGCGTGCTTATACTGTATTTAAAAAGAAAAAAATCCTGAAATTCATTTGTTGAGAATGAAACATGGAGCAGCCAAACCTTGCCTCACAATGTCATGTGCAGGAAATATATGATCCATACAGATTAAAACGGAAGTTATTTCATCTCTGCCAACGTAGTATTAACTCGAAATAAATTATGATAAAATTTCCATGCCCTCTCTATTTCTACAATTAATATGCATGGGCTAGATTACTGTCAGAATTTACACAAGTACTCATTGTTATAAATTACAGGTTTGCAAATTCGCTGCTCTCAACCAGGGGCAACAAAACTGCAAAAAGTCAGTTTCATCCTGAATTGTTTCCGTAGCAACCATATTAAGCTGGAAGGATAAAGCACCTTTGTAGTTGCTGCTTCTATTGAATTACAATGTAAATGTTGAAGCCTGCCTGGAAACGTCAAATGACAAAAGGTTTATGGAAGGGATTCAGTGGTTTGCAGCTCTGCAATCCTGGGCTGCAGAATTGAGATGGAAGAGGTGCGCCTGAGCCATTTGAGTGTCTGCTCAACCAAATTTCTTCATCCCATCAAAACCAGCCACTCCCTATCCGCCGAGGTCAAGAAAGGATGCTGCTGCTGTTCAGTAGCTAAGTCGTGTCTGCTTATCTATTTATAAGTCTAGCCGTCTACCGTATCTTTTGCACATTGGGACATGACATGTTGTTTGTTGTGGATAAGAATGTTAAAAATGCAATTACGTAACAGACTTGGCGATCTTCGTGCTTTTCGCCCCCTCGGAGCACAACGTAAACTTGATTCCCGTACTCTTCTGACACTGTCCAACAGTGTCCTCTTAATGTGGGTATTAAAAGCCTCGTGGTTGTGCTGCGCATTTGATTCCGGTTGGCTTGGGACACCGAGTTCAGCTCTCCTTAGTCCTTCCGTTCGACCCACAATCCCTAGTGGTTGCAGGTGTTGGGTTGTTTTTTTTTTTTTTTCCTGGTTAACTTCTCTCCTTCAAGGTCCCCCAACCCCTCACCCCAGGCCGGCCTCCGGGAAGAAGGGAAACGGAGCACGAAGTCTGCTCCAAGCACCGACCCTCAGCTCCCATGGCCCGCCGCTGGGCTGCAAGCGTGCCGCCGCTCCACTCAGGTAAACTTCGGAGTGAGTTACCTGCACTTGGAGAAGGGCCTTACCTGAGCGCGCCTCTGCCAATGGCAGCTCACCTGAGGGAGCTCCGCAGCCAATCACCGCGCAGCTCGTCCCTCGGGCTCGTACCCTTTAGTGAAAGAATTCAGCTCCTTGCGAGAAAGTTACCTGTGGCCGCCCAAGTCCGCCACTTTCTGCTGTGTGGCTGCCCATTGCCACGATCCGGGAGGGACTCCGCGCCGCCCGGCCGCCTCCGAGCTCGGGCCCCATGTGAGGGGGCCCCCCCCTTATCCCACCTTTCCGGCTAGGTGAGGGCGCGAGCGGGCGAGCGAGCGAGAGTGGTGAGGGGGGACGGAAAAGCAGAATTACCTGTAGCTCTTGTTCTGCCATCTCGGGCGCTCTCACACACCTTCACCTGCACAGACTTGAAAGTCCAGTTTCACCAGAGGCTGAGGCTCCAGGAAAAGGGGAGCGAGTTCATTGGATCAAACATGTCACAAGAGTCGGACAAGTAAGTGGATCACACGCGCCGGCTGCTGCTACTACCACTTTGGGCTGATGGCAACTGGTTTGTTATTTTTTTTTTTTTTAAGTTGCTATTGTTGGTATTTTTTTTCCCCCTTTCTTTTTCTTTTTGATGTATCCAGACTTTTCCAGATTATGTTTCTACCCTGGTTAAGGGGAGAAACCCTGCAAGAATGTGAATGTTTAATATCCCCTTTGGGCCTTGATAGTAAAAGTAGGTTTTCCTCTTTCCTTCCTCCCTTTATGAAAGATCTCAGCCCCGGTCTCCCAGGACGAATCCTTGGATATTGGCAGAGGTTTCGATAGAAGAGGGCGGGAGGCCTCTTATTCCCCCTCTCTTTTAGTTGCTCCCACCGCTTCGGGCTCCGAGGGCCATTTGGAAAATTCAGCTGCGTTCCTTCCATTTGCCCAAAGGGCCTGCTGGAAAAGCGGGTCTTGGCGGCTTTTGTGTGAGCGCAACAAAGAGCCTTTATCCTGAAAGCAGAAACGGCCATCTTCCCGCACCGGGCCGGACGGTGTGCGTGTGTGCGCCCCCGACGGGAGGCCAGGCGCCGGCCGGCCGGGGCCTCGGGGGCCACCGGCGCCGAACCCACCCCCGTTTCCGGGCCTCCCCGCGCCTCCTGCACACCCCCGCATTGTTTGGCCACCTTACGCAGGTGCGGGAGGACGGGGGCCTTTCGGAAATGAGGGGGATCGATTTGACGCCAGGGTTTGTGACACGGTTGGGCGCGAAGGGGCGCGTGCGACTTATGGAGTCACCCCTCCGCCCGGCCGGCCTCCGCCGCCCCGACGGCCCGGGCGCCGCGCGCTGGAGGCCGCCACCTCGGGCGTGGCTAGCGGGACGGCGCGGGTGCGCCTGGCCTCCCCGGGGGACTGTCGCCTGAAAAGGAGGGGAGCCCGGCTTCCCGCGCCTCCTAAGGCCAGCCGGGGGTGGGGGGGGGGGCGCGTCCGCCCCGTCCGGGACGGGAACTCGAGACGCGCCGGGGCACGGCGGCCGGAGCCGCGGGGCGCCGGGCCCGGGTCCAGTCTCGTCCGGGCGGCCTCCCAGCAGGCCTGGCCCCCGCCTCCGGGCCGGCTTTGTGCAGGCTGGGGGAGGTGGGGCCGAGGGCGGGAGCGAGGGGGAGCCGGAGGTGGGTCCCGCGGCCTTTCCTGGGATTCGGTGGCGACACTCCCTTCCCCCTCCTGTCGGGCGCGTCCCCGGCTGGGAACGGGCTGCGTCCTATTGGAGTGCGTAGGGGCCACCTTCCCGCCTTGCCCGGTCGCTTTATCTCGGCGGTGTGGCCACTCCAAGGAGAACTTCCTCAGGGCGCTTCTCCTGGCCAGGTGGCCCTGGACCTTCTCGGATTGAGGGACCTTGAGGGGGGAGCGCGAATGCCTCGCGGACCGATCCAGGAATGGAAGGGACAGTCACGAAAGTTAAGCCCCGGGTAGGGTAGGCGTAGGACACGACTGAAGCGACTTAGCAGCAGCAGGGTAGGCGTAGTTAACATCACAGGCTAGCATATTAAAAAAAAAAACAACCAACTAGGTATTAGTACCACTTTACTCACTAGTGAAAAATGAGCTGCTGCGACTATATACACCGGAGGGATGGACCTAGTTGCAAACGACGAGAAGAGGGCGGGAGAAGGGTAGGACTGGGGAAGTGATTGAGTGTATCCTTGTTTCCTCCCCCTAAATTCTCTTTAACCTTTAAGAACTCACTACTTCGAGTTTGAAAGCTTCAGTAACCAAAAGCCGAGATAGCAGTAGGGTTGTTTTGTTTTGTTTTGTTTTCATCTTCTTGTCAAAAATGGTCGCAAATCTAGTCAATATTGGATAAGACTTACTGTAATTCCTTAATTAAACCATATAACGTTGGTCGCACCCCTTCGTTTTGTGATACAATGAATACTCATACTCATGAATTGTGATACTCATGAATTTAGGGTGAAATCAGATGGGCTTATATTTTAACTGGTTGTACTTAGCACCAATAAAGATAATTTATTTAGTACTGAAGATAAGTTCTAATATAGTCAATAATGTTCTGTTAACCTTGGTGATGGACAGTAACTACATTTATTGTGTGGATAATTTTGTAATGTATTAGTCCACAGGCTTCCCAGGTGGCTCAGTGGTAAAGAGTCAGGGTGCCAATGCAGGAGACTCAGGAGACATGGGTTCAATCCCTAGGTACGGAAGATCCTCTGAAGGAGGAAATGGTAACTCCCTCCAATTTTCTTGCCTGTAAAATTCTATGGACAGAGGAGCCTGATGGACTACAGTCCATGGAGTAGCAAAGACACAACTTAGCCACTGAGCGTGCAGTATATAGACATCAAATCACTATGTTGTGTGCTTGAAACTAATACCATATTGACTGTGAATTATGCATCAATTAAAAATAAATTTAAAGAAAGATGATAAGTTCAGAACACTAGCAATCTAGTTCAGTGTGATACATTACCAAATTTCTATAGCTAAAACTATCTGGGGTTATGTATACTTACATTTAGTGAAAGTAACTTTTATCTAGTCATGGTTTCCAAGACTTCATTTTGTTTCCAGGGAAAAGAAATACTAACAATACCCCAAAGAGACTGTTGAACCCCATTTGCCTCTCTTTGCTGGGACTATGGAGAAATGCTTGACATTAAAAAGTGATTTTTGGATCGTTTTTGCAGATTCTAGCCTAGTTTTCTTAATGTTAATATTCTAATGGAGGGCTGTCAGGATGGGTCCAGGTTTTTATGAGCTTGAAGCTTATGCAATTGTGTGTGTTAGTTAGAGTAGGGGTGAGGTCTCAAAAGAAAAAAACAAACAAACACAAAAAAACACCCACACCAATGAGCCTGTTTTCTGGAGCTTCCTGCCAGAACAAACCGGGATCCTGAAGCTTGAACTTTATCAGCTTCACTGTAAATCTGTGTAGGAGGCCTGTCTGTATTTTCTGGAACTAACCTAAAAGAATACACACAGGATTTTTTTTTTTCTTTTCTTTTCTATAAACCCATCAAAGTGTAGGTAAGCTTTTGGATAGCACATGAAGATAATTCCAGTTAGCAAGTCTGGACTGAAGTAGCATCATCTTTTTTATAGCTGTGAACTTTTCAGATGGAAACGATCTGCTTTTTATGTTCTGCAATGTTGATGCTATCGCTATTTAAAACAAAGTATTTTTAGGACAGTTTGTCTTTGTACATATTTAAAATTTTTCTACTCCCCCTTTCTAACATTTTATGAAGATTTATGGTCTTTGTCAACAAGCATGTATGTTCTAGCAGCACAGTGACGGATTTAGAAACTCTTACATTACTGCCAAAATATTCATAATATATATGATTTATTTGAAACCCACAGGTGTTTTTCATTACCTTTATGTGTTTTCTGATTACTTACCATTTGCAACACATTCAGATAGGTATATAGGAGAATAAAAAGATATATAATGTGGGCTATGTCCTCAAGGGACTTACACAATACAGCAGAAGATGAGACTTGAACAGATATTATATAAGTCCCCCTTCTCCCTACCCACCCCACTTTAGCCTTAGGGCAATTACCTTTAGTCATTTGGTGCATTTTATCTAGGGAGTCCAGTCATAATTCTAGAAAGAAAAATAAACAAATTTATAGATGCCTTATGTGGGTAATCTTTCAATTAATGGGGTGAAACATTTTAATTAATCTTTTTACTCCTTGGTTTTATAAATGTATATGTTTCTATTTGGCTATATACTTTTTTTTTTTTACCATGCCACAAGGCTTGCAGGATCTTAGTTCCCTGACTAGGGATAGAACCTGGGCAAGGGCCATGACAATGCAGAGTCCTAACGACTGGATTGCCAGGGAATTCCCAAAAATATCTTTTAAGATCACAAACACCAGTTAACCATGTCTTCCTCAAAGCACTAAAAATACCCATTCATTTATTCAACAAATATATCTTGAGTGCCACTATATCCTGAACAATGCCATTGATCCTGGCATTAAGATTCATTAGCAAATAGAACAAACTCCCTGCCATCATGGTGCTACCATTGTAGTGTCAGGAAACAGAGGAAATCTATAAAGAAGTAAATGCATAACAAGTTAGATGATGATAAATGCTACAAAGGAAAGCAAAGCAGGCTAAAGGGATTACAAATAATGGGAATTATGTTATATAAGGTGGTCAGGGATGGCCTTTCTGATGAGATGACTTTTGAGCAGACAACTGAAGTGAGGGCTCAAGCACTGAAGATTCTTGGGATAAGAATGTTATAGGCAGATGGGAGAGCAAGTGCAAAGGCCCTGAAGTGGGAGAATGCTTAGCATATTCTAGGATCAGAAAGGAGCCCAGTGTGGGTGAATCAGAGATGTAGACAGACAGCGGTCCCATTAAGTAAACTAACATAATCAGCTCTCTACTTAATAGTCCAGACACTTGTACACTCAAAACCAGACAATACTATACTTATAAATGGTCTTGGCAGTCAAGAGGGTAGTAAATAAAGAATTAGCCAATAGTGTCAGTCTTGCTTCTTTCCTCAGACATCACTAGTTTAATGGCTAGAGTCCAGTGTTAATCTTCCCTGCAATGGATTAAATCTTGCACATGTCTTAATTTAGGGATGAAACAAATGTACACATTCTGGATGACCCTGGGGAATTAGAACTGAAGGAGAGGGACCTGCAAGGTATTGCTCTGACACTCCTGTCTAAACCTCTTATTTTAAGCTGCCACCCTTCCTGGCTGTCTCAATCCTAAATTGTGTGTGTGTGTGTTAGTCATTTATTTGTGTCCAACTCCTTGTGACCCCGTGGACTGTAGCCCGCCAGGCTCCTCTGTCCATGGGATTCTCCAGGCAAGAGTACTGGAGTGGATTGCCATTTCCTTCTCCAGGAATCTTCCTGAGCCAAGAATTGAACCCTGGTCTCCTGCACTGCAGGCAGATTCTTTACCATCTGCGCTATAGAGAAGTCCCAATCCTAAATTAATCTCCAGCAAAATAAGGCTTGCCCTTTCTCTTGTCCTCATTCAATTTCTGCAAACCTGTATCTGTCAGAAAACAGACTGGTCCACTGTGTTCTAACTTGAGACACTGCAAACTGTGCTTTCCTTAGTTTTGCATCTTCAGTGAAATAAACCAATATACAGGCAAAATTAACCTACCTGAAAAATAAGAAACTGCTAGACAATAATACGAAAGTCTAGATTGATTGGGGAAAAAAGGTTGAAGATAATCATGTATGTGCTTAGTAATAGGAATGTCAGTAGGAATTCTTTAAATCACTGCAAACTCATCTGATTACAAAAATATCACCTGAGGCACTTGGTAAAACTACATTCCATGTGCCCCACCTCAGAGCTGTGGGGAGAGGGGCCAGGGCATCTACAATGGATTATTTAGCAAACTCATGCTTTAAGTGAATACTTTAATAAATTCAATTCATAAGCAACTTTTCAGGTGTATATTCGTTTATGTGAAATGAAGTCTGTGGGCTTTGTTTTACCTTCAGTATTACTGCTTCTAAATGATTAGCTTCTGACATTTTTAACTTAGGTTTAAGAGTTTTTCGGAGAAGGAAATGGCAACCCACTCCAGTATTCTTGCCTGGAAAATCCCATGGACGGAGGAGCCTGTGTAGGCCACAGCTGGACATGACTGAGCGACTTCTCTTACTTTCTCTTTTCTAAGAGTTCTTCGCTAAGAGTTCTTAGGCCTTCTCTCAATGTCATTTACTTTCATTGTTTTGCTGAACTGTCCCTTCTGGAAGAATGGGATCCTTTGGACAGGTCATAAATTTCCAGATCTGCTAAACACCTGATTTGGAGTGATGTCACCACAGGGGGCTTCTGCCAGACCCAGAGCTAAAAGGTCAAGCTCAGATTTTAGGCTGGATCCCACTCACTAGGGAACTGAGTTGGCGTTAGAGGGCCAACCTCATCCTTCCATAATTTCACATTAGAGCACAAAATTGGTGTTCATTTTTCTGGGCACAGTTATTTCATTAAAATTAGGTTCTATTTTATAGCACAAAATCAAAGATAACAAATTCTGATCTGTATGATCTGATGTTGGTCCTTGGTGAAATATTTAATGGGATGGTGGTTGCCGTTTCATTTCTAGGGCTGCTTTAAGTATTTAAGTAGGCTGCTTTAAGATGGTAGCTTTAAGTATTACCTTGATAAGATGGCACTAGGCCCTCTGTTGATCTGTAATTAGATCCTATTTTAAACTGACTGCAGAGACTAGGTCACTCAAATGCACCCGGTGCCATCTGATTTAAAGGAGGATTAAAAGTCAGTGCTAGAGCAGTGCTGAAGAGCTGTATCTAGCAATTTGTACTATATTCTGCAAAGTGAAAAAGAGAATTTAAACATATAGTCAAGTAAGTCAAACATACATAGAAACATTTATGCAAAAACACGATCAAAGAACCCCACGAAGTATTTGTTTAAAATCTACAGATACTTTAAACAAGATTATTATTTTGATGTTAGGTTATTAAAACTAGTTGTTAAAAAGTCTTAGGTAACTCAAACAAATGCTTTGGTTCCTCTTTGTGACTTTGATACAACTAGGCATACATTTCAGGTTAAAAAATAAACAGTTTGGTTAAATGGTATTTTCCCTCTCTTATTTCATCCTTAGTCTGACACAATATTTTTTCCCCCATTTTCCCCTCCTTCCCTCCCTCCCTTCCCTTCTTGGTCTGTCTCCTGATGCCACTTTCCTGATTTTTTTTTCCCTCCCATATTACTTGATAGGAATTGACACATGCATATCTTCTGGGCAGAGAGATAAATATGAATCTGATTTTAGATGTTGCTAATTTAGTCAGTGAACTTTGCTGTGTTCTTTTAGCCTTGTAAGCATCGGCAGACCATCCTTGTTACCTGAGCCAAGAGTTAAGATGATGGCTGTAGATGATGCCACCCTACCTAGTTCAAGTCAACTGAGTTTAACCTTGGGAAATGTTTCCTTTTAACTTCTTCTTAGTTTAAGGCAAGCCTTGTCCTAGAGTCCTCACTCATGAGCCCTGCCATTCACTTTGGGGTGTGTACACTCTTCCTTTTCAAAAGGTATTCAAGGATTCCTGCTCAATTATAAAAACATTAGGTCTAAGCTGAAACAGGGTAGTGATTGGTTTGGCAAACGTGTCCAGGAAAAATTCCTTAGCGAGCAGCAACAGGCTGAATAGGAATTTCTGCTTCGGGCCACGAGGATGAGTGGGTTGCTTAGTAACAACAACATATACCTGGGAGTCCCTCAGACAGCTTCACAAGTCTTCAAATTTAGGCCTCCAAAATTCAGATTCATTCTACCCTCCACATGCCCTGTGTATTTTCATCCACTAAAGCAGTCCTTAGTTCCATTTTATTTATTTATCTGTCCATCCACCCATCCTATATCCATCCATCACCAGAAAATTACATTTTGTGCCATGTCTTTTAATGGTCTATGGTAAAAAGGACTGGACTATAAAGGGGCAGGTTGGATAGAAACAGAAAGTACCACCTTAGGAATTTACCCCCACGTCCCACCCCCGTTTATACTGGGAAGAGAATTAAGTGTTTTAGCTTGATGTGTTCTGGGGAGTGGCAGAATTAAAGTAATATTATTTTAAAAAACAGTGTATTTTGATTTGTTACATAAAATACCCATCAAACAAACATTTTTTGAGTGCTATGGAAGGCACTAAAAGAGCTGGTGCATTTCAGCGGATTTTGATGTACATTTTGACAGTCAGTCGGGGTTATGGAGATTGACCATGTATTTGAAATGGGCATTCAGCAGAAAGCCATCGCTGCCTGTGGCGATGAAGAGCCCTTATTTTACTTTGTAATGAACAGGGCAGTGAACTTTGTGGGGTGCACTTTTAAAGTGATCTGACTTCACATTCACTCCCAAGGAAATGCTTCCTTTACAAGTGTGAATGCAGACACCCTCTGGAGCAGAAAAGGAAAGCTAGATTTGCCTGTTGCTTCTTTTTATTTTGGTGCCCGCCTTTCTTCCCGATGCTGAAACTATCTGTATAACAACCCTCCTCCCCCAGAGTCTCTTTTTTTAAGACTCCTGAGTTTAGATCGAGATTTTAGAAAAGGGGGAAAGGTTGAAGTGAAGGGGAGAAGAATGGAGAAAAGAGAGGAAGAAAAAAGGAGCAGAAAGAAACTGTGTTTTAGCCGCTATTGAGCTGCAGGCTTTTCTCAGTAGAGAAGAGTTGCCTGGCTCAGCCTGCAGAGCTGGGGTCTAGGAGATGACCAAGTGCTGTTTGTCTTCCTGGGCAACTGATTCTTACTTGACGCCTTGAATCTGAGATCTAGGATGAACCTTCCAGATCTTACAGGTGAACTTTCCAGACTTTCTAGGATGAACCTTCCAGACCTTCCAGGTCTATGAGTACCCAAGTGTAGGATTTGGAGCTAATCGGGTGGAGAGGGAGGTGGGAGGGGGGATCGGGATGGGGAATAAGTGTAAATCTATGGCTGATTCATATCAATGTATGACAAAACCCACTGAAATGTTGTGAAGTAATTAGCCTCCAACTAATAAAAAAATTAAAAAAAAAAAAAAGTGCCTTAATTCTTTCTTGTATGTTGCACACCAGCGTTGTATGAATTGAAAATCTGAGGTTTTGATAAATTAAAGAATACACTGCTTTTTATGGGTAGGGAGATTGAGAACAGGGGAGGCATTGCCTATTTGCTTCTTAAAATATGAACATGACTGTATGAAATACCTGGTTAAGATTCAGACAGCGTTTCAGTTAGAACACTTTCCTTCCCACGCTCACCCGAAATCATTGGTTTTGGTTCTCAGTTCAGTGAGCCTCAGAAAATAACTGCTTTCTGTACTTCTTGGATCTAACTTTTCAAAGAAGCAAGGAACAAAGGTAGCTTTAGCCTCTTTCCTGTATTGCCAGTAAGATAATTAACATAAGATCAGAGGGTTCTTCTTTCATTATTTTTCACCTGTAAAATGAAGTTGAACTAAATGATCTCTGAGGATAATCACTTACTCCAACATTCTGCGAGTTTCATTTTCTCCCTTCCAGAGGGGTCTGGGCTGCTGGCAGCTCACAGAAAGATGACGTTACCAAAAGAGGACTCAGCACGGTGGGACTTGCTTCTGCTCCCATGCCCTCCCCCACTCAATCATTTTATTTTAGCAAAATAAAAGGTGGTTTAAGATGACAAACAGACTTCTGGCAGGCAGGAGACATTCAGAGGGCCATGCGGAATTCAGAAGGGCATCTAGGCTATGAGATCAATGGTTTACCGAGTGGACCCCTGAACAGCCTCCCTGGGCTGGTAGATAAAGATACAAGAAAATTAGGTAAAAAGCGCTGGTAGTTTCTCAGAGAACTCTCTTGCCAGAGAGCGCCCAGGAAGTGGTTTATTCTGCACAGGCTCGCGGAGTGAGAGGCAATGTTGGAATGCACGGGACACTGAATAAAATTTAGTAAATGGCAAACAGCAGCAAAAAGGACAAAGGGTTCTCCTCTTTGCTCTTCCTGCCCTTTCCTCTCCTCCCCATCCTCCTCCTCCTTCACTCCTCCTCCCCCTTCTCCCTCCCCCCAGCTTCCTGATTCCTCCTCCTCTTAATAAGACATAATTCAGGGAAACCCATTGTCAACCGGATTGCCAAACAAGTGGTTTAATAAGAGTTCAGAAAAGGTATTAAATAATATAAGGACAAGAATAGCACCTGCAGTTTCTCCTCGATTATAAGACAATATATTATTTTGCTCCAGGGCACACAAGTGACTATTCATTTAGGTCAGGAATAAAATCTCCTTTTCTGGTATCCTATTGTGTTATAAGATTTAAAAGTCTCTGAAGTTCATTTTCTCTGTGGCCAGTATTGGTACCAAGACAAAATGGACCATAGCCCCTGGAAGGTTCTCAGGGTGGAGGACTTCTGATAGGTTACAAGGCCCTGTAAATACATTTATGCTTCTTGTACAGACCACGGTTTTTAGCTGCTTTGGCATCTTGGTGGCTAGTTTTAAAACTATGTCTATCTTATACATAGTTTCGAAAACATTTTTCAAAAGGACACATGTTGCAATGGAAATATGGTCCATAACCATGAGTAGACAGTTCACAAAAGCTACAAGTAGTTAATAAGCAGATGGAATAATATTTAGTTTATTAATAATCCAAAAGAAATACAGATGATAGAACAGGGAAGCTCGAGGTTTCCCTGTCAAATGGGCCAAGATTAACAAAATTGGGTTTGAGTAAAATACATTTCTAGGAGGATTATAAATTATTACAAACTTTCTAGAAGACAGTTTGGTTAAAGTGGTTGAAATGGGCCTACCTTTTGACATCTCAATTCCGGTTTTAGGGCTTTATTTTAAAGAAATAATCAAGGATATTAATTGTAGAAATATTTAAAAGAAATATTTTCCTGAAAAATCAGGAAAGCACTAAGTGTCCAGCTACAGAGGATTGGTTTAAATCCTCTGGTAAATCACTGTTCAGTGAGATGATGGGGAACTCTGCAAGCATTATAAATCATATTATGGAAAAATATTTAATAACAGGAAAAAATGTCATGGTGTATTATGTTAGAATGTTTACAGGCATAGAAAACAAAAAAGTATAGTAATAAAACCACAATAGGTTAACAGTGGTTTGCTCTCTGCATGGAGAAATTACAGACACTTTCGTGTCTTATTTGCGCTTCTCTGTATTTTTCTAGTTTGCAGAAGTGAGCTTGTACTGTTTTTGTAATTAAAGAGAACCATTTAAAGGTTCTTTCTAAAGAATAGTCATGTGGCCATGGAGACGTGCAAAAATAGCACACACATACCCTAAATAAAAGGGGAGAGAGAGTCAGCTTGCTTAGTTGTTCCAGGTCCCTCCCTCCTATCCAAGCGTGCCACTCCACTCATCACTGCGGGTACAACACTGTGTCTTTTGCACTATGCCTCACTCACCGGGACACGGGTTGGTCTCAACAACCCTGTCTCTTTGGGTTGGCCCAATTATCAAGTCCAGCTATTTTTCAAAACAACACAAATAGGTGTGGGAGTTTACAACCTCTGTGTAACTTGGAGCTGGGGGGGTCGAGGGTGACTAAGCAGAAGAGAAACGTTCTCATCTACTCTGTCCTGCGCGCCTGCGCAGTTTCCCTTGGAGAAAATTCTCTGTGGGCGGGGCTGCCTCCCAGGCCTTCTCAGACCTTACCTGAGTGCCTGTTCTTGGGAGCGACTCGGTGGTCCGTCCAGTTGTATTTAATCTTTTGCAGGAATAAGGAGAACCCGGAATATGACTTCCTTTGAAAACAAAAGGTAGATGTAGGCACGGTTGAGTTTTTATTAAATTTTTTTTTTAAACAGCAACTTATTTTTTCCATAACATAGACATGCTTTTACCCTGGAGGGCCGAGCCTGTGACTCATCTACCTGCTTCTACAAGCTGGTTCATAGATCATGCCAGACTGCGAGCTGGAGTCTGTTAGTTAAGCTGTGGAGAGATTGCATCACTGGATTTCCTGCAGGCGTCTTTCAGGGTGGTTTTGTCGCAAATGTGAAGTTATTTACTTAACATATCCAAGGAGCATCCACAGCAGGGAACAAAAAGTACAGGAGGTGAACTTGAGGCAGAAAGTGGCCTCACAGAATCACTCAAGTTGCCAAAAATATGTCAGGAAAAAAGCGGCGGTGGGGGTTGGAGAGGGCGAGATTTTAAAAAAATAAGAAACTTTGCCTTCGTGAACAAAACCTAAGCAACCTTCACTGGTGGGAATCAACACGGTTTATGACACAGGAACTCTAAAATATATACTTCTTGGTTGTGGATTCCACAGTGAAATATGCAGTTGTTCCTTTCTCTTCCACCCCAACCTGGCTTCCCCTTGCCCATGCTTTTCTTCTCATATCGCAGAAATTCATCAGGACTTAAATACTGTACCTTACATTTTCAAAAATCATTATCTTCTTTGGACGTTGGAAGTCTAAAGGTGCACATCCTTGTAGGTCTTGTGAGGGGGAGATAAGGAAAGGCCACTTTTTATCCTGTGTTTATCTTCAGTTTTCAGTAAACATCGTAAAAGGTGTGGTTTGTATTCAGCCACACAAAACCACAAATTTGCTTGTTGAGCTTGCCCACAAATCTTGGGACACAGTTCATTTATCATTTCTGGTGTCCTGAAGTTGAATTGACTAGTGATTGTAGCTGTTTCTCTTCTCTTTTCCACATTTAAATTACCCACTCACATGCTATTTTTTGGTTTCCTGGTCCTTCTTAAACAATAAAATGCCTATGTGGTCAATACCCAGGACACATTTAATTGCAAATTGGGAGTTTTCCTCTTGCAGCATAACCCATGGTTAGCCAGGTGAACCGAATTGAACATGCTATGCTGAGCTTTCAGGACTAACCAGATTTTGCCATTTTTGTGCCAGGTATTCCTGGAATATGGATGACATTATAATGTTTTTATGATTCTCAGATTTCTTTTTCATTGTACTTAGTATTTGATGGATTATTTTATAAATCATTGTTTTGAAGCATTTCTGAATGGCCTGCTTTCAACGCTATGGTGCAGGCTGACTTTTGCTGCAACTATTTTATGGTACAGTTTTGTATTTGTAGTGTGTTTTCTTTTTAAAGCATCATATCTTGAGGCCTTTTTTTTAATGATTATGAAGATAATATAAGTTCACAAGTAAAAAAACTGGAAACTAGAGAAAGGTATAGAGAAAACAAGCCACTCATAATTCCTGGGCCCTGACACTTCATATGGGCTTCCCTAGCTGCTCTGTGGTAAAGAATCTGCCTGCTAGTCTGTGGTTGATGAGTTGTGGGTTCGATTCCTGAATTGCGAAGATCCCTTGGAGAAGGAAATGGCAACCCACTCCAGTATTCTTGCCTGGAAAATCCCATGGACAGAGAAGCCTGGTGGGCTACAGTCCATGGGGTTGCAAGAGTCAGATGTGACTTAGCGACTAACCAACAGCAACACTTCATATATTTTCTTGTAGTATCTAACACGTGAATATGATTATAAAAGTATACAAATTATGATCTCCCATTTTTATATCATTCATGCTGTTCTGCGTTTTCTACTTAATGCTGTATTATTGGTGTTTTATTAGTCTCTGAAGTATTCTTCTCTATATCATTTAAAGATGAAATTTATCATCTGTTTTTTTATATTTAGGTTGTTTTGCTTTTTCATTATTATAAATCATGATTCTACATAAATCTTTGTATCTCTGGTTATTACTTTAGAATAGTCTTCTGAAAATACAAGAACAAAAGATAATCATTTTTAGGTTCTTGATGCGTACTTTGAAAATGACTTGTAGATAGGTTGTCAACATTTATGTTTTCTGTCAACAGTGTTTGAGCGTGTCTTTCTCACATCTTGTCACCAGTATATGATAATTATAATTTTTTTTGGTCAACTTGAAAAGCAAAAAAAAGATACAGTTTTGTTTTAGATTGTGTTTTGTTTTAGATATAGTTTTGTTTTGTTTTAGTCTGATAATTAATGAGGTGAAACATTTTCTCAGATGTTTGTTGATCATTTACATTTCTCCTTTTACCAAAGTTCCTGCTCCTGCCTTGGCTGCTACATATGGGTGTTTTGTAGCCCGTCAAGCTCCTCTGTCCATGGATTGTCCAGGCATGAAAACTGGAGTGGGTTGCCATTTCCTTCTCCAGGAGATCTTCCCCACCCAGTGATCAAACCGTTGACTCTTGCATTGCCAGGCGGATTCCTTATCACTGAGCCACTTTTACGTAGCTAAAATGATTAACTCTTTCGTCAAAATTCTGCTTATATTTTTCTCAAATTTTTGGTTTTCATTTAATTTCATGATTTAAAAAATGTTCAAAGCTTTACATTTTTTGATGTCAAATATATTATTCTTGTTTTTTCAAATATATTCTTATGTGTGAGAGTGCTTTCACTGCTTTCAGATGTGGAAAGTTTGAGATCAACCTTTATGGATTTAGCTCATTAAATTTTTTTCTTTTATTTTAGCCTTATTTTTAAGGTTTTTTCAAAAGACCCTTTAAAGATGATTAATTCATACTTAATTTTCAAAAACATTAGAGAATGCAACTACTCTCCAGACTACCACTCAAAAATGTTAATAGTAACACTGCTAACAATTTGATATCTATATTTTCACTTTTTTCTGTGCTTGTACATACTGTATATACAGAAATGAGAGTAATTTATATACTGTTTAGTAACTTAGTTTTTAAGTTAATATTGATCACAAAGAGCTTTTCATGGTGGTAAATGTTTTTAATGGCCCCGAGTTTTACATTGAATGGAAGTGTCCAGATTGATTTAATGAGTTCCCTGTTGAATATTTAAATTTTTCATGTTTTTACTATTAAAGTCAACATTTGGGTGACATATCTAAATCTTAACACACTTCTTAGTTATGTCTTTGTAATACAGTCCAATGAATAGACATCCCTAATCAAAAGGCATCCTCTTTTTAAAATTATCTGGTTCGTATTTCCAAATTTCCACCCAAAACTCCTCTCTTCATTAATACTCCCATAAACAATGTATTTGAAGGAGGATTTCACCTTCCTTTCCTAGCAATCCGTAGTATCCTCTTTATTTTTTAAATTGAAGTATAGTTGATTTGCAATGTTGTATTAGTTTCAAGTGTGCAGCAAAATGATTCAGTTATATATATATATATATATACTTTTTTTAAAAGACTCTTTTTCTGTATAGATTGTTACCAAATATTGAGTGTAGTTCTCTGTGCTATACACTAGGTCCTTGTTGGTTATCTATTTGTATATAGGAGTGTGTTTATGTTCTTCTTTTTAGTTTTTGCCAGTTTGATAAATGAAATAGTAACTTGTTTTGAATTTACTTCCTATTTACTTAAATTGTATTTTCTATTTCAGGAGAACTTTATATATATTATATATATATATATATAGTATTTTGATATCTTAAAAGCTGTTCTTGAGGTTTTATAGAGTTCAGTGTTAGTAAAAAGAATATCAACAAGAGGTCCAGCCATGGTCTCTTCTCTTGGTACAAGTCATTGGTTCTGAGAACTGTCCTTAGTTCACACCTTCCATTCTTTGCCAGTGAGTGCAGTGACCCAGGCCTTCAGTCAAGCTCCCTAATCAAAGGCCACAAGTTCAGGGAACTTAGTCATCCAAATACTGACATGAAAAATTCAAATGTTCAACAGAGAACTGGTTAAATTAATCTGTACATTTCCATTCAATGTAAAACTCTGGGCCGGTATGTCCAAGCTGCCTGGTGATGACTAAACTCAGGATGAGTATGTCCAAACAGCAAATGAGTGGTCACCACACAAATCTGTTCCACTTCTTTACTGAGTGCCTACAGGCCTGGTCCAGAGCAGGCCGGGCACCATGCCAGGCGCAGAGACCACAAAGGTTAGGCAGACTACTAGTTTAAGGTCTGAGATCCTTGAACAATATAATTAGGTAAAACACAATTTACTTTTGAAAATGCACATCTATCTTTCATTTCTGAGGTAATTAGTTGTGGGAGAAATAGAGGCAGGCAGGTCCAAAATAAGACAAAATCCTGTGAGTCTTCAAATTTTCTACTTTATGTTGATTTGAAAAAATCTTTCACTGTTTTTCATTTCTCAGGTTTGGTCAGGCTTGTATCCATTTCCTCTACCCACCTCCCACCCCCCCACCCCACTCCTTTTTTGGTCTATTATTAGCAGTTAAGAAACACTGGTCATTTATCTAAATAGTAGGGCTATTTAAAGTGGCCTTACTTTTCAAAGATAAATCTCCAGCACTCTGTAATTAAACTTTGTATTAAAAAACTTTTCTAGAGCTATGGATTCAAACATCTGTTTATATTCCTTCTCATATATATATATATTGCTTGTAGCATTAAAAGGTAACATCTGTGGAAACTGGCAATTTATGAAAAGTAATTTGGTACTTTTCTAAACTGAGATATAAAATTAAAACATCTAGGACAATTAGAAATTTATTTTAAAAATGGTGGTGACATTAGAGCCAGCTGCATTAATCAGGAACTCATTATCTGGTCTGTGAATTATCCAGGCTGTTTTCTTCAGTCTTCCTCTTACGGTTAACCTTTTAGATATACAATTTTTTTTCTCTCTACAGATCTAACAGAGAGGGCGTGAGGAGGAAAATTCAACTTAATTAGTTTGGCTACTGATTAAAAGGGAAAAAAAAGTATCTAATTCCAGTAGAAGTTTGAACTCATTATTTTAAATAAATTCTTGGATTATCTAAAATTTCATGTGATACATGTTACACCTTCTCCTGTTTTTTCAAATATTCTTGGAGCTGTAAATTTAAGGATTGTTTGATTAGGAATTCTGGAATTTGCAAGCTATATAAAATGACCTTCCTTATGAAACCTATAAAGCACAATGCCAATGAAGGGAAATTTTTAAGTAATTGGTCATATTGCATATTTTTCTCTTTTTCCCCAAACGAATTTTATAATATAAATATTTGGCCATGATTTTATGACATTTTTCTAAATAATTGAATAGCTGCAGAACATGATGTGCTGTGGATTTACTATCATTGACTTCCATTTAGGTTTCATGTAGTTGGTTGCCATAGTTTTCACTATTATAAAATCATACTTGAAATTTTTTTTTAATCTTTTGGCTGCGCAGCACGTGGGATCTTTGTTCCCCAACCAGGGATCAAACCCATGCCCCCTGCATTGGCAGCGTGGAGTCTTAACCACTGGACCACAAGGGAAGTCCCCAAATCATACTTTCTTGAACATCTTCAGACATAAAACCTTTCAAGGTTTTAGATCATTTCCTAGAACAAGTTTCTACAGGTGGAAATTTCTGGATTAAAAGTCACAAATATTCAGAAAATTTGTTAAATAATAAGTTTAAATTTATGGAGAAAAAATAAACAGCTCTTTTATAATTCTTTGTCTTCTATTATTTTCAACAGAATTTTGACAGTTTACTGGATAGCCTTCTACACGTGTCTCTAGATATTATATCCCATATGAATGTGATGTAGTTGAGAATCTAAAAAAATTTCACAGATTATTTTATATATCTTGTTTTATGATTTTGATTGTTCTATGCCGGTAATACCAAATCATCTTTTTGGTTGCACAGTATTGCACAGTGTGAATATACAGTGACGAAAGGATATATTTATAGAAGTTGAACTTCTGGGGCAAAGATTTTGCATATTGAAATCTTCGATTGTTCTCCAAAAATGCTACTTTTATTTATACTCCAGTCAAAAATGTTAGCATATGCTTATTTCTGCCGACCCTCAGTCAGTGATTTTATCAGTTTACCCCACATTTTTGCCTACATGAAAAATTATTCACATAATTTACATTTCTTGAATTCTTTCCACATATTTAAAAGCTGCTTGTATTTTTCCACAGTGTGGACTGTTAATGTTCTTTGTCTCTTTCTCTGTTTTGTTGTTGGCCTTTTAATTTATTTATGAAAAATTTTATCTATTTATTTGTTTTTCGCGGTGCTGGGTCTTTGTCGCTGCACGGGCTTTCCTCTAGCTGCTGTGAGTCGTGGCTACGCTAGTGGCCTGGCGGGTTTCTTACTGTGGCGGCTTCTCTTGTTGCGGAGCACGGGCTCTAGGAAGCGCAAGCTTCAGTAGTTGGGGCACGTGGTGGTTGTGGCTCCCCGGCTGTAGAGCACAGGCTTAATAGTTGTGCTGCAGGGGCTTAGTTGCTCCGCAGCATGTGCGATCCTCCCAGACCAAGGATCAAACCCATGTCTCCTGCATTGGCAGGCGGATTCTTTGCCACTGAGCCACCTGGGAAGTCTCTGTTGTTGGCCTTTTTAAAGAGAAGTTTGATTGAGGTATAATTAACACACAAAGAGTTGCATATGTTTAATGTGTATGCAGAGTTCGTACTTATGCAAACACCTGTGATTCTATCATCACAATAAAGATAATAGACATGTTCAGCACCTCCCAGAGTTTCCTGGTATCCCCATGTGTGTGTGTTTGTGTGTATGTGTGTGCTAAGAACACCTAGCATGAGATTTACCTTCTTAGCAAGTTTTGAAATGTATAGTACTATACTGTTAACTGCAGAACGTATTCATCCAGCATAACTGAGAGCTTAAACCCACTGTGTAACAACTCATTTCACTCTCTCTGCAGTTGCTGGCAGCCACTATTGAATGCTCTCCTGTGTGAATCAGTTTGACTACTTCAAATACCTCATAGAAGTGGACTCATGTGGTATTTGTCCTTCTGCATCTGGCTTTTTTCACTTAACATAATGTCCTCCCCCACGTTATTGGAATTGGCAGGATTTCCTTTTTAAAGGCTGAATAATATTCCACATTATATATATGCCACATGTTATCTATTCATCTGTCAATGGACACTTGGGCTGTTTTCATATCCTGGCTATTGTAAATAGTGCTGCAGTGGACACAGGAGTGCAGATATCCTTTTAGGGTCCTGATTTCTATTCTTTTGGTTACCCAGAAGTGGAGTTGCTAGATCATGTGGTGTTCTTGGCCTTTCCTTGATGATTTTTAAGAGATGCAGTTGTACCGAGAGATTAATTAGCCTGTTGTCTACCAGTTTGTTGTCATTTGACTATGTTGTATTTTTGCTCTGTAGAGGTTTTAAAATTTTAGGTAGCTAAATTCATCTGTTTTCTTAAATGGCTTCTAGGTTTTATGTCTTGCTTAAGGCTTCTCTGTTCTAAAGTTACAAACAACCCCTACCCCAATATTGTCTGTTAGTCACTTAGTTGTGTCTGACTCTTTGCGACTCCACGGACTGTAGCCTGCCAGGCTCCTCTGTCCATAGAATTCTCCAGGCAAGAATACTGGAGTGGGCTGCCATTTCCTCCTCCAGGGAATCTTCCCAATCCATGGATCAAACCTGAGTCTCCTGCATTGCAGGCAGATGCTTCACTGTTTGAGCTACTAGGGAAGCTCCTTCTCCAGACCCCAATATTAACTTCCCTCAAATTGTATTCTGTCTTTCTATGACTTAAGAGTTCACGTTACCATTGAAAACTTTGATCCATCTGGAATTTATTTGATGAAGAAATGAGGTAGGATCCTTAGTTATTTTTCTAGATGGTTCCCCTATTTTGTCCATAGTGTTTATTGAATAATACTGTTCCTACTATAATAATATTTCCCACACTTGTTTGAAATCCAGCCCGTATCATATATTAAATATCTGTGTATATTTGGGACTATTTCCTAGCTCTTTATTACATTACATTGATCTACCTATTTATGTTTCAAAAGCAGATATCTACCTAATTTATTTATCTTTATAAAATGTTTTAATATCTGAAAGTGCTATGCCATCTCATTACTCTTCTTTTAAAGAATATTCCTGGTTATTTTTCCTTTTTTTTTTTTTAATTTTTTTATTAGTTGGAGGTATTTTTCCTTTTTTAAAGTATAAATTTTAGAATCAGCTTCTGTAGTTCTTAAGAAATCCTGATTTGAGGGTGGGGAAGAAGAGAGAGAATACATTAAATTTTATGGGTAACTTTGGTATAGAGTTGATATCATATTACTATTGTATCTTCCTATTTAAGAACAGGGTGTGTTTTGCTCTATTATCTAAATCTTTGATGTTCCTTAATATCGTTAAAACAGTTTCTTCACATAGATCATGTACTTTTATTGTTAAGTTTGTTAAAAAAGTTTGTTACTCAAAAATATGTTATCTTTTTGGTACTGTTTTAAGTGGGGTATTTAAAAAAATATGTTTTAGCTAATTCTTTTTGAGTAAGAAAGGTATTGACTTTAAAATATTATTTTGTATCCAGCCACCTTACTGTATTTCTTTTTTGGAGGTTATAGTTGTTCAGCTGACTCTTGGGGATCAGTCTTGCTGCTATATTGTGTACAAATGCTTTTTATTCATCTCTTCCAGTTTTTATACTTTTTATTTCATTCTCATCTCTAAGTGTATCAACCTATGACTATAGAAAATGTTAGTTAATACTAATAGGTGTGAGAGTAGACCTTCTTGTCTAATGTCCTTAGGATTTCAGCATTAAATATGATCTAGTCTTTGAAAAGCTTTTGGGTTTATATGATCTTCTATCTGACCACCCAGCTGAACTCCTCTGTTCTAATATCTATCTAGCCATTCATCTCCCTTTCCCCTCTTTCTCTTTTATTGAATCTCAAATTGTCCAGTAATTAGATTATCTACAAATAATGATTATTTTTTCTCCTTTCTAGTATTTGGATTTATTAGATTGTTCTCTTTTATTATATAGCTCAGGATGTCAAGTAAATGTTGGAAAGTAGGATGGCAGAGGACCTTCTGTGAAGGAAGTGGTATTAATGTCTCACATTTAAAAATGATAGTATTGTAGGTTTCTTGGCTATCAAGAATATTGGATTTTTTATTCTCTTGATGTAATGATATTCATAAGTAAATTTCCTAATTTTTTTCAGAGCAGTCTTGTATTCCCGGGATAAGCCTTGTGTGGTCATGATGTAAAAACATATCAATAGATTCAGTTCATCAGTATTATTTTGAGGAATTTTATATCTGTATTCATCCCAGTCCCACCTGCTTACTGGTGACAGTGACCTTGGGTAAGTTACTTAACCCCTCTGTGCCCTCAGTTTCCCTCTATAAAACAGAGATAATGGTAAGAGATCTTGTTTCCTAGCATGGGGGTGAGGTTGATAACTTGTACAGAACAGTCTGTGGTACACAGAAAACACCCAATAAATGTTAGCTGTCATCATTGTTGCTATTTGTGTACGGGTGTATGTACGTGGATGCTTGCTATCTGTGTTGTGTTTTGATATCCATGTTATGCTAGCTGATTAAAATGAGTTGGGAAACTTTCCATGGCTTATTATGCTCTGCAGTAATTCAAACAATGTTGGAATGATCTTTTCCTTGAAGGTTGCCTGGGCTCGGTGAAGGTTAGTCAAGACTAACCTTTCCATTGCTTCTATGCTTCCTTTGTCTCTTTATTCTTTCTACTCCAGGCAAGTTTGAGCATTTATATTTTCCAGGAAATCATCAGTTTCAGATTTCCTCTTTTATCTGTGTTTATTATGCTTGCTCCTTAGAAGAAAAGTTATGACCAACCTAAATAGCGTATTAGAAAGCAGAGACAATACTTTGCCAACAAAGGTTCATCCAGTCAAAGCTATGGTTTTTCCAGTGGTCATGTATGGATGTGAGGGTTGGATTATAAAGAAAGCTAAGCACCGAAGAATTGATGCTTTTGAACTGTGTTGCTGGAGAAGACTCTTGAGAGTCCCTTGGACTGCAAGGAGGTCCAACCAGTCCATCCTAAAGGTAATCAGTCCTGAATATTCATTGGAAGGACTGATGCTGAAGCTGAAACTCCAATACTTTGGCCACCTGATGCGAAGAACTGACTCATTTGAAAAGACCCTGATGTTGGGAAAGATTGAAGGTGGGAGGAGAAGGGGATGACAGAGAATGAGATGGTTGGATGGCATCACCGACTCAATGGACATGAGTTTGAATAAACTTTGAGAGTTGGTGATGGGCAGGGAGGCCTGGTGTGCTGCAGGCCATTGGGTTGCAAAGAGTTGGACACAACTGAGTGACTGAACTGAACTGATTATGTCTTCTCACTCTTTCTTTATCTGATTTAACCTTTCCTACCATCACCTTCACTCCAGTCCCACCCTTTCACACACACACACACGCACACACACATTTGTGCAGATTCTCACACACTGAGGACAGCTCATCACTCACTACCTTTATGAAGATATCACTAGAAAAACTGGACCACAATGAACAGATGTGGACGCAGCTGGAACCAATAGGTGAAAATGAGCTTTTGTCTCAGTTTAGGTATTAAATATACATAAGACTGTGTGTTGGGCTTCCCCAGTGGCTCAGTGGTAAAGACTCTGCCTGCAATACAGGAGATGCAGGAGACTCGGGTTTGATCCCTGGGTTGGGAAGATCCCCTGGAGAAGGGAATGGCCACCCTCTCCAGTATTCTTGTGTGGAGAATCTCATGGATAGAGGAGCCTGGAGAACTACAGTCTATGGGGTCGCAAAGAGTCGGACACGACGAAGCGACAGAGCATGTACGCACGGAAGAGTATTGTTAGTTCAAAGCCTCTAAGAAACAGTCACCAAGATGAGGTTAAACAAGTGAGAGTTCTGCTGGGGAATGTCTGTGTGAGGGAGTGCGGACAGGGGGCTGAGTAAGGTGAGCAGCCCCAGGCCTGGAGGCCAGTCTGACCCGAGGGCAGGAGACAGGAGGTGAGCCTGGGTGGAAATCTCTTGCCTGCCCGCAGGGTAAGGAAGCTCCTCAGAGCCCTGGGGTGCTCTCCCCTGCACCACCAGAGGAGCTCTGCCTGCCTCTGTCTGCAGGCTGAGTTCAGTCATCGGCTTGGGGGTGGTGTAGAGAGGCCTGGCTTCAGTGGCTGCTGGATCGTTGTCCGCTCTCTGCATCCTGCTGGAGATCTGCAGGACACGCTTGAGTGAGAGCGTTCTACTGGTGGAATGAATAGCTTTGCAGGGAAGTGACTTTAGGCGGGAGGATGCTGGGCTCAGAGAGGCATTTACATCTGAGGCAGCAAGTCCCAACCTTCGAGGATCCTTTCTGCCCCTCTCCCCCTCCTCCTCACCCCCTCCTCTCCTCTCACCTGCTCTCTCCTTCTCCACCCCTGCTACTTATCCTTCCCACTCTCTCCTCCTCTGTGCTTTCCTCCCTCTGTCTCTCCACGCGCACACACACACACACACATGTAATTGGTGTGTCATCATCCTTCCTACTTCATGAGCTTTACTTGCAAATCAAAAATCTCCTTTCAATCTTGAAATTCAGCAGCCCAACACCCTTCCCTCCTCCCCCTCCCGGTCCCTTTCCCAGGGTCCTGTCTCTTTATTAAGTTCATGCATATAGCGTCTTACTTAGGTCAAGGTTTCAGTCTTGGTCATAAGAAAAATAATAGGAAATATTATTTTCACAGGAAAATGATCCTGTGAGATCAGGCCAGCCTCTCCAGTGCTTTCTGCTTTTGTGGGCCTTTGGGTTTGCTGTTGAAAACCAAGGCCTGTTGTTTGCTGGTCACTAGATGTCCAGGTTACATGAGAGGCAGTTTGTATTCTGTTATAACCTCTTTTTCCCTGGGCTTGCCCATAGTGCTAGAGGCTGGGCCATGAGAATTTCCAGCATCTGGTTGGTAGGGTGCTCAGGAAAACCCAGGGACTGCATCCAAGGCATTGGCCTGAACCACCTCTGTCCTTTGGGTGAGGCTCCCACTAGAAATCTATCTGGTATCTGGTATTTCTATCTTGCATTAGAAATCTGGTATCTCTCGCCAGCTGCCTGGCCTTGGGACCACTTTAGTCTACCAGAAATGGCTTAATACTATTGAACCTTAAAATAGCTTTACTAGCTAATATAGGCATTGTCCTTAGTGTGCCAGGATACTAGTCTAAGCACTTTACAGGTATTAACTCAGTTATTTCTCAATCAGACCTCTGAGGGTTGGTGAAAAAGTGGGGGCACAGATAGGTTAAGTGATCTTCGAGGGTCCTAGATATTCATTGGAAGGATTGATGCTGAAGCTGAAACTCCAATACTTTAGCCACCTGATGCGAAGAGCCGACTCATTAGAAAAGACCCTGATGCTGGGAAAGATTGAGGGCAGGAGGAGAGGGGATGACAAGAGGACGAGATGGTTGGACGGCATCACCGACTCGATGGTCATGGGTTGAGTAAGCTCCGGGAGATGGTGAAGGAAGAGGGAAGCCTGACGTGCTGCAGTCCATGGGGTCGCAAAGAGTCGGACACAACCGAGCAACTGAAGAACAGCAACGAGAGTGCTAGAACTGACAGGCACAGGGCTGGGACTGGAAGCCCTGTGGTGAGACGTCACCGTCTGAATTTAGTCATCATGCTTTCTTGCCTGACCTCCTTCTCGGGAGATTCCTCACCTACTTTTTCTTGCCAGAAGCTTGGTGGTTTAGTGGGTGAAGCTGGCTATCATAGGCTGCATCTGGGCTCAGATACATTTCATAGCACCCACATAGTATCAATATTTTCTTAACATTTATTTTGTCTTTTTAGCAAAGAATTATATCTAGCTTAAAATGTCAAATAATACAAAGAAGACTTATGAAAAATAGTGGTTTCCTGAGACCGCTCTGCTCCCTGGTTTTGGTCCCCTCTGGTCTCAGAGGCGGCTGTGCTCCTCTCTTTTGTTCTTATTCCCACGTCTCGATACTAAATACTGTCATTTCTCCATCTGCCCGTTTAAGACCTTAGATACTGACTTCATGAAGATAAAGATCTTTTTCTTTTGCTAACCAAAATTAAAACAAAACAAAACGGTTATTAATTCTTGTATCTCTGAAGCATGGGAAAAAAAGGGAGAAAAGAGAAAAAGGAAACTGCCCTTCTCACATTTCAGGCCGTGATTCAGGTCAAGGGGCTGATTGACCCTGAAGGCAGTAGAGGCCCAGAGGCCAAGTCAGGCCCTCTCCCAAATCCTTTGGCCTCTTAAACCTTCTTTTTCTTTTTTTTTTCATTTTCTAAAAATTTATTTTTAATTGGAGGATAATTGCTTTACAGTGTTATGTTGGTTTCTGCGGCACAACAGTGTGAATCAGCCATAAGTATACATATATCCCCTCCATCTGAAACCTCCCTCCTACCCTCTCCCCCATCCCACCCCTCTAGGTGGTCACAGAACACTGGGCTGAGCTCCCATCATTTTTTTTTTTAGTTTTTAATATGTATATATTTTATTGTAGTTAACTTATGTTTTAGGTGCACAGCAAGGTGATTCACTTGTACATATGCATTATTTTTGAGATTATTTTCCTTATAGGTTATCATAAGACATTGACTGTAGTTCCCTGTGCTATACAGTAAACTTTTGTTGCTTGTTGCATATATATATTTTTATAATTAGAAATCTAGCATTTTATTCAGGCATTTACAAGTAGCATTTAACAAAGAGAATTAGAATGTCATAAATTTTTTAGTTAGGGAAAAATTCATAAGCTTTCTAAAACATATACGTTATACATGTTATTTATATTTATGTATAGAAAAGTTTTTTCTCCTATGCCTAATAAAGGCTTGAGAAAGAACATCAAAAAAAGAAGAGATGGAGAAATTGGAAAACAT
Organism: Cervus canadensis; assembly: GCF_019320065.1. Taxonomy (NCBI): domain Eukaryota; kingdom Metazoa; phylum Chordata; class Mammalia; order Artiodactyla; family Cervidae; genus Cervus; species Cervus canadensis. The sequence continues at coordinate 59,470,860 of NC_057397.1, read as the reverse complement.
AAGCTAAATGAAATGGCAGCAGTGAATATGAAATAGAAAAAGTGAAACAAGCTAGATAAAAAGTAAAAGATCATCATATAGTCCAGTTGTTTTTAAACATGGCTGCTCATTAGAAACATATCTGGAGCTTTGGAGAAAAAAGCAAATACCTGGGCATTTGTATTTTTCAAAAAATTCCAAGATAATTTTGATATGCATCTGGATTTTTAAAAGTGATTACAGGTTTTTCTATTAATAACCATCACTTTAATGGAGTTTCAGAAAGGATGTTCAGCCTGCCACATTTAACCAGAAATGTCTGTGTACTGTAACTGTGAGTAGTGTTGGTCTTTTTTTTTTGTTTGGTGTTCTACTTCAGTCTGGAGAAGGCAATGGCACCCCACTCCAGTACTCTTGCCTGGAAAATCCCACGGACGGAGGAGCCTGGTGGGCTGCAGTCCATGGGGTCGCGAAGAGTTGGACATGACTGAGCGACCTCACTTTCACTTTTCACTTTCATGCATTGGAGAAGGAAATGGCCACCCACTCCAGTGTTCTTGCCTGGAGAATCCCAGGGACGGGGGAGCCTGGTGGGCTGCCGTCTGTGGGGTCGCACAGAGTCGGACACGACTGAAGCGACTTAGCAGCAGCAGCAGCTACCTCAGTGACATTTATCTCCATATTTGTTCCTTTTTGTCCCTGATTATCTATTGTCTAATGCTTGTAATTTCTCTCTTTCTCTTCTGCAGTCACTGTGATTATCTCAAGCCTTTCCTTTGTCATTAACTCTGTTTTCAGTTCTGGTATGCTGTTGTTTCAGTCTTTGTTTTCTTAGCTCTGCAATTTTCCTTTTTTACCTAATTCTGTTGTGCCCTCAACTTTGCACTTTTTGTTTTCTTGAATTCATGTTTTTATGTTTTAGAGTATAAAGCAAATTCTGGGATTTGGTGGGGGGGTTAATTTAATTAATCATAGTTAATTGATTTTGATTAATTTAATTTTCTTGTGTGCTGTGTTCTTTTATTGTTCATCTGATTTCCTGTAGTATTTTTTGCTCTGTTGCTATGCCATTTCTTCTTGACTTGTTCGTGCTTGATGTGTTCTAGTCAAACCTCCTTTTGTTATGCTGCAGTCAAAGCGAATGATTTCTTTACCGTTTTTCTGCCATCTGAGTCGTGTTTGCTTGCCCTTTCAAGGTTGGCTTGGAGCCTGGGCATTTGAAGATGGGGCAGCATGAGAAGGCTCAGCCTGGCCTTGTGTAACCTCTGAGTGACTTGGTTAAATGTCCTGTATCGAGTTCACGCCCCATCTGAAGGAGGGCATTCTCTTTCCTGCCTTTGGGTTTTAGGTCTGTCCCCTAGCTGACCTTGGGGTCGTGGGGCTTCCACTTCTGCTGGAGACAGTCTCCTTGGTTGATCACGTCTCTCCTTTCCTTTCTCACTCCCATCAGTCACTACGGTTGAAAGAAAGGGTGCCTGAGAGTGTTGGAAAGTTGTCGTTCACACTGGAAAGTTCATCTGGAGCTTTTGACAAGCTTCTGCCTGCCCCTTCCCAAGTTTTCCCTCCTCTAAAGGGTCTTACCGTGTTTATCTATCACTTTGTATCTATCATCAGTTCTATTTTTCTTCACTACTGAGGATTTTTAGTGCCAGCTCCTTCTTCCACTCACCCTCCCCTCTCTGGCTGGACCAGAGCAGTCAAGGTAAAGATGATAGGAAGTGTCCAGACAGCTGCTCCTATAACCCCACCGAGTCTCAGAAACCACCGAGACCAAGGGTTATGCTGTCCCTCACTGGCTGGCACTCTGTCAAAGAAATCAGGCTGCTCACTGTGTTAGATTGGGCTCTGCAGGACACTTTTATTGGGCAATATTCTAACATTTGTTGGGGAGTCTGTAATTTTAAAAAAATGCTCACTTTCATCAGAGACAAAGCAGACAAAGGTCAAAAAAGTCAAATACTGTAAAAAGTACAACACCGATACTTGTTTCTTCTTAAGAGTTCCAAGAACATTTGCAGCAGTCGGATACAAACTTCAAAGCATTGCAATTAAATGACTCTAATTCCTGGGAAATTTTCTGCCTCTTGTAATCCCACCTTTCTTTCTAACAGGTTTAAGCACAAGTTTGGTTAGTGTCCGCTTGGTGTGGCTGAGGTTGGGAAATAGAGCTGCATGTTTTCATGTGGTGAAACCAGCTAGAAGAGGCAAGGCAACAACTTGGTTTCCATGTGACCCTGTCACATGGTCAGCAGGAAGGTCGACGTGCTATAGAATCCTAAATGTTCTAGACCTTTCAGGCTCAGGATAGTCCTCTTTACTTACAACACAGGCTCATCCCCTGTGATGTTGTGCTGTGTCCAGAGTACGGCCTGGCCCTCTCTGAACTGTACTGCACGCCTTACGCTATCGTGGGGACACCCACATCCCATATTGCCCTCCTCTTAATTATTACTTATTATACTTATGTGTGACTTTTCCCTTTATGCAACTAAAAATATGGTTTTATAAGTGATGCCCACACAGCGTCTCCTCTTCACTTGGTTCTGTCTCTCCTCCTCTGTTTGATCACGGGAACCCTTCTGCAGGCTCCTGGTTCTTTTTAGGATGTTTCTGCCAGTGCCTCCTTGCTAGTCACCAAGACAACACGTTACCCTTCTATCAGTGTCCCTTCAATACAGAATGATGCACTCGTAGCCAGTGACAGCTGCCTCTACATGGTTGAGATCATTTTGTGTCTCCGCTCTTTTCTCCCAGACTAGAAAGATCCCAAGTTCTTGCTGTTTCTCCTGAAGTCTGATGGGGGAGGTAATGATTTTTCTCAAAGGGTTTTCCTAAACCATTATTCAAGCTGTCTTTGTATATGTGGTTGAATATTAAACATAAGTAAAGAGTTGCTTGGGATTTCTTGTAATAGTTTCAGGTAAGAATCTTATTTAAATAAGTAAGCGCACAAATGAAACCCAACACGTCAACTACTTGTTCCAATATCATTTATTGGAAGAGAAATTCTTTCGATTCCCTTCTTTCCTTCTTCCCTCCCATCATCCCTCTCTCCTTTTTGTCCTTTCTTCTTCCCGTAAAATTTCGTTACATGTACCTAATTTTGCACACACACACACCTTATATAAATTATATAAATTCATAATTTATATAAGTGCATGAATGTGATCATAGTATGCACAGTGTGTTTTTGTGCTTTGCTCTTTCCTTTTCTTTCCTCTTCTCTCCACTCCTACTCCCTGTCATCCACTTCACACATTCTACCACCCCAACCCTAAGTATGTATATATAAAGATTTATGTATATATACATTCTTACGTTCATATACACTTACATAGCAGGTACAAGTTTAAGATTAATTTTTAACTTCAAGCACAGATCTAAGGCCAAAGGAATAACTTTGAGTGCTTTTGATTATTTTCTAGAAGAGGAGAAACAAATACATAATTGATTCTTATTTTCGTGATAGTGTTCTCAGAAGCCCATCTAACTTCTAATAAGGCAGACTAAAACTTAACTGTTTTGGTTATTTCCAGCACTTTTGTTTTAGATCAAGTTTGTTATAGAGCAGAGCCCATTCATATGCCCTGTTTTGTTTTGTAGAAGGAACTTCTTACTCAATCATTACTTTTAGTGTGGATTCTGTATGGGCTTTTCCATTACTTCATTGTGTAACCTTTGTGGCTTTCTGATTTATTTCCTTGTATACTGGAGATTTACTTCCTTATTTACTGAAGTTGGATTCTAATGTTTATCAATGAATATTTCTGCTAATATTGCAGAAAATAGACTAACTCACATACTGTGTGTAATTACAAATTGAGTAAGACATAATAGCCATTTGCATAAAGATAGTAGAAGTTAAAACTTGTAGCTGAATAAAGAGTAAGGCATAGAATACTAATGCCTTCAGATAAAGAAATGGGCTATGTACTCTCAAGTGAAGAACTATGAAAATGATTTTTTTAAGCCTGTTTCCTAATCTCCTAGTATTTCCCCCCGACTGTTCCAATCCATCCACTGCAGCCACAGTGCCCTTTTTAAAACACACATTTAACCAAGTTGGTCTGTTGCTAAGGATCTTGCCTGCCTTTCCAATGCATTAGAATAAAATTTAAAATCCTTAAAGTGAATTACAAATCCTTGCATAATCCGGCCTCTGCCTATCTCTTAAGTTTCATCAGACACTGCCGTCTTCCTTCTTAAAACATTATGGTCCAGCTACACTACCCCTCGTTTAATTCCTCAGTTGGACAAAGCTCCACACTGCCTCAGGGACCTTGCACTTGCTGTTTATTCATTCACTGCTTCACCTCTCCATTTCTTTTTTTTCCACCTGAGTAATTCCTCCTCCTTCAAGTCTAAGTTTGTCACTTCCCCTATAATCCACTCTTATGCAGCCCCATCTCTATCTAAATTAGACCTGTGTTAGTCTGGGCTCTCCAAGCTAAAGACTCCACGATGGGATTAAGTTGGCAAGAATTTGGGCTTCCCTGGTAGCTCAGCTGGTAAAGAATCCTCCTGCAATGCAGGAGACTCCAGTTCACTTCCTGGGTTGGAAAGATCCCCCAAAGGAGGACATGGCAAACCACTCGAGTATTCTTACCTGGAGAATCCCCATGGACAGAGGAGCCTGGTGGGCTACAGTCCATGGGGTCGCAAAGAGTCGGACACGACTGAGCAACTAAAAGCACATCACATCGCACAGCATGTGTGATGTATTTTTTATTAAGTTTTAATTTGAAAATTTTCCTTGATTTTTTTTTTTGACCTGTGAGTATTTAGAAGAGTATCTTATAATTTCTAAACATGCGGTGTTTAACATTCATCTTTTTGTTATTGGCTTACAATTAAATTATAATGTGGTCAGAGAATTTAGTCTGTTTCTTTGAAATGAATTCTTTGAAATGGGTGGTCTTGCTTAATGGCTTGATACAGGATCAATCTTCTTATGTACCATGGGTGCTTAAAAAGAATACTCCTGTCTTTTTAAAATTCAGTTTGAAAAAAATCTCTTCAAAGTAGAGTTAACTCATTTTCACGTATTGCAGTGCTGAACTGTAAGGTCTTATTTTTCACAGGTGATTTTGTCATTTTTATTTTTGCTTGCTTCTGTTTCATTGATCAGTGTTTCTTTTTTTCCATTATTTTCCCCTAGTGATTTTCTAGTAGAGTGATCTTCAGACTGTTTGTTCTCAGAATCTCCTTACACTCTTAAATTGTTGAAGTCCCTAAAACATGAGTTTTATATGGGTTTTATATATGTGGGTTTTATATGGACCATAGTCTGCTGGGCTCCTCTGTCCATGGGATTCTCCAGGCAGAAATACTGGAGTGGGTTGCCATGTCCTCCTCCAGGGGATCTTCCCAACCCAGGGATTTAACCTGCCATCTCATTATGCCTTCTGTATTGGCAAGCAGGTTCTTTACCACTAGTGCCACCATATATATATGTGTGTGTATGTATATATTACAGTTTACCAATCCAGAAATTAAAGATGAGAAAGAAAAAATATATTTTATTATTCAATTAAAATAATGATTATAAACCCATTTCATATTAACATAGCATTTCAAAAATCAAAACTAATTAAAATTTCCAAAACGAGGAATTTAGTGAGAAGTTCTGTGTTGTGCTTAGTCGCTCAGTCTTGTCTGACTCTTTGCAACCCCATGGACTATAGCCTGCCTGCCTTCTTTGTCCGTGGGGATTCTCCAGACAAGAATACTGGAGTGGGTTGTCATGCCCTCCTCCAGGGGATCTTCCCAACCCAGGGATCGAGCCCAGGTTTCCTGCATTGCAGGCAGATTCTTTACCATCTGAGCCACCAGGGAAGCCCCTTAGAGAGAAGAGTGGTATTGATTTATATTTTTTCAATTCTCTTTAATGTCTGGTTTCATAGATGACAGTTAGATTCTCATATCTGCTTCATTCAGTGTGTTGCAAAATGTTATTTTGGTTGAAGTATATGTGAAGAAAATCCTGCTTCACACTGATAGTTGGAAAAGAAAGACGTATCTTTAAAGCCTTTGCAGATAATTGTAGATACTTGGATATTGCATCAAAACTTGGCAGGTGGGCTCATTCCTAGGGTGGGCCGTTCTCTTAAATGTGAGGAGTGCTCAAGGGTGCAGAGGGTATCTGGACGTTTCCTTTGCATATGTACAGGTGAAGCCCAATGGGACAAACTCAGGGTAGGACACAGTGGAGTGTTTTAAAGCTGAATTTCCCTTTGTGCTCCTTCCACAACCCGTTTGTTTCATTTGGTAGTTTGAAATTACTCTAGGCATTTTCCCCAGTTGTTTTTCTCTCTGGTTCTAGGACCCTCCCAAAGACTGACCCCTTCTGTATTCAGGAAGTGAACATGTAGCTAGTTGCTATGACTGACTTGGTTATAGATGCTGAAGACTCTGAGTTAAGAGTTTTCCAGGCTCAGTGGGAAATCCAGTTCTCACTTATGCAGTAAGTGGGGGTGCAGTGCTCTTGACTTTGGTTTCTCCTCTATTCCAGTCTTCTGCTCTCTGTCTTCTAGAATTGCACAAAATTTCTGTTTTCACATTGACTACACATTATTACATGTCTCAGTTCAGGGAAATCTTTGAAGGAAAAGTAAACACATGAAATGGTCACGAGATAGAAATCTGTCCTGCAGCCTTTTAAGAGGCTCTTATTTTTTTATTTTTTATTTTTTTCCTGCTGGAGATTTGAGCATGGCAAGTTTCTCTAAAGAATTGATTCTCTTTTTAATTTCTGAAGCTGATTTGGCTTTAAGATGATTTTTTTTTCTTTAAAAATTGAATTTTGGTCACTATTGAAATATAATGTTTCTAATATTTCCTAATTATTTAATGTATGTTTTTGTTATGTCAATTACTTAATATTTTCTACAGGCTATTTAAAAACAGATGGCCTCTAACTATGTCAAACTAAAGATGGATAAAGTGTAGTAGCTATTCTTTTCCATATGTAGTTTATTTGTGTTACCTGCCTAATATGTACCCCACAGAAAGTTCAGCACCTTGAAATTCTACAAATAATTAAAACACTTAATCTTTGTCTTCAAGGAGCTTATAGACTTCCATTTTGTGCAATAATTTTAGAACTTTGGATTTAGATATTGTTTCATTTACTTCCATGTAAGAAAATCCCCTGTCATATTATTCTCTTGTATCTGGTCTGTTTTCTAGTTCCTTCTTTTCAAGTAACTTTTTGGGTTATGAAAGTAGAGCGTAGTCAAGAATTGACAACAAGGAAGAAGAATGCTTAAGAGCTCAGGCTCTGGGATGCCATCCTAGTCTAAGATGATTGCTACGTGACCCTAGGCATGTAACTTAGCACTTTGTTCAACGTCCCTGTCTGTGTAAAGGGCTTGGTTACCTTGTCCGACTTTATGGCTTGAGTAAAGAATAAACGTATTAACTCATGTCAGGGGCTTAGCGCATATAATATCTGGCATATAATAGGGGCTCAATAAGTATATCTGCTGCTGCTGCTAAGTTGCATCAGTCGTGTCCGACTCTGTGCGACCTCACAGACAGCAGCCCACCAGGCTCCCCCATCCCTGGGATTCCAGGCAAGAACACTGGAGTGGGTTGTAAGTATATGTTACTTATTAAAGACTATTTGAAAAGTGAAAAAGAAAAATTCACCCATAATCCCTGTTAATATTTTGGATTTTGATTTACATACACACAATTTTAACCACTTTTAATTATTTCATAGATTGCAAACTCTACAAATTCTCTCCATTTTAAAAATTATTTTCTTGTCCTCTTTCTTTTACTTTCCATTTTTGTTTCTTTTTCCTCCTGTTTGTTTCTACTGCTTGATGATGTGCCTTTCCAGCTGCTTCTTAATTATATCCCTAATCCTCTGAGTCCTTGATTGATTAGTAGGTGGATGAAGGATGCTTGTGTCTGTGCATACTCAGCTGCTCAGTCGTGTCTGAGTCTCTGTGACCCCACAGACTGTAGCCCATGGGTACCAGCAAACCTAGGGCCTGGGTGAGAGAGACCTTCAGTCAATGGATCAGTGTATTCTGCAGTTAATATGTTTTAAATGGAACTATCTTAATTTTAATAAACAAGTTTTGTTTTAAAATCCACTTATTTTTAAGAACTGTGTATTTTATATGGTTTATATGCATTTTCTATGAGAGCATTATAATATTTTCACTGAATTAATCAAAATTCTCTTTGTCAAATACAACCATCTTCAACATAAGACTATCGATGTGACCCCAGACTTTTGGATTCATTTTATTTCCTTTGACTTATATATGGATTTGGTCAAGGGCAAAAAGTTAGAGTCATTAAGGACAAATGCTCAGTGTAGAAACTTCCTAATCAATTTCAACCCTTGTTCCAACATGGAAAGTATCTGTTATCTCTTGTGATTTGCCTCTAGCAAGCACCAAAAGGGGGGATGTTATTGAAAGTAGCTACTAGTGAAATGACTAACATTTTTGGCATTTAAATTGTGACATTAGCCCTGGTCAGGATGGTTGGTTCATTAGTTTCCATTTGAAACTCTTATTCTGTTACTGGAGAAAATGCCAGGATTTCCAAAGAAAGAGTGATTGTCAGTTCTTAAATCTTGCCCTTAAATTTAGGATCTGAATATGGTCGTTTTTTTTGTCTTTTTGGCTGAGAAGCTGAAGTGATTATCTGTCAGTAAGCAGTTACGTTAAATCAGCTACGAGAAATTGAAGTGGATGAAGATTAAATTCCAAGTGTTGAAGACTCAGTATAAGAAGAGGCATTCTATTTGGAAAATAGAATTCATATAATCTCGAGATAAAGGTTGTGTGTGTGTGATAGAGAGAGAGAGAAACGGACAGAGAGAAGGAGGGGGATATTGAGACAAAGAACATAGCATGAAATCCTGAGAATCATTTTAAAATGTCACTTCTTTTTTTAATTGAAGTATAGTTGATTTACACTATTTCTGATGTACAGCAAAGTGTTTCAGTTATATATATATATGTGTGTGTGTGTGTGTATAATATATATACATATATATAGATATTCTTTTTCAGATTCTTTTTTGTTATATATTATTACTGTGCTATGCAGTAGGTCCTTATTTATCTATTTTATATATAGTAATGTGTATCTGTTAATTCCATACTTCTAATTTATTCCTCTCCTCCCACGTTTCTCTTCTGGTTACCCTAAGTTTGTTTTCTATGTCTGTGAGTTTATTTCTGTTTTGTAAGTAAGTTCATCTGTATCATTTTTTTAGATTCCATAATGTAAGTGACATCATATGGTATTTGTCTTTGTCTATCTGACTTACTCCACTTAGGAGGATAATCTCTAGGTAAAACTTCATTTTTTCTTCCTTTTGGCTGTGTTACAAGACATGCAGGATCTTCCCAGGGATGGAACCTGCCCCCCCCCACCCCCAACACACACAGTAGAAGCAGAGTCTTAATCACTGGACCATCTGGGAAGTCCCCAAACTTCACTTCTTAAAGAGAGGTGCAGAAATTCTTTTGTCGCCAACTCAAGTCCGTGTTGGGGATGATAGACAACAGGTGGGAGGAAGGGTCACGAATCGCAGTGCTTTGCTGAGCAGGGCTCAGTTTTCCTCTAGTTTTGTCTCTGGTCTCCACATAAGTCTGCTTGATTTCCTCGTGTGTAGCTCATATTTTGGGGCTTCCCAGGTGGCACTAGTGGTAAAGATCCTGCCTGCCAATGCAGGAGACATAAGACATGTGGGTTCAATTCCTGGGTTGGGAAGATCCCCTGGAGGAGGGCACGACAACCCTCTCTAGCATTCTTGCCTGGAGAATCCCTTGGACAGAGGAGCCTGGTGGGCTACAGTCCATACCAAAAGAGTTGTACATGACTGAAGCGACTTAGCATGCACTCACAGCTCTTATTTCAGGAGAAGAGAAGAATGAATCCGCATTTTGTTTAAGAGTTGAGAGAAGGACACTTTAGGATCAACACTTGTTAAATTTATTTTATAATTCTGCTTCTTACAATTAAGGCAACTTGCATTTGTGTAGCCCTTTACAGTTCACAACCAATTTACAAATATACTATAAACTGATTTTATCAAAATGGAAAAAAATAGCTCCCCCAATCCCTTCATAGTACTTGACTCTTATTTTTTAACCTTTTCAAAACATTAATTTTTATTGGAGTTTCGTTGATTTACAATGTTGTGATCTTCCTAGTCCTTTAAACTCCAACTTACACTTCAATTCTTCAACTGAACTTTTATTCACTCATTCAACAAATTTAATTGAGTGGCAGGCATCGTTCAGTGCTTGTGATACATCCGTAAGGGGAAAAAAAAAGAATCTCCATCCCGTGGAGCTTACATTCTCGTGGGGGTAGATAGACCATGAACACAGAACATAGTAAGTAGGCTACATTGGATGAGCAGATGGTGCCTACCAGGGAAGAAAGGAGAAGGGGCTTCCCTGGTAGTTCAGTGGCTCAGACCCTGTGCCCAATGCTGGAAAGGGGGTGATGATGATTTGATTCTTCGTTGGAGAGCTAAATCTCACTTGCTACACCTGGGGATCCCACATGCTGCAACTAAGACCCAGCACAACCAAATAAATAAATACTTTTAAAAAAAGAATAGAAGCTGTGTAAGGGAGATGTAAAGTTTGGAGGAATTGAGATTTTTAGGGTAGGCAGTATCACTGACTCAGTGGACATGAATTTGAGCAAACTCCAGGAGACGGTGAAGGACAGGGAAGCCTGATGTACTGCAGTCTTTGGGGTCACAGAGTCGGACATGACTTAGTGACTGAACAACGAGGGTGGGTGGAGGCAGGTCACTGCATTAATAAAGGTAGTCAGGATTATGCCTCACTGTGGTGAGATCTGGGCAGAAGTTTAGAGGGGGCGAGAGAGTCATGTGGGGATATTGCAGGAAAGAGCATTCCAGAAAGATGAAAAACAGCTGGAGTCAAGACCTGAGGGTAGAGACATGGAGACCAAGAAAGAGGATCAGAATGTGGGCGGAGAATGACAAGTGGAGTGAGTACCAGGAGGGAAGCTGGGAGAAGTAAGGGAGGAGAGGTTCTGTAGGACCTGGAAGACCGCCGGAAGGACCTTGACCTCTAAGGAAAATGGGGATAATATAGGACTGAGGATGGGAGTAGCCTGATCTGATTTATGTCTTAATGGGATTTCTCTAGATGCTGCTTTGTTGAGAATAGACTGGAGGGAGGAGGGGGACAATGGTGAAAGCAGGGAGGTTTATTCAGAAACAGTATTAGCTCTCTGTTGCTGGGTAACATAGTATCTAAAGACTTGGCAGCTAAAATAGCAAACATTATCTTACACAGTTTCTGATGGTCAGGAGTCTAAGAGTAGCTTAGCTGGAGATGGCCGTGGCTCAGGGTCTCTGTAAGGCTGCACTCAGGCTGTCATCTGGGGCTATAATTAATTTCATACTTGACTTTGCCTGCAGGATGTACTAAGCTCCCTCAAAGGTTGGTGGTGGTCTTCAGTTTCTCATTAATTGTTAGTCAAGGCTTCAGTTCCTCACTGTAATATGGCAGTTTAGTTTCCCCAGAATAAGAGAGGAGCAAGAGAGAGAAAGACAGAGACTTATCAAAATGGAAGACTTTCATTATCTAATTCTAGGAGTGCCATACAGTCACTTTTGCCATCTGCTATTGATCATGTCAAAGTCTGGTACAGTGTAGGTGGGCACTCCACAAAGCTGTGAGTTCTAGGAGGCACGGATTGTTGGGAGCCCGTAGTGGAGGTTGCCTACCTCAGAGACCATTGTGGTAATCCAAGTAGAAGATGATGGTGGCTTGCAGCAGCATACTTGCAGTGGAAAGGTGAGAAGAGGTCACAGTCTAGGTATATTTTGAAGGTAATATCTATAGGATTTTTAAATGAAGTGGATGGAAGAAAATGAAGGTTCATGGATGACTCTGTGTTAGCTGCCTTTTAAGAGATAAATGCCTGGGGCCAGTCCAAGTATCTAGGTGTGCTACTTGACTCAGGGAGGTGTGTGTGTGTGTGTGTGTGTATGTGTCATAGAGTGGGGACTAATGCTTTTAGAAGAAAGCCAGTGCAAAGTTGGAGAAGAGGGATTCACAGATCTTTGAGTGAAGTCAGACAGATTGGGAATCCAAGGCAGGTCAGGGATGTGGTGTAGGATAGACTGAACCATGTACGGGAACTGCTGGCTTTTTGATTAACGAGTGCCACTTTTTTGGTGTAGCTGGTGGATCTAACAGCTGAATAACAGTTTTCTTTCCATAGTTGGTATTCTTTGCATAGTAAAAATTAAATGGTAGAATATATAGTAAATGGGCTTCCCTGGTAGCTCAGCTGGTAAAGAATCTGCCTGCAATGCAGGAGACCCCAGTTCGATTCCTGGGTCGGGAAGAGCCCCTGGAGAAGGGATAGGCTACCCACTCCATTATTCTTGGGCTTCCCTGGTGGCTCAGACGGTAGAGAATCCGCCTGTGACACGGGAGACCTGGGTTTGATCTCTGGGTTGGGAAGATCCCCTGGAGGAGGGCATGGCAACCCACTCCAGTATTCTTGCCTGGAGAATCCCCATGGACAGAGGAGCCTGGTGGGTTACAGTCCATGGGGTCGCAAAGAGCTGGACATGACCGAGAGACTAAGCACAGTCCAGCACAGGTAGTAAATAATACACATGTGTATTACACACTATAGGAGTTTGTAGTACAGGAAAGCCCTTAAAAACTCAAATAGGAACAATCAGGGAGTATTTTCTGCAAGATGGGATGTTGGAGCTGGACTTTGCTAAGAGTAGAATTTAGATGGAGAGAAGCAGGAAGGGAATTTCAGGCCAGGGAACAGTCTGAGCAAAAGCATGGATATAGAAATGGGGCTTCTTTGCGGAACTTGAGCTAAATGGTTCAACTCCGTATGCTAAGCAAGTAGGGATAAATTTTGAGAAGTAGGTAGGGGCCCGATAATGGAGAATCCTAAGTATCAGATGGAGGATTTTGGACTCGATATTACAGGTGGTGAAGAAACATAGAACACTCTTGCAAGTAATTAGCTACGAAGGTGATTCCACAGGGGTTCAATAGGGGTTGAAGGCAGGGAAAGCTGAAGGATAACGAGACCACTTGGAGGCATGAAGAGATAAGACTGTGATGGTGGATGTGGTGACTGACTCCATATAAGGGACAAGAGAAAGTATAATAGCTAACACACATGATACTTTTATACTGTGTCAATTTTAATTCTGAGAAAATCCGAGAGAGTGGATGTTATTCTGCTTCATTTGGGAGTACATCTCAGTTTTTCAGGTGAGGAAACTGGTGCCCAGAAAGGTTAACTAACTCAGCCAAGGTTACACAGCCAGTAAGCGGTGCAGCCAGAATTTATACCCAGGCCATCTGGCTCCAGAGTCTATATTTTATTTTATTTTAAATTTATTTATTTTAATTAGAGGCTAATTACTTTACCATATTGTGGTGGTTTTTGCCATACAGTGACATGAATCGGCTGTGGGTGTCCCCTCCCACCTCCCTGCCCACAGAGTCTATATTTTAAACCAGTACATAAGATTTGGCTCTGGATAACTAGGAACAGGTGATGATGAGGTGTGCTCAACTGAGAAATGATGGTTACCTTAGTTCTGGATTGAGTTTAAGTTGACAACAGGACATCTGAGAGAGAAGGCAGAACCGGCTCTTAGGTGATACATGTCTGTTAGACATGAAAGTAGAGGATGAATGAAAGCCATGTGAATCAACAATGGAGAGAAAAGAACCAAGGGCCCAGGAATGATGAGAGTTAGAACAGGAAGAGGAGAGTAGAACTTAGGCTTTGCAGGTGGTGCTCGTGGTAAAGAACCCGCTGGCCAACACAGGAGATGGAAGAGATGGGGATTTGATCCCTAAGTTGGGAAGATCCCCTGGAGAAGTGCATGGCAGCCCACTCTAGTATTCTTGCCTGGAGAATCCCATGGACAGAAGAGCCTGGTGAGCTACCGTCCATAGGGTTGCAAAGAGTCAGGAGTGACTGAAGCGACTTCGCATGCACGCAGAGTAGCAACTGGAAAAGAATGTTTGGCTACAGAGGAGAACTGCCCTTGTACAGTATCTTCGAAGCCAGGCCAGGCAAGATTTTACAGAAGTGAGAAATGGCCAAGAAAATCCAAGGAGATTAAGAACGGAGAACCGTCTGTTGGATTTTGAGTGGAGGTCATTAATAGAATCAGTTCTAAAGAGAATACTTCTAACTATTATTTATTGAAGATCTGTAATGTACCAGGCTCATTGTATGTGAATATCTCAGTTTACCTTTAGAACAACACTGTCAGTCTGATATGATACAGAGGAAGAAACAGAGGCTTGAAGAAGTAAAGTACCTCATCCAAATTCAGAAATTGACAGAGCTGAGATTAAAACTGAAGTTTAACCATTCTCCCCCTAAATTAAGGCAAAAAGCTCCCAAACAACCCTCCCCACAAAGAAAGACTAAAGCTCTTCTAGGAATTTTTTTTTTTAAAGAATGGTAAGAAATGAATTGAAAGTGATAATTTGATGTGAAACTTCACTGTCCTGGTTTTCTGTGGTCCCAAGTGAAATGAATTTATGTCTGAATTTGTTGATTATTACTGCACATATTTTTAGGAGGTGAAGGCATTATGTGTTAAGTTCTGTATGCTTCTCCCCAGCAAAGCATTCTCTCTGTTAGACTCTTACTAATGCCCCAGGGCACAATAGGTTGTGGTAGAGTGATCTGGAGTTTTTCTTGACCTGTTGGTTATGATCTCAGTCTCATGAAAGCTCCACCTCTTTCACTATTTCAGTTGATGAATCACTCATCTGTTAGTTTTTCTCCCAGCATCAACAAAATGAAGTAGTGGATTAAAGAAACAAATGAAAGACAAAAAAAAATAATCTATGATCTAACAAGACCTTTAGCCTTGCTGGGAATACTTAGGTGCTAATGTAAACTTTCCTCCAAGGAAGAACAGGGATCAGGTTTATAGTTGATGTATCCTGTGTTCAAAGCAACTCAGAAAATTGCACACCTAAAGCTACTGAAAGGATATTTAAAAAGCTGACCAGCGCATGATTAGAACTACCATTCCAAAAGAGTAATGATGAAACTCACCTCCAGAAAGTGTTCCAAACTTTGGTAAAAGCTGTTCTGTGGAAACTTTCCTTTCTTTACAGGTCTACATTTTTGCTCAATGTACCAGAGAGATTGTTCTGTTTTTATTAAACCAAGCTTTATTCAACAGTGCTCTGTACCAGAGAGATTATAATCTATGGAAAAAAACAAAACAAAACAAAGTCATTATGCAGTTAAAGGGAAGAGCATAAAACTCCTTTGGCCATCAAAAAATGTGAACAGAAACAACTAGCAAGGTTGTATTTTCCCAGAATATTTTTTTCTATTGATCATGTAAGGATTCATCAAGCATTTCTTCATAGAAAAGCTGATGAATCTAGATTTACAAGTGAACATTTGTGCTGGGAACATATGAAATCAGCAATCCAGGAGACTCAGCAGGAGGGAGAAGAAGGAAGACTCAAGGAAAAAATCTCTCCAGTGAATGAGGACACAACTTAGTGTAAATTAAGAGTTGGCTCTTATCCTTCACCCTGGCGCTTCCTGCTGAATTTTGGAAATTAGCCAGTGTTGTAATTAACACTCCACCCCCAACCCACCCCCACCCCGCCTCCCAGCTTTTGTTAAGTAAGGAGAGTCAAATCCCCATCTTTTCCAATGGTGAGGTCACTACGAATAACCTAAAGCTCCTCCTTCCTGCCGGATGATTTTAGGAAGTATACATGATATGTGGGCACTCCTGGGCAGAAATTAGGGTTCAGATTCCTCTATTTTGCCCTCTAAGTGAAGGCTGTAGACCAGGCCCCCAGGGTGGCTTCTACTAAGTGACTGGGAGGGGTGGTCATGGCACCGCCCCATGTGGCCCACTAGCACTGTCTTCTTGGTCCTCCCAGAGACTTCATTTCTCCCACTTACAGACCCTTAGGAGTCCACCGAAATTCTGTCTCTAAATCCAACTCTATCCACTGTGATTAGTAATGTCCACAACATGGAAATGCTGTTTTACTGTTAAATCAAAATCTGTAATTTTTTTTTTTTACATTGAAGAGTAGTTGATTTATGATGTATTAATTTCTGCTGCACAGTGAAGAGATTCAATTATACATATATGTATACATTCTTTTTTTATATCCTTTCCCATTATGGTTTATCACAAGATATTGAGTATAGGTCCCTGTGCTATCTAGTAGGGCTTTGGTGTTTAGCCGTTCTCTGTGTGTCGGGAGAAATATCAGTAACCTCAGATATGCAGATAACACCACCCTTATGGCAGAAAGTGAAGAACTAAAGAGCCTCCTGATGAAAGTGAAAGAGGAGAGTGAAAAAGTTGGCTTAAAGCTCAACATTCAGAAAACTAAGATCATGGCATCCGGTCCCATCACTTCATGGCAAATAGATGGGAAAACAGTGGAAACAGTGGCTGACTTTATTTTTCTGGGCTCCAAAGTCACTGCAGATGGTGATTGCAGCCATGAAATTAAAAGACGCTTACTCCTTGGAAGGAAAGTTATGACCAACCTAGACAGCGTATTAAAAAGCAGAGACATTACTTTGCCAACAAAGGTTCGTCTAGTCAAGGCTATGGTTTTCCAGTGGTCATGTATGGATGTGAGAGTTGGACCGTGAAGAAAGCTGGGTGCCGAAGAATTGATGCTTTTGAATTGTGGTGTTGGAGAAGACTCTTGAGAGTCCCTTGGACTGCAAGGAGATCCAACCAGGCCATCCTAAAGGAGATCAGTCCTGGGTGTTCATTAGAAGGACTGATGTTGAAGCTGAAACTCCAATACTTTGGTCACCTGATGCGAAGAGCTGACTTTCTTGAAAAGACCCTGATGCTGGGAAAGATTGAGGGCAGAAGGAGAAGGGGATGACAGAGGATGAGATGGTTGGATGGCATCACTGACTCAATGGATAGGGGTTTGGGTGGGCTCCGGGAGTTGGTGATGGACAGGGAGGCCTGGCGTGCTGCGGTTCATGGGGTCGCAAAGAGTCGGACATGACTGACCGACTGAACTGAACTGAACTGATGTACTAGTTTGGATTGCTAACCCCAAACTCCCACCCCATCCCTCCCCCACCTCACCTGCCATTAGCAATCACAAGTCTGTTCTCTATGTCTGTGAGTCTGTTTCTGCTTTTGTAGATAAGTTCATTTGTGTCATAATTTAGATTCCACACATAAGGGATATCATATGGTATTTGTCTTTCTCTGATCTACTTCACTTAGTATGACCGTCTCTAGGTCCATCTATGTTGCTGCAGATGGCATTATTTCATTCTTTTTTATTTTTCATTTTTTTTCATTCTTTTTTTTAATGACTAATACACCATTGTATATAAAATATGTAAATTTCTTGGACTTTCCAAAATGAATACAAATGTGCTCCTTTTGTCAGAAAATCCCATTTGTTTTGCATTACCAATACATTCTTCACTTAAAAAAATATTTCCCACATCTGCCCATTTCACCACTGACCAGCACTCTCCTGCCTTTCCTTCGGGTCTTTGTGGGAACTTTGCTTCCTCCTGGATCCTCTGGCTAGGTTAGTCCCCTCTGTCATAAACCCTCACTCATGACACTGTTCATTTCTCACGCTCATCACGCATGTAACACCAGTGCTTGCTTTCCCTTCCTGGATTTCAGGCTACGTGGGCTCCAGGGCATGCCCATGTCCTTTGCCATCACACCCTCCACATATAGCATGATAATTTGGTGTCTGTTGGGCTCTTATGGAAAATAGCTAAGTGAACAATTACAGACTCCCTTAATTAATGACTACCTTTAGCACTTCTACGTTATAACCAAAAGTCGCTATGCCCTCAAACTTTCTAGGAATATAGAACTGTGTCGTGAGACTAATACTTGTCATTGTTGTTCACTTTACAATCGTTTTATCCACTATCTTCTTGAGTTCTCACAGTCATACTGTGAGGTTAAGTAGGGTGGGCATTGCACTGCTTTGTGTTTTAACTCTTTGTTTTTTACTGGAGTAGAGTTGATTAACAATGTTGTGTTAGTGTCAGCTGTACCACAAAGTGATTCACTTATCCATGTATCCTTTTTCAAATTCTTTCCCCAATTAGGTTGTTCCGCGATATTAAGCAGAGTTCCCTGTGCTATACAGTAGGTCCTTGTTGGTTATCCATTCACATCAGTCAGAATGGCTGTCATCAAAAAAGCCAGAAGCAATAGATGCTGGAGAGGGTGTGGAGAGAAGGGAACCCTCCTACACCCTTGGTGAGAATGTAAATTGGTGCAGCTAATAAGGAAAAAGGGCTTCCAGGTAGCTCAGTTGGTAAAGAATCCACCTGCAATGCAGGAGATCCCGGTTCGATTCCTGGGTCGGGAAGATCCCCTGGAGAAGGGATAGGCTACCCACTCCAGTATTCTTGGGCTTCCCTGGTGGCTCAGATGGTAAAGAATCCTCCTGCAATGTGGAAGACCTGGATTTGATCCCTGGGTTGGGAAGATGCCCTGGAGAAGGGAAAGGCTGCCCACTCCGGTATTCTCATCTGGAGAATTGCATGGATTGTACAGTCCATGGGGTCACAAAGAGTCAGACACGTCTGAGTGACTTTCACTCACCCACTTGACTAAGGAAAAAACAGTATGGAGTTTCCTTAAGAAACTAAAAATGGTGCTGCCTTTATGTAAGGCACGAAGAAACCTCAGGCAGTGTTCCTCCTCTGTAAACAGTGAACAGAGACTCACTTCCAGAGCCTGTGCTGCTCCGTGTCACCACACAGCCGAATGGTTAGAAAGGCCTTCCACCAGGGTTTTCCCGTTTACTTCCAGAAACTTGGTTTTTACCCTTCTAATTCAATTCATGTACAGTTTGGTCATTATTTTCTCTTTCCTCCCAATCAGTTCTACCAAGCCACTGGCACTAAGAGTTCAAACCATCTAAAATTTGGAGACCATCTAAAATTCCACTCTGCTCAATGCAGCTTCCCGCCCCCGCCGACCCCCACCCATATATGTCACCAATGGCATTTTCTGACCCTCCGCTGATCACCATGCCTCCACAAAGGGCCCTCAACACAGCCTTTGTTGTGAGTTCACACCAGTTTTCCACCACAAAGTGAGTTGGGAGACCATCTACCGTTAGAGGGCCCTGCAGGAATATCAGCAAAAAGGTTTGTCTTTACTGAATGATCATCGGAAGGCTCTTCTTGCTGGATGACTTTCCACTGATCGGCATACATGCTGCCTTTGCAATCGTGCCCCTTGTCTGAGTCACGTTACCCGGAGTAGACCCAGGTGTTACTGAAATACAGTGTCTCATTGTTACTTTCTGATTTCATTTCAATGAACAAGTCTGGGGTGTGCTGTTGAGGACTGCGGTGGTTTAGGGGTGAAAGTGAAAGTCACTCAGTTGTGCTCAACTCTTTGTGACCCTGTGGACTATAGCCCGCCAGGCTCCTCTATCCATGGAATTATCCAGGCAAGAATACTGGAGTGGGTAGCCATTCCCTTCTCCAGGGGATCTTCCCGACCTAGGGATCAACCCCAGGTGAGTCACCTGCACTGCAGGCGGATTCTTTACCATCGGAGCCACCAGGTACTTGAGCTATTATTGATTGAATCCTTAAGAAATTGCTGTGATGGTCATTTGCTGCTTTACCTGAGTTTGGCTTGGTTAGGACTGACAAACAACTCCAGCCCCTCTTGTCTGCTGAAGATTCTTCCGGTGCCCTCCTCACCCTCCGTGATGATCTTTTATGATCTGTAGCTTCGATGTCCTTTAAATATAGTAGGATCCCATGGAACACAGGACTCATGTACAGAGTTCATCTCTTTCCTGTTGCTTCGCATCCGTATGATGCATCATATCTGCAGAACGCCTTGTGCCTTGTTTCTCTAGCTTCTATTGCCTTTTAAATTAAAGGACTTGGACTGGTCTATAATTCGCTAGCAGTTACAGTGTAAATTACACTAGATAAAACTGTTTTTTAACCGCCATTGACATGCCGATTACTTTTAATGTGTTGCACATATTTATACACTAGAACTTACAGAATTAAATGAAGCCTGTTCCCTCCCAGGGTTTCATTCTAATATATATTAATGAAGGATAATCAAATAAAATGATTTGGCTCCTGAACTGATTGGTTATGAAAAGCTAAGTGTGAAGGGAGTCAACTTAAACTACTTCTACACTACCTTTTAAAGGTCATTATTACCTCTCCTGGACGGTCAAGAAATAAATCAGTGGCTTTATCAATGTGACGTGGCCATCACTTTAGTATTAATCTTCCTTCTTTTCCACTCTGGGGAAGTACGAGTGAACCAAATCACGTGCATATTTTTATTCCATGTGCATATTTAGTGGGAAAAGAACACTTCTCTGATCATGAACCTCGCATTTCTCTTGCTTTCGCAGTAATAAACGACTGGTGGCCTTAGTGCCCATGCCCAGTGACCCTCCATTTAATACCCGAAGAGCCTACACCAGTGAGGATGAGGCCTGGAAGTCGTATTTGGAGAACCCCCTGACGGCGGCCACCAAGGCAATGATGAGCATCAACGGCGACGAGGACAGCGCGGCCGCGCTTGGCCTTCTGTACGACTACTACAAGGTAGACCGCGCAGCCCCGCCCCTCCGCGCTCGGCCCCCAGGGCCGCCCCTCTCTGGGCAGAGAGCACAAGCGCTCCGTCCCCGGCCAGAGAACTGAGGGTATTTCCACACTCACCGTGGAACTCACCCTCTTCTTGTCTCATTGCTTCCCTGCTTTGCCGTCTGTGAAGCCCAACTTCACCCCTGCCCAGAGGGAGTTTTCCTTTTCGGATACTTACTTCTGTGCCCGCTGTTTACAAGCGTACATAATATCTATGTTTAATGCCTGCAAGGCCGGAGACCTGGGTTTGATTCCTGGCTGGGGAAGATCCACTGGAGAAGGGATAGGCTACCCACTCCAGTGTTCTTGGGCTGCCCTTGTGACTCAACTGGTAAAGAATGCTCCTGCAATGCAGGAGGCATGGGTTCGATCCCTGGGTTGGGAAGATCCCCTGCAGAAGGGAACGGCTACCCACTTAAGTATTCTGGCTTGGAGAATTCCATGAACTGTATAGTCCATGGGTTGCAAAGAGTCGGACACAGCTGAGGGACTTTCACTTTCACATTTAATTCCTACTTCATATCATATTGCAGTACTTCTTTGCTGCCATTTTTACTTGATGATTTTTGGTGAATAAGGAATATTGCATTGTGTGGCTGTACCGTATTTTAGTCATTGCTGTTTGGGGGCATTGAAGTTGCTTTTATTTCTTATTTTATTTTATTATTATTTTAAAATTAAGTAATATGGGACTTCCCTGGTGATCAGTGGTTAAGACTCTGTGCTTCCATTGCAGGGGGCGTGGGTTCCATGCCTGGTTGGGGAATTAAGATCCCACATGCTGCATGGTGCAACCAAAAATAAATAAATTAATAAAATGAAATAGATAAATGAAATAATGAGACCCTTTATGTTTTTATTTATTTATTTTTTGGCCAAATCCTGTGATGTGCAGGATCTTAGTTCCCCAACCAGGGACTGAAGCCAGTCCCATGGCAGTGAACGCAGCAGTAAAAGTGCCAAGTCCTAACAGCTGGGGTGCCAGGGAACTCCCTAGTTTGCTTCTAGATATTCTATTTTATAAGAAACATCAGGATTTCTAGATTTTTCACTTTAGTAAGAAATATACCAATGAATGCTTTTATGGTAGACTTTTGCAGCAATTCCAAAATCTGTCTCCCTTTGTTTCACTGGGCACTCAGTATTTATTTTGAAAAACCCTTAAAACAAAATGAATGTAATTCACTTGCATTACAAAAATACTTGTCACAGGTACCTTCGAAACAGGAGTATTTCAGGAAATCAAACAACAAACATTGGTCTGTCTCTTCTGTAAAGGACTATATCTGGTATGACCTGCTTCCTTAGAACCAGTGAAGTGGAAAAAGTCAACAAGTATTTACTGATTGAGGATATTTATTGCCTGATTTGATTGTAAACACCTGGGCTTATGCTGGGATTGGCACAAAGGTGAAAATGGCTGTGTTTATTTTGCTGGTTGGGTGCAACTCTTTAGAATAAGAACTAAATCCTCCTCTTGCCGGCTCCCTCCACCATGAGAAAATCACACAAGAGGAGTTTTTGCTTGAGTTGAGTGTCAGTCTCGGTTTCCTACTTCCTTCCTGCCTCCCAGTTCCTGTTTCCTTCCAGCAGTCTTCACCAGTGCAAGATGTGCTGTCTCCTGTGTCTCTTCTAAACCAGAGTTTTCATGCTTTCCAAGGATCTCCCACCAACACCAACACCAGTACCAACTCTGGCACTGACCGACCACCCCCAAGCCTACTCTTTGACCCACGTTCTCTAAAATTATTCATTGCCTTTTCAGCTTCCTCTAACTTTCTCTATTAAAGAGCTAAGGAGGGCTCCCTCTGTGGGGAGAGAAAGTAAAGCCAAGCCCAGTTGCAATTGTTAGTCTCTCAGTGGTGTCTGACTCTATGCGACCTTATGGACTGTAAGCTGCCAGGCTCTGCTGTTCATGGAATTTTCCAGGCAAGAATACTAGAATGGGTTGCCATTCCCTTCTCCAGGGGATCTTCCCGACCCAGGGATTGAATCCGGGTGGGTCTCCTACACCGCAGGCAGATTGTTTACCATCTGAGACACCAGGGAAGCCCCAAGTTGTGCTTATCAAAGATGAGATATTGGGTTGGCCAAAAAGTTGGTTCGAGTTTTTCCATAAGCTGGTACGAATAAACATTTTGGTCAACCTGATACAAGGCATGAGTAACTGAGAGGTTGGCCCGTCCAGGCTATTTTAAATGAGGATGTTATTGACTCAAATAAATGTATCTTATGGTTAGAAAGTGTCGGAGAAATAATGGAAAGGCATTCCACTTGTACCCTTGCAGTCTAGGTTGACTTTTCCCCCTTACTAAGAGAACTGGAATTGGCAGATTTCACAGCTCTCTTGTGAAGGTGTACAATTCCCAACATGACTTCTGACCTAGCAAAAAGGGGCTTTAACTTTGGGACCTGGGGTCCACATGAAAGGATGTAGGGTCTAATCTCCATTTCATGCAAGTAGGACAGTTTCCTACAATGAACAGGAAGCACCTGAAAAGAACTGAGCCTGGAAAACAAAGATGGTTTCTTGGCAGGCTTTCTTTTCTTCTTTTGTTTGTGGTTGTTTTATATATTTGAATCCTTTTTGATTGAGAAGCTAAGTTGAAAAACACAAGGATGATTTCTAAACGTTTTGGGGTGAACATTTTCAGAATGTATTGAGGATGGTATAGAACTTATCATGTTAGACTGTTTCATGTTCTAGGCTATTTCTTGAGGGTTTAGATTTATTAGACTTTTGTGTTAATACTTAATGTTTGGAAATGATCTCATCCCTAGAAAGAAATCGCAAAGCAATTTTTATTTATTATAAAAAATAGTTAAGCTTGACACTCATTAATCTTTAAAATCTGGTAACATATCATTAAAGTGACTATGATTTAATCATTTGGGTCATTAAAACTTTTTGGTAAGCTTTATAACTTCATTAAGCAAATATGTTAGTAATAGTTTTATAAGGCTATGAAGAAATACATTAAGATAATTTTGAAGAAACATATTGTTCTTATTTTTAAAAACAGATTTTATTCCATTACTGTGAAGTGGACATAATTTCAGGTATCTTTATTAGATGACAGTTCTTTCATATTAATGAAAAAGAGAAATATACCTTGAAACAAAACTCATTAGTAATTTAGAAAAGAATTTAATTTCCCATAGGTTCAAAGGATAAAGTATTAGTAAATATGGTACCTAGATTACCTCTCCTTTTGTACATTATTAGTAGTTGAAATTCTGCTTTCATAAATATTTTAAGATACAGAGTAGGGAGTTTACATAAAACTCAATTTGAGGATATGGAGAAAATGGAACCCTCCTATGCTGGTGGTGGGAATGTAAATTGTTTCAACAACTGGAAAACAGAGGTGTCTCAAAAAACTAAAAGTAGAACTACTCTATGACCCTGCAATTCCACTCTCAGATATATATTAGAAAAAACCCAAAACACTAATTCACAAAGATATGTGTACCTCACTGTTCATAGCAACATTACTGACAATTGCTAAGATATAGAAGCAACCTAAGTTTCCATCAATGGGTGGATAAAGATATGGTGTGTATGTGTGTGTGTGGGCACACACACATACACAGTGGAATACTAGTCAGTCATAAAAAATGAAAACTTGCCATTTGTAACAACGTGGATGGACTTAGAGGATATTATGTTTAGTGAAATGTCAGAGAAAGACAAATGCTATATAATGTAACTTACATGTGAAATCTAAAAAATAAAAACACACCAGTGAATATAATAAAAAGAAACATATTCAGATATAGAGAACAAATTGGTAGTTGTCAGTGGGGAGATGGAAGAGAGGAGGGGCAAGTTTGGGGTGGGGATTAAAAGTTACAAACTACTATGTATAAAATAAATAAGCTACAAAGATAAATTGTACAACACAGGGCGTATCACCAATATTTTATAATAACTAAATGTGATATAATCTTTAGAAACTGGAAATTACTGTGTTGTACACCTGAAACTTATTGTACATCAACCAGACCTCAAATAAATAAGCAAATAGTCATCACTACTTGCTCCCACCCCCCCCCCCAAAAAACCCTCAATCTATAAACAAGTCTAAACTCCTACTGTTGAATTTGTATTTTCCAAGATTAATTTATTAATTTAGGATATAAAATATTCCAATAAAATGTTTTCTAAGACTGTGTGGCCTAGCAGAGTTACATAGCTCATTTATTTCCCACAAGCTTCACTATATTTTTGCTTGAAACTTTAAACATTAAAGAATTAGCCTTGTTTTTAAAAACTCTATGTGCAAATGATCATTTTCAGGCCTCAGTCAGCCCTCTGTTGTTTACAGGTTGTGTATGCTGGTAGTAAAGTTATAACAAAGTTAAATCTACTTTGAGAATGGACTTTCTTTCTGTAGTAAAGTAAAATGTTAATGGAAAAAAAATCAGAGATTCTATTTTTTTTGAATATAAACTTGGGGAAGTCAGATTACTGTAGCAATTGCTACAGCAGTATCATTTAAATTCTGTAGAATTTTTATACCTCTTTGGAAATAAAAATCGATTCTTTTTGTAAAGCATACCATTTTCCCCTCACTGCTGAGGTTGGAGTACATCACCTCTCTGGACAGTAGAGAGAGGAATGTGTGTGACGCGCAGCAGACACTCAAAAGCAATGGTGGTCCCTGTCCTTGGAAACTGCACGAGTGTACCTTGGTGTAATACTTCATCTGCTACAAAGTCTTTCCACCTGTATTTTAAACCTGTCCTCACAGGATCACTGGAGTGAATCCAATCAGGTCTTTTATTTTCAGCTCAGGCAACTAAGTGGAATTTACAGAGGTCCCAGGGCAATCCTGTACATGCCCAATATCTATGTCATGAGGCTGTCTCAGTTAGTTTTCTTGGGCTGCTGTGACAGATTATCACAGACTGGGGGCCTTAAACAACAGAGATTTACTTTCTTACCATTCCGGAGACTGAAGTCCAAGACCAAGGTGTGGACAGCGTTGGTTTCTGGCAAGGCCTCGCTTCCTTCCCATCTTGCAGATGGCTCCCTTCTTGCTGTGGCCTCACGTGGCATTTCCTCTGTGCACACACGCTCCTGGCATCTCTTCTTCTTCCTAGAAGGGTGTCAGTCCTCTTCGATTAGCGCCCCATCTTTAGAAACTCATTTAACCTTAGATGCTTAGTCTCTCAGTTGTGTCCAACTAAGCAGCCCCGTGGACTGTAGCCCCCCGGGCTCCTCTGTCCATGGGATTTCCCAGGCAAGAATACTGGAGCGGTTTGTCATTTCCTGCCCCAGGGGATCTTCCTGACACAGGGATCAAACCCATGTCTCTTGTGTCCCCTGCATTGGCAGGTGGGTTCTTTACCAGTAGTGCCACCTGGGAAGCCCCATTTAAATCTTAACCACCTCCTTAAAGGCCCTGTCTCCAAGTATAGTCACATTGGAGATTAGGGTTTTAACATACAAACATTGGAGGCATACAATTCAGTCCATAACACTCAACCCTGTTTAAAAAATGCTTTAATGGAATCATTTGAAAATAGGCTTAAAACTTTAAGATATGTATTTGGAGCTAAATGAAATCTATAAAATTAACCAAAATGCTAGAATTTGTTGTAATTTAAAGACTCAGATACTAGCCTAGTTCTCTATTCGGTTCAAGCTACTCACCAACAACAGCTCTGAAGTCAATTGTGACCTTTTGATTAATTTCAGCCATGACAGAAAAATATGACAGTTTCATTTGTTAATTTTATGTGGTTTGATTTACTTTAGCTTACTTTACTTTTCCCCTGAAGAAGCTGGTGATTTGTAATCTTCTGATTCTAGCTCTGGTGAAAATATTCTTTCCTGGCCAGTTGGTTCCTCTCTATTCTGTTGACCTGGTGCTGCTGGAAACCAAGATGTTTGTTTGTTTGTCTAACCATTTGGTCATCCATTTATTCATCCATCCATCCAACAAATGCTAATTCACCATGACCTTCCAGCAATGGTGTAGATATTAGGGGGGTGGGTTGAGTATCCAAAGGCAGATGGGACCCAGTTTAAGACCTTAGTGAGGTCACGGTCCAGGATGTCTGTGACAGTCCCGTAAACCTGTAACCACAGTGCATGGCAGTAAATACTATGAAAGTGCTGTGCCCCAGGTGCAGTGAGGAGGGTGTGCCAGCCTTCCAGAGAGCTCAGGTTTTCCAGAATCGTGCTCAGTCGCTCAGTCATGTCCGACTCTTTGCGACCCCATGGACTGCAGCTGGTGGTGCTAGCGGTAAAGAACCTGCCTGCCAATGCAGGAGACATAAGAGATGGGAAGCAGTGCCTATTCTACGGGGAAGCAGAGGAGAGTTTTTCAGGTAGCCATACGGAGAAGGAGCATTTTAGGCAAAGCAAACAGGATATGAGAAAACGTGGGAGGTCAAACTCCAGGATGCATTCAGTGAAATCCAAGGAATCAGCCTTGCTGAACTGTGGGAGTGAGCGAGGGGGAGGGCAGGCAAGGTTGGTTAGGAAGGCAGCGACTCCTTCTGGAAGTGACCAGGCTGGTGGGCTGGGCTTTATTCCCCCAAGAGGGAGTGCAGGGCTAGGCACATGGCCTTGTTTTTTGCTAGATGAATGAGTGAATAAATGATTTAATAAATATTCATAAGCTGTAGAAATTTTTGAAAGAAATCTTTTTATTTTTAATTTAAAAATAAAGCCTTTTGTTTTCAGTTTATATACATTAAAGAAAATGGATAGAAGCGTAAAGAAAATGAAATTTCCTGTAATTTTTCTATTATTCTTTGACATCATTTTCTGTATTACTGAAGGATTTTGAACATTGGCCTGGCAGATTGAAGAAATGATTTACACATGTTGCAGCAACAGCAGCAGCAGGGAGATGGATTATGAGCAGAGAATCCAGTGAACAGGTTGTTGCGATTGTCCAGATAAAAAAGAATGAAACCCTAAAGTAAGATCTAATGGTAACTGTTCCCTGGGTCAGCATTTGTGAGGTTCTTCCTAAATCAGCCACTCTATTTAGTCAGTCACGCAATGCAGAAAGAAAGCAGTATGTTCAAGAGATCGTTGAGTATTTGTTTGAATAAAAGTTGGCAACTGATTCTGTTTGTGTGTGTGTGTGTCTGTGTGTGAGAGAGAGAGATTTGATGAGATAACCCTATAACTAGGATCACAATAGCTCAGTTGATTCTCAGATTAACCAAGGCGGAGTACAGAAGAAGGGCTTTGGGGAAAAGGATAATTGTATGTTGAGTTTGAAGTGCTTGTAGGATGTTCAGGTAGGGATGTATGGTGGTGAGCCTAGACTCGAAGAAGGGGCCTGAGTTCAGAGATCTCAGCTTCTCTAAGCAGTACAGTCTTTGGGAAGCCAAGAGTAAACATGGGTCAGGGTGGCCCAGATGGGAGCAAATCTGCAGGCACGGTGGGGTCAGACTGAAAGATCACTCTGGTTCTTCTTAATGGAGCCAGAATGGATTTGCAGGGACCAAGTGCGGGAGAGGAGAGACCAGCTAAGCCGATGCAGTAGCCCAGACAAGAGGTGGGGGGCTGAGCCAGGGGGCGGGCCTGCACAGGGAAGAGGATGGATCTGAGTCACGTGGGATTTAGTGTGATGTCTTTAAGACTCATTCATATTACAGCATGTATCAGAATTTCATCTTTAAGACTGAATAATATTTCATTGTGTGTGTGTGCATATATATATATATAAAATACATTTTGTTTATTCATTCATCTGTTAGATGGACGTTTGAGTCATTTCCACCTTTTGGTTATTGTGAATAATGCTGCTATGAACATGGATGTGCTTGATATTAAAATTTTGTGATTATCTGTCATCTTCAGGAGATGATAGGAGTTTTGTTTTATTCATTTCATTTCTTGTTTAACATGTAGTAATGCTGCTGCTCTGTAGACCCTCAACATTGACATGTGCATGAAGGGCTTAAAATTGATTTACTTTATTTTTATTTAACAAATGTGTATAAATTTCCACGCTAAGTGCTTTTTAAAAATTGTCTCTTCTAATTTTACTAAACACCCTGTGAGGTATAGAACTACCACGATTCCTTTTTTTACAGCTGAGGAAACTGAGGCAGAGTTAGTTCGTAGTACAGCTGAGATTTGAACCCAAACGATCAGGTCGAGGTCTGGACTCTTAGCCACCCCGCTGTGTCGCCTCCCTCACCCAGCTGGCTGGGCTTGCAGACACATTTGGGTGAGTGGAAGCCATCCATGAGGATTGCAAGAGGAGTCCAGAAAAGAGAGACTTCTCATAAACCCTCTTTTATGTCAAAATAGTGCAGGATGCATTTTTAGTGCAAAGGTGTGTGGCTAGAAGGAAGATCTGGGGATTTAGGGAAAAAACAAAATTGAAAAACAAAAAAAAATCCAAAACATCCAACCAGCCAAACAAATCTAAACCCACTATTCATGTATTTGAGAACTGTGGTAGAGATAGGTAAGTGATCCTTAGTGCCGTTGGGTGATTAGATGATGGTCAGAAACACAGCTGGTCGGGGTGTCCCTTCTCTCAAGTAGCGCTTTTTCAATAATCTTTCAGGTAATGTGTTGGCACTGTAGTTGTGAAGTCCATAATAAAAGTGCATTAGAAGAAGAAGGGTGGGAGGCAAGCGGTGAGCTATGTAGGGAGGGTGGGTAAAGGTGGCCCAGGTACTGGATGTTGCCTCGCCACTGACAGTGCAGCCCACTACCGTGGGCTCTCCATGTCAGCCTGGAGTCCCTCATCACAATGGAGGGTCAGTCTCTGTTCCTTAATGGGATGCTTTCTGTCTGCTCCAGAGCATAGATTCCCCTCATCTATGCCCAACCAAGGTAGGGAGGGTTCAAGAGGTGCTCAGGTCCAGCGATGACTGCCTGTGTCAGCAAAGCACAGCAAAATCAGGGTTGCTGTGACTTTACACCGATCATCACCGTTTTGTGTCTGGTCCACTGTCGTTGCCACTCAGACTTCTCACCTTTAGCCATCTCCTGGCCGTTGCAAATTTGCCACCTTTCCCCAGAGAATGCTCCATTTCATTTTCTTTGTTTATGCTGGTGGCAAGCTCTGCACAAGGTCACAGTTGCATCTATGTAAGTCTGACTAATGGTTGGTCATGATTTCAGGTTCCTCGAGACAAGAGGCTACTGTCTGTAAGCAAAGCAAGCGAGAGCCAAGAAGACCAGGATAAGAGGTATGATAATATATACAGGAATATGCCTGACTCTCCAGATAACTCCTTTTTTATGTTTTTGACAATGATAGTATTAAACTATAACTTTTGTTCTTGAGAGGATGTGGGAATCAAGAAGCCTGAAGTCTGCTCCCTGTCTTTTGGAGCCTGGACCAAACTGGATTTCTCAGTTGGGAGAGCAAATTGCAATTTTTGGTTTTGCAATTTGCAGAGGGTCATCAGTGTCTTCCAAAAAGGCTGCAAATCCCAAGAGACAGAGGTGATATATTGGCAAGATAGCCCACTGCTAGTGTGAACTTTTCTGTTAATTCAGTGGCTGTGTAACTGCGATGAGGCTCTTAAGGGAGTGAGACATTTGAAGATGACCTTTGGTAAGGGGGAGAGGAAGGAGGCCAGGCTGATCTCAGTCTAGGGAGGAGCTGGTAGGGAGCCATGGGTGGCAGAGGACACTGTCAGGGTGCAGGGGCAGGAAAGATGTTAGGAGACCATAGGTAACACTCTTTTCCTTCAGTCCTGAATTAAGGACCAGGTGAAAAACAAGACACAGATTGAAATTAAAAAGAAAAAAAAATCAATTTTATTTCTAATGAAGCATAATCAGACAATGTGATTTTGAACGGGCAATTTATAATGTATCAGTACTGACTTAGATATGGCTTCTCATCCAGTCCCAGGCAGGACTTCAGGCCTCCCTGAAGGGACAGACCACATATGGCCTGGCCAAGGTGACTGGAGTGTCTGTCTCCTTTCTTTGGCCAAGATGATCCAGATATAAAGAAGGACCCATAAAGGTCTGAACCACCTTGCTCAGCTACTTCTCCCAAAGTAGCTCCCAAACACAACCAATCAAATAAATCTCTTCCCCTGCAGAGGAATGGAGAAGCCACAGTGCTTTTCTCTTGAAGGGTTTTCCACTTGGAAACATGAAGCCAAGAGAAATGAAGTCTCCTACTAAAACAGATGTCAGAATCTTTCCTGCCCTTGATAGGAACAGCTTGTGACTTTGTGATCTTGTCATACGACTAGCAGTGGGGACCGCCAGTCAGCAGTATTATGCTGTGTGTCAGCTCCAGGGCACACCCCCAGCAGAAGGTCAAGGCTGTCTGTGTGTGATTTGCTCTTCCAAGGGGATCTTCTGGGACTTTATGCTGCTTTGGGGACCCGGGCACTAGTTAGTAGCAGTGATGACAGGGAGAAAGAGGCTGATAGTCTTCAGGTCCAATGACTTTTCCTCCATCCAGTCCGTATTTAATAAGTTAAAGAAGTGTAAGTCCTACACCCATAATCACAGAAAGATTAGGAACGCATGCAGGGGGTGGAGATGGGGAGAGAAATGAATCTAAAATGTGTGCTCTGTATGTATCATAATAGATACAATAGGCCATGTTTTGGTAAAGTATCTTTTAGAGCAGCCTTAAAGACTGACAGCTGCCCATTGTATTTTAAAGGCCGTTTTTATATCTACGGAGTGCCTTAAAAAAACTGGCAGTGAGGTATAGACAAATCACCTTGTATAGGCTAATTATGACTTTGTAGACTTCTGGTTAAATGTAATTTGGAAGGATATCATTTGGTCTGCAGTGTACTCATGAATTAAGGTGCCATGGACTGGCATGATATCATTACAAATGTTTGTATACAGAAGTCGCCACTTTGAAAAGTAATCTCAAGGACATGACTCCAATTTTTTTTTTAAGAGTATATTTTCATGCACCATTCCTAGCATTGCATTTTTTCCTCATGTTATAATGTTTGGTTCAATTTTAAATTCTATTGCAAATGAGTCAGTATCTCACAATAGCTCTTAACTTTGTTCAGATCACCCATTTTGAGGGATGACTTTCAAAGTTCTCTGACATCAGCTTTTAAAGTCAGTGCTATTCTGTAGAAGCACTGTTACACATTATAGCACAGTGCTGAGTCTATTATTTCCTTGTCTCGTGGTAATGAAGATTCAACTATATTTGCACGACTGTATTCACTTGCTTATCTGTTTGTTTATAAGAAGGCCCAAAATATTTTGACTTATGTTTCTTGTTTAGAATCCAAGTGTTTTGCATGAAATACAGACTTAAGAAATTTGGACTGAAATGGACTCTGACTGTAGAGGAATTGATTAATTTAGAATATTTTGGCCAAACCAGTAAGACCATGCTTGTGCAAAACCCAGAAGTGTGAAAAAAGTAGATAATTGCTTTGGTAGCTATTGAACATAGACCAACCCTTCTACACTCAACTTGCAGGATATTATCCAAAAGGTACTGCCTAAAATGAGTTTGGGAGATTCTGGGTTACAATGAAACATTTGGAAGAACCCCTTGGGGCCTTTACTGTGTTCACGGCTGTGACCCACCAGGGTGGTCTTGTTTTGGCAATAGCATCTTTTTTTTAAAATATTGATTTTATCATGGACTCCTTTCTTTGAGGAACATGTATTAACATGCCATGTGATATTCTAAACACACAAGGTTTAGGAAATATTGATATAAATGGGTGGTCTGGGTTTTGGCATCATCCACTCACTGGATTCAGATTAAACGTAATATCTAATTTTCACTGTGCCTTAGACACAGATTTGTTGTATTGATTTGGCCACGAAAGCAGGTTATTACTGAAAGCCAGAATGTTTATAGACTCGTGATTTTATTCTTTAAAGGATTCCTTTCTAGAGTGGTTTCTTTAGGTCTGTGACTGACTCAGAGAGGTTCAGGTATTTTTCTGTTGGCTTTGCTCATGAGGAGCCGTTTTCTCCTCAAGCTTCACTTTGAAGTTTTATCTGAAAAATCAAAGCTAAAAATACCAAGCCCTGTTTGAGAGTTAGGCAAGTTCAGAGGCCAGTTGACTTCCTTTACAGAGAGGAGCCAGGAGAGCTCAATTCTTGGAAGAACCAATTTTGTTCAAATATTTCTCCTGATGAAAGATGCCTATAAACCCCAGAAAGCACCTGCTGGTTTAAAAAAGACAAAACACCGGGGACAGAGCTGCATACAAAACGTGCATTTTCTTTCTGTCATTCAGGGTAATCTATAAATAAGTAAGAGATGGCCACAAATCTTACTGATAAGATTTGTTAGAAAAATCATTTTGCTATAACAGTGCTCATTTAGTAAGAAGTTCCTCCTTCCTTCTGCTCTCACTCAAAATCCTGCAGTGTAGATGCAAACAGTTCATCCTATCCTGGTAAGAGTTAATTTTCGAAATCCTTTCCTTTCTCTTTGTACCAGTCAGGAGGTGTGAGATCTGACAGCTCTTGTCTTACCTAAGCCCAGTTATACCACTTCCTTAAGTCCTGATAGTAATTCAATGCTAAGGATATCAATGAGCTCATGGTTTTTCTCAGTTTAGTGAAATATTTTAATGACAGGCTCTCATTATCTTATTTTTATCTGCAAAGGGTTTAGCCTGCAGAACAGTGAAAACTATTCTTCCCAATCTTCTCCTTCAACCTATTGTTCTGCCCCTATTTTTTAAATTACTGTGAATTTTTTAAATTTATTTATTTATTTTAAATTTATTTTTAATTGAAAGATAAGTGCTTTACCAATGTTTATCAGTACCACAAAACCAGTATTGTATTGGTTTCTACCAAATCCCTGTTTTTAAAAAAGACTATTTAAATTTTTTTCTTTGGAAAGCTTTCAAACATATTCATAAATAAAGATGGTGGTATAATGAACCCCCAAAGACCCATTCCATCCTCCAGATTCAGTACTTGATAATTTTTTCTTGCACCTATTTATTCTTCACCATTTCTTTCTTTCCCTTCTTTTCTTTCTTTCTTTCTTTTTTTTAAACATTTTATTGCAGTAGTATTTAAAGTAAGTTCTTGGCTTACTTTATGTCATTTCACCTGTAACATGACATATTTTGAGATCCATATCCATTTGATATGGATCTCTAAATAAACAAGGACTTTTTATTACATAACCTCAAAATCATTATCACATCTAAGTGAATGAATAATACTTCCTTAGCATCAGCTAACTTTCAGTTCATATTTGATCGCCTCAAAAATCCCATTGCCTCATAAATACCTCTTTGGCTTTTTAGATCGGGATCCAAACAAGATCTGCTTGTCCCATTTGGTTGTCATGCCTTTTAAATCTCTTAACCTAGAACAAGTCTCCCACCTTTCTTTCTTTTTTCATGCCTCTGACTTATTGAGGAAACCAGGTCAGTAAGATGTGTGATATTCTGGTTTGTATGATTGTTTCTTTTCAGTGTTGTTTAAATTATTCTTCCAGCTCCCGTATATCCTAAGAACTGGAAGCTAGATATAAAGCTTGGTTTGATTTAGAGTCAACATTTGTTTTTTGTTGAGCATTTTCTAGGTGGGGCTGATTGCATGCTACCAGAAGGTACATGGGGGTGGTTGTCCTACTTCTAGTGATGGAAAGATCCATTGCATTCCATCGTAAAGTTCACCATCAATTTTTTCCCCCTAATGCATTAGCATCCACTGATTCTTGCTTGCATCAGTTATTAAGAGTTGCAGAATGATGATTTTTCTAATTCTATCCTGTTGCTGGGGGGCGGGTTTCAATACACAGAAACTGTCTTGGCACAAGTGAAGCCCAGAGTAATTTGAGTGGAGGAGAAAATCGAGTGCAGGTCCTGAAGACTGTTCCAGTGAACCTTTCCCTAAATCAAGACCACCTGGAGAATTCCAAGCGGGAGCAGTACAGCGCAAACGTCCCCGAGAGCCCAGCCATCATCCCCGTGTCAGGAATCACAGTGGTGAAGGCTGAAGATTTCACACCGGTTTTCATGACCCCAACGGTGCACTATCCCCGGGGAGAAGGGGAGGAGCAACGCGTGGTTATCTTTGAACAGAGTCAGTACCCCGTGCCGTCCATGGCCGGCCACGGCACCTACCTCAAGGACGACCAGCGCAGCACCCCGGACAGCACTTACAGCGAGAGTTTCAAAGACGGAAACACGGAGGTGAGTCCCTGGCTGTTACCTCAGGAGCCCAAGCCGAAACCCAGGACCCACACCTAACTTTTCTACTCTATTTGCTTTAAAAAATTTTTATTTATTTATTTATTTATTTTTGACTGCACTGGGTCTTCATTGCTGCATGCTGGCTTTCTCTAGTTGTGGTGAGTGGGGGCTCCTCTCTAGATGTGGTGCATTGGCTTCTCATTGCGGTGGCTTCTCTTCTTGCAGAGCACGGGCCTTAGGGGTTCAGTAGTTGCAGCAAATGGGTTCTACAGCACAGGCTTAATAGTTGTGGCCCACGGGCTTAGCTGCTGCATAATGCGTGGGATCTTCCTGGACCGGGAATAGAACTCCTGTCTCCAGCATTGGCAGGTGGATTCTTTACCACTGAGTCCCCAGAGAAGCCCTTTATTTGCTTTTTTTTTCTTTTTTTTTTTCTTTATTTGCTTTTTATGTGGAATGAGTGAATTCAACTGTGAGTTCAGGTTTTTCTTTTTTTTTTTTTAAAAACATGTTTGCTTCTTTCTTTATAAACAGATTTTATTAAAACATTGGTTTGGTTGTGTGGAGGAGTATTCCCATTTTCCTGACTCTGAGATGACAGATTCCTCTATTGGAGGAATTAGTCTTAAAATGTAGTGTTAGTCTTAAAATCAAATATTTGTGAAGAACAAAGAGCTGTCTGTGTGGAAGTTTCCTACTTTATAAAGTTTTCACCTTGACTTCTTTTGGTTTGTGACCTTCCGAATGGCAGCCAAAGGTGTTGCCTGCTCATCATTTTTTAAAAACAAAGCAACTCTTCTTTTAAAACTTATTTATTCAAAACTTATTTATTCTTAATTGAAGGATAATTGCTTTACAATATTGTGTTGGTTCCTGCCACACAGCAGCATGAATCTGCCATCGGTATGCATGTGTTCCTTCCCTCTTGAACCTCCCTCCCACCCAACTAGGTCATCACAGAGCACCAGCTTTGAGCTGATTCCCGTTGGTTATTTTACATATGGTAGTGTATATGTTTCCATGCTGCTCTCCATTCGCGCCACCTTCTCCTTCCCCCACAGTGTCCACAAGTCTTCTCTGTGTCTGCATCTCCAATCCTGCCCTGCAAATAGGTTCATCAGTACCATCTTTCTAGATTCCATATATAAGTGTTAATATACATTATTTTTTTCTCTTTCTGACTTACTTCACTCTGTATAATAGGCTCTAGGTTTATCTACCACATTAAAACTGACTCAAATGTGTTCTTTTTATGGCTGTGTAACATTCCATCGTACATATGTACCACAGCTTCTTTATCCATTCATCTGTTGATGGCCATCCATAGGTTGCTTCCATGTCTTAGCTGTTGGAAATAGTGCTGCAGTGAACACTGGGGTACATGTGTCTTTCTCAATTATGGTTTTCTCAGTGTATATGCCCAGTAGTGGGATTCTTGGGTCTTATGGTAGTTTTAATTCTAGTTTTTTAAGGAATCTCCATATGCTTCAACCATATGCTCCTCCATAGTAGTTGTATCATTTGATATTCCCACCAACAGTGAAAGAGGGTTCCATTTTCTCCACACCCTCTCCAGCATTTATTGTTTATAGATTAAAACAATATAACTCTTTAAAGACCTCGTCTGATGAAAACTCAAGGAAGAATTGGTATTATCAGTAATAAAGTATGTATATGTATGTGTACTTTGCACCTTACAGATAGATTCTATGTATTCTTCTCATGTGCCCAAAGAATTTGCAGAAGCAGTTATCTTTGCTTGCTCGTTTGTTTTAAATTCACATGTTTTAAGGGCACAGTTTGAAAATTTTGTTAATTGTATCCAGTTGTGTAACCAACATCAGAATCAACAGACAGCTTCCTCATCCTAAAAGTCTGAAGTTGAAGCCCTCCCCTCCCCCCTTGGTCATGGCAAACACTCACCTGCCTTCGGTCATTATAGGTTCGCTTTATCTAAAATTTCATATAAATGGAATGATAGCGTATGCAATCTTGATTGTTGTTTTCTTTCATTTAATATAATAGTTTTGCATTTCATCCATGTTATTGGTTGTATTAATAGTTTGTTTCTTAAATTGCTGAGTAGTATCCATGGTAAGCATATATCACAATTTATTCACCAGTTGGTGGATATTTGTTGCTTCTAGTTTTTGGCTATTATAAATAATGCTGCTATGGACATTCAGGTTTTAATGTGGATGTATGTTTTCATTTCTCTTGGGTACATAACTATGGCTGGACTTGGTGGGTCATCTGGTAAATGTATATGTAGCTTTATATGGGTCATGTGGTAAATGAATGTGAAACACTGTTGTACAGTGTTTCAAGGTAGCTGTAATATTTTCATTCTTACCAGCATTGCATGAGGATGCCCCCTTTCCACATTCTTGCCCAAGTTTGATACCACCAATCTTTTTAGCTTTACTTTAGTGTATATGTGATATTATCTCGTTATGGTTTAAACCTGCATTTCTCTGATGTCTAGTGATGTTGAATATTATTCTGTGTGTTTATTTGACCACTCCTATAACTCCTTTTGTGAAATGTCTGTTTCAAATAATTCGCCCAATTTTTAAATTGGGCTATTGGGCTTTATTTAGCTATATTTAACTGTATTTAACAGCAACAATATTTAATCTTGATAAAGTCCAATTGATCAACGTTTTTCTCTTAGAGTTTATGCTTTTGATGTATTGTTTAAGAAATCTTGGCCTAACCTAATGTCAGAAATATTTTCTGTTTTTTTTTCTAAACATTTAATAGTTTTTACCTCTTGCTTGTGGGTTTATGATCTATGAGATAATTTTCATATAGGATACTAGAGAAGTGTTGTCCCATTTTTTTCTATGTTGACATCCAGGGTTCCAGAACCACTTGTTGGAAAGGCAGTATTCTCTTCATTTAATTGCCTTGAGATCTTTGTAGAACATCAATTGCTAATATAATTGTGAATCACCACTCCAATTTTTGACTTGGCACATGTCATGCTTTTTTTCTTTTTTTAGGTTGTGTCAGCTTCTTCCACATTTCAGAGCAGTGACTCTGCGTTTGAGTCAGTGGTCACTGACATCTCATTTTGCAGTCCACCTGGGCCAGTTAAAGACAATGGCAGAAGGAGAAAACTTGTGGTTTTTTCTTTCTTAAAGAGGAGTGTGGTGGCAGCATACCAAATACTTGCAGCCTGCTGCTCATTTAGTTGCCAATAGGACAAACTTCAGCCACGTGAGGCTGAAATGGTAACCTTGAATAATAATACCTTAAAATAATAAGCATTTGATGAGTACTTACTCTGTGTTGGGCATCATTCTATGTAATGTGGATTCATGTAATCCTCCCAAAACTCCCATGAGATACTATGGGTAGATACCATGAGATCCCATGGTAGATACTATTATTGTCATCTCTATTTTCCAGATGAGATGCATAAGGGCAGCTGTGAACATACCACAGTAAGTGGCAGAGATGGGACTTGCCACCGGCTGTTGGTCTCCAGGGTCAACATCCTTGACCATTACCTCTATATTCAGAGACAACATGGGGCCTTCTGGTTCTCGGGAATTCCATTGCTGAACATAGTGCCTTACCCAGATGTTTTTTTAATGTGAGTGTTCTTCATGTCATTAGCTGTTTCTCATCTTTCATGTGACAATAAGAGGGACAAAAGGGACCAGCTCCCTGCAGCGTTGGTAGGGGCTCACAGTAGACAAGTCGCTCTGGCAGCCCTTCCTTTCCTGACTCGTCATTCCTGAATGCCTGCTGTTTTCTCTGAACTTGAGGAAAGAGCAGATGGAGACAGGATAAATTCACCGTGCTCATCAGGGTTCCATATTGTGGGGGTTCTGGTAGCTTTACATCAAGAGTTCAATATTCTTGCAGTGACAATGTTATCTTCAGGTTTGCTTCCTTAGCTTCCTGTGTGGCTTAAAATCATCC
Organism: Cervus canadensis; assembly: GCF_019320065.1. Classification (NCBI taxonomy): domain Eukaryota; kingdom Metazoa; phylum Chordata; class Mammalia; order Artiodactyla; family Cervidae; genus Cervus; species Cervus canadensis. The sequence goes on along the minus strand of NC_057397.1, from coordinate 59,432,148 downwards.
ACAAGCTGCTTCTTTTTCTCCCCGCTCCCCTCTCCTTTTTTTCCTGTTATTCCTGAAGTGAGCAGGGGCTACTTCCTGGTTGTCGTGCATGGGCTTCTCATTGAAAAGCATCTTCTCTTGCTGCGGAACACAGGCTATAGGCGCACAGGCTTCAGTAGTTGCAGCACGCAGGCTTAGAAGTTGTGCGTGGGCTTAGTTGCTCCGAGGTTTGTGGGATCTTCCCAGACCAGGGATTGAACCTGTGTCCCCTGCATTGGCAGGTGGACTGTTAACCACTGGACCACCAGGGAAGTCCCCCTGCTCCTTCTTCTTTCTTTTTTTTTTCAAACTGAGCGAGGGATCTTGTAGGGTTTTGGTACTGTGGAATATTTGATTTGCCCTCAAGCAGCCAGGCATGCTTCTGTAGGGAAAAGCAAATCACTCCACATAGGAATGTGAGGTGCATACTTTTTCACTAAAGCGTTGCTACTAATGTTTTTCTCACACAGAGCAGAAATATTCCATTAGTCACAGAAGAGTCCGTGGATGTGGTCCAGTGTCAACGGAACTGTCACCCTATTTGGGGGAATGTGTTATCAGTTGTGCTTGTGTTGTAGATAAAGAGGCTTATGAAAGGAAGCTATTGTATTCGGGGTTTTATTTTGAAGTGAATGAGAAAGCAATTTACCAGAAACTAAATGTGAAAATTATTTCCATTGAATTTAGTTTAGGTGCTCTCCTAGTCTTGGAAATCAGTGTTTACATTGCATAAGGTATTTCAATGTGATGTAAATTAATTTAAATGATCTATCGAGGTCTTCAGCCGTGGCATGGTCAACAGGTTATAAGATTAGGTGATTTCAGAGTGATTTCACCTAGTAAATTTCACTAAGGAAAATTTGTCTGAAAAACCTAGTACTTCCTTTAAGCAAACTATTAAAATCCCTACTAGTTGTTGAGTTAGCAAGTTTCATTTGCTATTACAGATGACTTCTCCTCTCTGTATATGTATGTGTATGTGTGTGAGTGTGTGTGTGTGGGTGAGTGTGTGTGTGTACTGATACCAAGGAAGGGAGTAGTTTGGCTCAATTCAAGCCAGTAGCATTAAAAAGTTCTTTAATGAATTTATTTAGCTAATTTGATTTATATTTTATTCTGTATCCTCTTTGTAGTAACATTTGGTAAATATTTGTTTATACTGGGTGTTAGGCATTTTGCTAAATGTGGGAGTAGAGAGAAGGGGGTGTGTCTTGGTTTCTGTGCTCTAGAAGGTAACTATATAATTTGTGAAGAGACATAACAATAGTTGCTGTTTATTGAGTACTGCTGTGTGCTAGGCACTGTGGCTTGCACATTTTATTTAATATTTACTATACCACAATTCTGCAAGGAAGGTATTATTTTTTCCCACTTTACAGATGAGAAAAACAGATCCAGAGAGCTTATGAATGTGCCAAAATGTCACACAGCTAATAAGCAGAGTCGAGTTGATAAATATAAATCAGGGTAGTATTAACACCTATCAGGTTTCTAAAGTGAAAGTGAAAGTCGCTCAATCGTGTCCGACTCATTGCAACCCCATGGACTGTGTAGTCCATGGAATTCTCCAGGACAGAATACTGGAGTCGGTAGGCTTTCCCTTCTCCAGGGGATCTTCCCAACCCAGGGGTCGAACCCAGGTCTCCTGCATTGCAGGCAATTCTCTACTAGCTGAACCACAAGGGAAGCCCCATCAGGTTTCTAGGAAACATGTAAAACTTGAGAGAGGGAAGAAAGAGTTTTTATAGAAAAATCATGTGTATTGTCGTTATAAAAATCAAATTAGAAGAAAGAATTGGCTTATTCTATTCTACAATTTTGTATAAGTCAGTTAATAGACGTCTAACTAGCTGTAGGAATGAAGAAACTCCAGATCTCAGTGATACGATACAGTAAAAGTTTATTTCTTGCTAATAATCTTGATGCAAGTCTATAGACCCGTCTTCTGATCAGGAATCCATCTTGTGACATTACCGTCTCTGTATGTGACTTCAGAGTCACCCTAGCTGGGGAAGAGAGACCATGGAGTGGCACACGACTTATAAATACTTTGATCTGAAAGTGGGGCTATTCCCCCTGTTTCATTGGCTAGAACTAGTCACATGGTCTCAACTAATTGGAAGAGGCTGAGAAATCGATTTTCCCATTTAGTCCTCTAATTTGCTCAGGAATGAGAACTATTGGGTTGGCCAAAAAGTTTATTCAAGTTTTCCCATAATATCTGAAAATATAAAATATGAAAAAATATATTTCATATAATAAACATTTCATGTAATAGAAATAATAATTGATAATTATATCAATGTATATAATTGATATATATAATATATATTCAGATTTTCCCATAACATCTGAAAATATATAAATATGGAAATATATATATTATATTATATTATATACATGTATATAAATATCTTATGGAAAAACCTAATGAACTTTTTGGCCAACCCAATATTTATAGGGAAGATGAGATATCTCTACCATGTGTTTCATTATTTAGCCCCTGGTATGTTAATTGTCAAATTAATGTAGTTTGCAGAGAATCCTGGAATGAAATCAAGGAATTATTATTTGTCATACCCAACAGACTTATGATGATTATGTCCATTGATGTCCTATTCATCTGTAGACTGATATGGAAAGTTACCCTGGGTCTAAACACTGTCCAATGTGATTAATTTTTAAATGATAGTTCATTTCCTCCCCTAACATAAAGAATAAAACCTTGAAAATGTTGATTTAGTTACTAAAATGGATCATGACTTTGCTTTTGATTAGTGCAACCAATTTTATTATTTTTTTATTTCAAATACTCAAAATAGTGCATGTAGTACCACTAAAACTTCTATCATTTATTATTTTGTTCTTGAACCAAGAAAAATTTTGGAAAATCCTTAGAATACAAATTTTATACTTTGGGAAGACTTAGGTTTCTCTGCATGTGCTGTGCTGTGCTGAGTCACTGCAGCTGTGTCCAACTCTTTGCGACCCTACGGACTGTAACCCGCCTGGCTCCTCTGTCCCTGGGATTCTCTAGGCAAGAATACTGGAACTGGTGACCATGCCCTCCTCTGGGGGATCTTCCCAACCCAGGGCTTGAATCTGTGTCTCTTACATCTCCCCTATTAGCAGGCAGGTTGTTTACCACTAGTGCCACCTGGGAAACCCTTTGTTTTCTCTATTTGTGGTCAAAGTTGGTGAGAATTGGATGTCCCATTATTCAGGCTCCTAGGAGCCCTCTATCCAACTCTTGCCCAGAATGGATCTGGAAATCCCCTTTCTGTTAAAGCTGTTACTTGGCAGCACCATTTGATACTTTGATACTCTTGCCTCTTGAAGAAGTTCTTGGCTTTATGTCCATAGCTCAGTTACCATTTATGCCCTGAATACTTTGCACATTTTTTTCTCTAGCCCAGTTCTCTCTACACCCTATACCTTTGTGCCCAACTGCCTGTTTGACTTTGAAAAGTAAAAGTGAAAGCCGCTCAGTCGTGTCCAGCTCTTTGCGACCCTATGGATGATAGCCTACCAGGCTCTGTCCATGGAATTCTTCAGGCCAGAATACTGGAGTGGGTAGCCGTTTCCTTCTCCAGGGGATCTTCCCAGCCTAGGGATCAAACCCAGGTTTCCCGCATTGCAAGTGGATTCTTTACCATCTGAGCCACCAGGGAACCCCCTGTTTGACTTTCCACGTATACAAAACCTGGTTTACAAATTGTTCTCCACCCTAGTGGAGTGACACCACCATCTTTCTGGTTTCTGAAGAAACTAGGAATTTTTTTTCTGCATACTCTGCTCTCTTATCATCCTGGTTTAAGTCATTATCAGTTCTATCAACTTCTTTTTCTTTTTTTAAAATATTTATTTTAATACACTTATTTGGCTGTGCCAGGTCTTAGTTGCACGTGGACCCTTTTTAGTTGCATCTAGCAGGGTCTTCCAGGTGCGTCATCTGAACTCTTAGTTGCAGCATGTGGGATCTAGTTCCCTGACCAGGGGATTAAACTCATACCCCCTGCATTGGGGGTGCATAGTCTTAGCCACTGGACCACCAGGGAAAGACCCCAACTTCCCTTTCTTAAATCTCTCTGAAATCCTTCCCTTGTCTCCATTCTGCTTCCACCTTACTGACTCAAGCTATCATTATCTCTGGTCTGTAAAACAGTCCACTTTTGTACACTGTACCTAGGATGGTCTTTTCAAAATTATAATCTGATCATGACACCTTCTTATTGAAATCCCATTGTTTCTAGGATCAATATCTAAATCTGTAACTGGTTTTCAGGTCCTTGTATATTCCATTTCTCCTCTGCCTTTCCCACCTCATCTTGCACATCTTTCCCCCTGGTGCCCTCTGCTCTGAGCTTCATTCAGTTCTGTGAACCTAATATGCTCCTCTTGCCTCAAGACCCCTGTGAATGTTGCTCCATGTTTCAGATCTGTGCTGTGTGGTAGGTACTGTAGTCACTAGCCACGTGTGGCTATTAAAACTGGATAAAATTTAAAATTTAATTCCTCAGTCCCATTATTTCCATTCTAAGTGCTCAGTAGACACATGTGGCTAGTGGCTACTGTATTAGACAGTGAAGATATAGGACATTTCCATCTTTGCATAAAGTTCTATTGGACAGTGTTATTCTAGAATATTCTTTATGAACTTCCACACCCTTCCTCCTGTGTGAGGTTCTTAGGGAAGACCTCCTTGTCCTCCCCTTTCAGTTTCTAGTAAAATCAGTTTTCTTTGTATCTAAGTCCACCAACCAAAGACTACCACTACCATATTTGTAGTCAAAGTTGTGTTTATTTAGTCTGTTTCTGCAGGGGATCCTTAGGGACAGCTCATAAGAGAGAGTTGGGAGGATCTCTTGATAGTGTTTGGGCTTGTGTTGGATGAGTCTAAGAAGGGGTCATGAAGTGACAACCAGCTCTGGATTGGGTATATCGAGATGTTGGGGGCGGTCTAGAAACTGGGTGTCTCGGTTGTCATTGCTCAGAAGAGGTGATGAACAAAGCGAGGCTGAGGATATCTTTGCTAGGAAAGCGTCAGTCCCTTGTGTAGCTGTGTTGCTGTCTTCTGGGCTCCTGTTGGTCTTCCCTGTTGTGCCACTGGACACAGTGCATCCTGTTGGAACCGTCAAGGCTGGCTGTCGGTGGGACTGATTTTTACTTTCTCAGTTGTGATGTGCTGTCCTAGACCTCTGCGGCTGTTCCTCAGAGTGCTTGCACATGGTTTATAAACTTTTAAGTGAATGATTATTTGGCTAATGTTTTTCATCTATTAGACCAGAAGCTTCATGAGAGCAGGGCCTGCATCTTCTTGTTCACTGTGGTATCCATAGCACCTAGCATGGTGTCTGATACAAAGTAGATGCTCAGCAAATATTTGTTGAAGGAGTAGATGAATGAATACATTAATAAGACTTAAAAATTGGTGACTGATTAAAGACATGGAATTATTTAGCTATATCTGATGTACATATAAACTGTGATGTAAGGATACACTGCGGTCTAGAGATGGTGGTTGGAAAATAAACCACCATCCTAGTGATAGTGGTTAGAGATGGTCACTGGAAAATAGCTGGGAGTAACCCTTTCCTGGGGATGACAGAGGATGAGATGGGTGGATGGCATCACTGAGTCAATGGACATGAGTAGGAGCCAACTCCCAGGGATAGTGAAGAATAGAGAAGCCTGGCAGGCTGTAGATCATGGGGTTGGAAAGTGTTGGACACAACTTAGCAACTGAACAACAACAACAACAAACCCTTTCCTGAGAAGGAAATCTTTGAATTACTTTTCGAAGAATGGACATTTATGGCAGAGAAAGGAGAAGCAAGACGGTTGTTTCTTAGAGAGACTAGAAAAAACGCCACAGTGGAAGGTCCAGGTGTATGTGATCCACCAAGTGCTTTTTCATCAGTGTTCTGTTATATTCACTTGAAGATCAAGAGTTAGCGCTTTTGTGCATCTACTTGAAAAGGTTCTAAAATGTAGTAAAATTGCATCCTACTTGCACTAAATATAGAACAACTGGATGTCTGTGAACCCAAACCTCCTCATGTGTAATATGACTTAGAGTTTCCTCTCCAAACTCACTCTTAACAATGTTGCGATAGTGAAGATCTTAGAGAAGGGCACTGAATATGATCAAGTGGTCACTATAGAACAGAATTTAATACACGTAGATAGAACTCGCCACATTCCAGGAACTGTCCTTAGTAGTTCACGGCTAATAATGCAGTTAATTCTTCTCATCTCTTTAACTATGCATTTTACAGCTGAAGAAAATACAGCACTTGCCCCAGTCTACACAGGCAGCAGGTAAAAGAACTAGAACTCGACTATAGACAGTCTTGCTCCCGAAACTATGCTCCTAACACTCTCAATGGGGCTTATGATATGCTGTGTGGCCTCCCTGTATTCAGTGTTCCATTAACTCAGAATTCGAGACTCTTGGAATAGTGCCGGAGATAAGAAAATAGAAGAGATGTTTAAACGTTTGAGGAAACAGTTTCTAGTACCTGGAAACACCTTAGGAGCACCTGTGAACATGTGAATAAAAGCACAAATACATTTTATATTGAGTATAATTCTTAATGTGCAAGTACTATGCCAGTTCTGCAAACAAATGGTAACTATTTTCACTGTAGTTGAAAACACAATACCAAAAAAGTGTGTAATTTTCCTTTCTAAAACAAGGATAAGACAATGGATACCTTTGCCACTTTGGTGGGAGGGAGCATAATGACTCACCTGTTTGTTTTAATTTTGATGACTTTTTATATTTTGCAGAAATTTCGGAGTGCTTCGGTCGGGGCTGAGGAGTACATGTACGATCAGACATCAAGGTAGGTTTACAGGAGATGCCTTTAGACACTGATGCACTGATTAACTGTTTAAATGTATCTTCAAGTTATACTTCTGCACCTTTACAATAAAATCTTCTTCTCTGCACAGTGACTTCTAAATTATTATTTCCAGTCTGGATCAGTTTCTGAGGCCCATACTCTTTCTTTGTCCTTTTGTTGGCTAGATATCCCTTCTTGGGTGTTCCTCTGAATCTCAGACACTTTGGCCTCCAACACAACATGTACATAACGGAACTTTCTTTCTTTCTCCCCTTTTTCCCTTCCTTCTTGACATCTTTCACATTTTCTTCCACTTGTATTCCTTCTTTTTAAAAATTAATCAATTAATTAATCATATTTTTTTGGCTGCGCTAGGTCTTCCTTGCCGCGTGCAGTCTTTCTCTAGTTGTGGTGAGCAGGGACTGCTCTCTAGTTTCGGTACCTGGACTTCTCGTTGTGGTGTCTTCTCTTGTTGTGGAACACAGGTTCTAGGTGCAGGGGCTTCAGTAGTTGCAGGGCACAGGCTTACTTGCCCTACGGCATGTGGGATCTTCTTGGACCAGGGATAGAGCCCAGGTCTTCTGCACCGGCAGGCAGATTCTTAACCACTGGACCACCAGGGAAGTCCCGCTTTCATTTCTTGTTATGTGTAATGATGTAGCCATCCTCCAGAGGTGCCTGAAGACAGGAGAGAAGGACGTGAATGAATGAATCTCTCCCATTTGCAAATCTTACCAGTGATTTCACCATTTCAGATAGAATAAAACACAAATTCCTTATGAGGGTGGTTAGAGCCCTCCATGCATTGTAAACCTCCTCTCCCACTGTGTTTCTTGCCCCTTTACTTTTATGTGTATGACCCTCTTTTCTTCTGTCTGTTTTCTCTTAAAGTCCTTCTGCTCCTTCAGGGTCTTGTTCCAACCTCAGGCTCCCCAATCATCCTCTCCAGATTGTTCCAGACAGAATTTGGCTGTGCAGTGGTGGCGAAGGGTAGGGAAAATGCAGAGAAGAAAGTTTTGAATCAACTTCTGAAATTTGGAAATGCATGGATAATTTACATGCTATCCGTCCAGATAACCATGCAACCAGCTATTGGGCCATTAAAAAGAGCATTGACCTACCATTTTCATGCCCTGTTTTCGCTTTCTGCTGCTGTTATTGTCCCCTGGAGTGAGCGAGTTTCTCAGCCTCTTCTCAGCTGTGAAATGAGGAAGGTGGTTCTTATCCTGTGCTGTGGATCAGCCTGGGGGACGTGGATCCCCTGAAATTATATTACAAATCATTTGTGTTCATATGTGCTTTTATCGGGGGAGAAAGTTCACAGCTTTCTTCATGTTTTTCAAGCAGTCTGTGCCCTAGACAAGTTGCAAGCTCTGATCTAGGTAATTCCTAATATCCTGTCCAGGTCTCAAATTTTCTGATTCAGTGGTTATCTTGAAATTGCTTTTTCCAGGCAAAATGACAGTGGAGTCGATTCTATCTTGAATGATTTATTTCCCACCTTATTCTAAGATGCATATTCTGGAATTTGCTTTGTTTATCAGCTTTAACCTAAGATTTTTTATCATATAAGAGAAATATTATTTTGGCCTTCAGATTTCTCTCTCATTATATAAGCTAAAAGATATGAAACACTGCAGAAATATTCAACATAGAAAGCAAGAGTCCCCCGTAATCTTATAGGTAGATCATTTTAGGAAGCAAACTTTGAATCTTTTTGTGCCCAGTCTTTCACAGACTGTGAAATTTAAAGGGCTAAAAACATAGATGGACACAGTGAAGAGTTTCTGATGATCCAGAAAACAGACAAAGCATTTGCAATTGGATCATCATCTGTGCCATCCTGCAGGGTAGCAGAAATAAATATTCTGAATGAGCATCTTAAATAAAAAAGATGGTGGTTCATATTCGTTGCTCATTTTAAACAATGGCTGTTTTTCAAAGTTGGGAAAAATTAGTGTTTTCATTTTACACATTAAATTATATTTGTCAAATATTAGAGAAATTATTAAGATCCGGGATCTGCAAACTTTTTTTCTGTAATAGGCTAGATATTAAGTATTTTAGTTTTAGCGAATTACACAGTCTCTGTCATAACTACTCAGCCCAGCCGTGGCAGTGCAAAAGTGGCCATGAGAAGATGAAAATAGATGAGTGTAGCTGTGGGCCAGTAAAACTTAATTTACAAAAACAGCCAGCCAACTGGCTGTGGCCCAGGGACCATTGTTTGCAAGCTGCTGCTTTAGAGTAGTAACCGTGTCATGAGTTCTTCTGCAGGCTTAGAAAACAAGACCCCCTATAAAAAAATAATCCCTCTTATGAAACTAGATTCCCTAGAGATTTCAATAATGAGTGTTGAGTTCTAGATTTTTATGTTCTGAGGTGTTTTAAAGTGGGATGTAGCTATGTGCAACACCTCAGTTAGACAAAAGAAGGTTAAGTATATGGATCAATTGAACAAAAGCACTCATGCCTTTGGCTTATTGCTAGCATGACAGAAGCAAGTCCTGTCTAAGTTCAGGCATTGCAAAGTGCCAGCTAAAACCTAACAGAGGCTCCTCTGGCCCTGCCTGGCTCAGTGGGATGGGCATGTCGTGGACTTTCTCCCTTTCTTAACCATCTGGTTTATGGGCCACTAACAGAAATGCTATGTGCACTGTACTAACAGTGACCTTTGGTATAGTCTCATCTCTTTTGCCATATGCTGTGTTTTGTCTGTGAAATGGAGTAAATGTTGGTTAATGTTCATACAAAATGTTATTGATGTGAAATTGATCCCAAAGGCAGAAATGTCTGAGTGAATCTGACCACTGTTTGCTTTCTGTTCACAGTGGCACGTTTCAGTACACCCTGGAAGCCACCAAATCTCTCCGTCAGAAGCAAGGGGAGGGCCCGATGACCTACCTCAACAAGGGACAGTTCTATGCCATCACGCTCAGCGAGACGGGGGACAACAAGTGCTTCCGACACCCCATCAGCAAAGTCAGGGTAGGAGTCTCATTTCTCAAATAAAGCATGGAGGGAGCAGGTGAAAGCCTGGTTACTTACCAGCCTTGTGGAAGGGCATGGAAAAAAATTCCAAAGTAAATAATTCTAGAACAAATGTCAGAAGTGGGGCACAGGAACTTATTGGCTTGCAGTTTATCATTTTAATCAGTAACCAATAAACCCCAGGGAACAGACATGTGGGAACGTGCTTTCTGACTGTATCCAAGGAATTTCCCCAGCTTCATTCATTGCCTACGTGGTATCTAGTTATTATCATCATTGTTTTCAATCAAATGATATTCATTTTTTCCAGTAAGTAGCTATAAGTCAGAGCATATCTGTGGGTGGGAAAGAGCTGGGCTTTCTTCTGTAAAGGAGGGTGCAATTCATACATGTCCCTGGGCCCTTTGCAGCTCTGCTTAAAAGCCTTCTGCAGCCCAGTGCTTACTAAGGAATCAAGAGGGTCAGTTCAGTCACTCAGTCGTGTCCGACTCTTTGTGACTCCATTGACTGCAGCACACCAGGCTTTCCTGTTCATCACCAACTCCTGAAACCTGCTCAAACTCATGTCCGTCGAGTCAGTGATGCCATCCAGCCATCTCATCCTCCGTTGTCCCCTTCTCCTCCTGCCTTCAATCTTTCCCAGCATCAGGGTTTTTTCAAATGAGGCAGTTCTTCTCATCAGGTGGCCAAAGTATTGGAGTTTCAGCTTCAGCATCAGTCCTTCCAATGAATATTCAGGACTGATTTCCTTTAGGATGGACTGGTTGGATCTCCTTGCAGTCCAAGGGACTCTCAAGAGTCTTCTCCAACACCACAGTTCAAAAGCATCAATTCTTCAACGCTCAGCTTTCTTTATAGTCCAACTCTCACATCCTATGTGACTACTGGAAAAACCATAGCTTTGACTAGATGGACCTTTGTTGGCAAAGTGATGTCTCTGCTTTTTAATATGCTGTCTAGGTTGGTCATGACTTTCCTTCCAAGGAGCAAGCGTCTTTTAATTTCATGGCTACAGTCACCATCTGCAGTGATTTTGGAGCCCCCCAAAATAAAGTCTGTCACTGTTTCCAGTGTTTCCCCATCTATTTGCCATGAAGTGATGGAACTGGATGCCCTGATCTTAGTTTTCTGAATGTTGAGTTTTAAGCCAACTTTTTCACTCTCTTTCATCAAGTCCACCATAGTTTGGTCTCAGGTCAAACAATAGGGAGGGAACACAGCCCCGCCCATCAACAGAAAATTGGATTAAAGATTTACTGAGCATGGCCCCGCCCATCAGAACAAAACCCAGTTTCCCATAGCGTCAGTCTCTTCCATCGGGAAACTTCCATAAACCTCTTATCCTTATCCCTCAGAGGACAGACAGAATGAAAACCACAATCACAGAAAAGTAATCAATCTGATCACATGGACCACAGCCTTGTCTAACTCAATGAAACTATGAGCCATGCCGTGTAGGGCCACCCAAGATGGATGGTTCATGGTGGAGAGTTCTGATAAAACGTGGTCCACTGGGGAAGGGAATGGCAAACCACTTCAGTATTCTTGCCTTGAGAACCCCATGAATAGCATGAAAAGTCAAGGGGTGGGCATGATATGATCCCTACCTGGAGTGACTTGAAAGAATTTTCACATCCATGAGGGTTAGTTCTATTTGTGGGAAATGAAACTGTCTTGGAAGTTCGCCAGCTTCTGGCATTCTCAACTCTGCCAAGAAGGGCGGGAACTGGTAGTGCTTCTCTACTGAAAAGGAAAATTATATATACAAGAGCTCTGAAAAGAGGTTGAAGGAGTTTCCTGCCCTGTTGTAAAATGATTTATGCTGCTGTGTGTGTGCGTGCCTCCTTATTTTATCATAACTGCCTCCTCCTAAGCTGTTTCTTCAGCACATTGAGAAAGGAACGCTGTGCTCTGCCGGGCCCAGTTCACCCCATCTCAAATTCCCACGCAAAGGGTACCACACGAGGTCGCAGAGAAAAGCGTATCCGGGCACCTGCTGGCTGACTTGCCTGTTACTAGCTTTAGGTAAAATCATTACAGTGGCGTGCTCTTGAATCAACCAGGTTTTATGGCATTGTTTCCATGAGAAAGACAAGGAAGACTGCTCCTCCTTTGTCCAACAGGCCTTCTTCTCTTCAAGGCTGTCCCTGTTCCAGATTGGAGCTTCAGGGAGCAGGGCGGTTGAGGGTGAAGGGAAAGATGGGGAGGGAGGCTCTGGGACTAATGTCCTACCTGAGGCTGAGCTCCAGGGTAGGTGCAAAGGTGCTCTGTGTGCTGAGTGCCCTCCAGGGGGCTTAGGACGTCCCCAGCCTGTGGTCAGGCCTGTGGTGGAGGGATGCTGTCTTCATCCTCATCGTCCCCCTGCTCCCAACAACCACAATAGAAGAGCTAGTATTTATTGAGTGTGTGTATGTTAAACACCGTACATCGAGTAACTCTCTGAAAGTAGCAACAACCCTGTCCCATAGGCATTACCTTTATAATGTTCCAGATGAGGAAACTTGACCTTTCAGAAGTCAGCGACCAGCCAAGGTCACACAGCTCAAATGTAAGGGAGCCAGGTTATATCCCAGACAGCCAGACTTCTAACCTACTCCTAAACACCCGAGTGTACAGTGCTGAGTAGCATGGAGGCCTGAAAGGCATAGGATTCACCTCCAGAAGTTGACCCTAGTGCACCCTATGCCATCATATATGAATGCCTGGTGAGAAGACACCAGATACCTCTTCTTTAAAAAAAAAAAAAAAAATCTTGCCAATTACAAGGTAGTGTATAACTCATATACACCTTGGTAATAACACCATTATCATCACCCTGAAAAGATGATGTTAGTAATCTAAGGCCATGACAGCAGTTTGGAGTATAGCGACTTTTCCAAGAATTTTCTTTCATTGAAATCATGAAAGTAATGTAGTTTATTTTATCTCCTTTTGTTCCATTTTGCCTGAAACAAAGAGCCTTCCTTCTCTTAAGGTCTTCAATCTAATAGCCTTGGAGAGCAGGATGGCCCTTCTCGGAGTGGGTCTTTCATACTCCTCAGCTCTGGTGAGCGAGACACCTGGAGGAACAAGGGATGCACTTAGAATCTCTGAGCACTGATTTCTGCGAACAATCCCAAGTCAGAGCATGTAGCCTTGGTAATAGCAGTTTCAAACTGCCTTTTTTTTTATTACTGAAAAAATACATTTCCATACCAAGAATATGCCATTACTTATGCTGATTTAGTCATTCACTAGGAAAAATGTTATTTTTATTTCGGAACAGACTGAAATGAACAGCAGGAGGCTGTGCAGTGAATGTTGACATAGAAATAGAAAGACCTGAGGAAGGGGAAGAGGGAAGGATGGAGGGAGGCTGAGCCCCGGGTTCCAGCAGCACAGCTGGAGGGTCCCTCTCTCATCAGCTCTCCTGCATGCCTTTGTGAGTCAAGCTGCTTGTGGATTTGAATAATACGGATGCGTTATCTCTAAACCAGCTTTTCTAACAAACTTCTGCTTTTTTTGTGCAACAAATGTTTACATACCACTGGGAATAAGCCAGATCTTGACTTGAAACTACGCTACTATCATGCATTTGGTATCTCTTGTTTGTCAGGGACTAGGAACACGTGGTGAGTGACACGGTATTCCCGCCCTTATTAACATAAGACACTGCCATGGACTGAGTGACTGTAAGAAATTAGGTAGATATGTGTCAAATGCTACAGAGGGCAAGGCATTAAGGAATGAGAGTCGATGAACTATTCTCTTGAAATAGCAGGAAAATGTCTAAGAGGTATTTTGGATATGGAATGAGATGGGGAGTATATTCCTGGATACTGTATTCCTCATGCTGTAATTAAAGGGTTGTAAGTTGGGGTTTTTTGTGTGTTTTTTTTTTTTGGTTTGTTTGGTGATTTTGGGTACCTTCTCCATCTCATAAATGACAATGAATTAACATATATTTAGTTTAGCAAGACAGTTTGTAACTTAGAAGTGGAAGTCGTTTGGGATTCTTATTTCTACAGATATAATTAGTTTCATGGGCTCATTTAAAAGTATATCCACATATTTAAGGAAATCATATGGTTGACTTTGTATCTTTTGGACTGTGATATATCTGTATTTTATATCACTGTTCATCAGTGTGAGCTCATCTTTTAGTATTTCTCTCAGTACCATCACTGATCCAGTCAGAGGTGCTGAATTAGGCCAGAAACACATATTTGCTCTTTTACAAAAGCACCAAATTCTATGTTTAAGGATATGACATTTCAAAAATGGCCTTGTATCCACCGTAAGAAAAAAATATTTTTTGGTATTCCCACTCACCTCACAAAATAATCCATTTGCTGGTAAATTGGTTAATCCAATTGTGTGTTAGTCATGGTAAAGATGAGGTAGCATTCTTTTTTACTCTGTGCTATTCTCATTTCCCATTCGTTTTCTAAAAAGTAGGCCTATTTTGAAACAAAACAAACCCTACAACTGAGCTTATCTAAAGCAAGAAAAGCAAATTTACAGAAATTGAGGCAACACACCTCTGGTAGGATTTCCAGAACTGGAGACTGTGAAGCAGGAGGGACTGAATGGAAAGTAAGCTGTGTGGTTCTCCCTACCCTACAGAGTGTGGTGATGGTGGTCTTCAGTGAAGACAAAAACCGGGATGAGCAGCTGAAATACTGGAAGTACTGGCACTCCCGGCAGCACACTGCAAAGCAGAGGGTCCTCGACATTGGTAAGTTGACCTTGACCTTGGCCTTCTTGCATGGACTTTGGTAAACCTCCATGTTGCCTTGATGCAAAGAAGAGCCCAGAAATCACAGCTGAGACCTACATCACTCCCGTGATGTGCCCGGTACTAGTCTGTGCAACTTTCCAATATTTCACTACATTTAGTACAAATTAGGTTGAGAAGTCAAGATCCGGCTAAGCTGAGGGCAAAACATTTTGTGTCCCACAGAAGTCAACGGTGTCTTATATAGAAACAGATTTAGATTTGCCATGGCCATGCCAGTTTCTGAAACATACTTCCATACCCTCTTGTGATTAAGCCTAATAACTGGCCGACAGGCCAGAGGAACTCTTATTCCCTCCTATAACATGAGTAACCTGGGCTCATTTGGTTCTAAGGTACTCACGAAGGTCACGGACTAGATAGAGCATTCTAGTTCTCTAATTTTCCATCTTGTGTTCCTTCCATCCAAACCCACGTCTAGGGCAGAGTACTAGGTGATCAGACTAACGCAGGGTTCGAGAGAGCGTTCTTGGCAATAGAGAAGGAATGATCTGCCCAGTGCATTTCCTGGAGTCTGTATATTCCTAAACATTATGCTTGTTCTTTAGAGATTCGGAGCCCCCTGGGTGGGACTCAGAGTCCAGTCAAGAGAACAGAGCCCATACCAAGTGGTTCCATGGAGAGGTTGGGAGGGCGGAAGGCCCCCTGAGGCCATGAGAGAGGAGCCACCGCAGGAACTGGCTGCTATTTGCTGGAGGGCCAGAGGATCAAAGAGAGAGGGGGGTGGGAGTTGTGAGAGCCGCCAGGCAGGGACAGGATCGGCCGGAGCCAAAGCTGGGACCGTGGAGGGAGCAGCTGTCTTAGAGCAGTGAGAACCGCAGAGAATCTGCCAGAGACACCCCTCAGTGTAGAGCCAGGAGGAGACGGGATGCCCTGCCCCTCAGCCTCCCCTGGCGCTTTCCATTGGCCCCATTGGCCTGAAGAGGAGGGCACACCCCCCTGGCACATGCACTTTGCAGGAATCAACGTCTAGACACAGAGCAAGGCAGGGGGTGTCAGGGATTGATATTAAAGTGTCTAGAAATAAGACCACAGTAATTATATATGTTTCTAAGTAATTTTAACAGTTCATCTACATCCTGCTTCCATCAGAAATCATTTCTCATTTATAGGCTTTATTTTCACGTTTCCCAGACCTAGAGGCACAGGCCCAGTGAGGACAGGCCAAGTCCAGTGAGGAAGGTTTCTGCTGTGTTGGACACCAGGGTCAATAATGAACCACTAGAAGGATGTTTACTTTGCTTTCTTTCACAACAAAGGATTTTTTCAGACCTTTTATCTCACACTTGCTGGGACCCTTTCACCAACGGTAGAGGAACTAAGATAGGGTTGGAGACTCACTGTAGAACATATGGAAACTAATTTGCTGGTTTTTCTTGCAAAATGGCTACGCCACTCCTTATCTCTACCACAGATACACACACACACACACACACACACACACATCTCCTTTCAACTAGTCAAACGAATTTATTTAATAAACAAGGAAACCAAGGCTTACTGACCCGCCATTCCTTTCCTCTGATAATTAGTGCAAGAATTAGTGCAAATGCTGGGATAAAAGCAATCTTCCTCACCCAGGTCACACCCTGAACCCCCAAGATCGACCAGCTGGGAAGAAGGGTTTGGGAATACTTGCTGTAACCTGCTTTGGAGGCAGTCTGCCCAGAGCAGAGGAACAATTTTATTTTATTTGAAAAGTTAGCCTTATAATTATTGCCCAAGAAAGGAGCAATTAAGTGGAAATGTGGCCTAGGTCCAAATAAGGCAAATAATAAACACGTTTTACTGGCATACCTGTGGGTTCAACTTTGATGTTGTTACAGGGTTTACTTTTCTTAGCCCAGAATGATCTCTCAGGTCTCATAGGATTTCAGATCTTATCTCTCTTTTTTATCACCTCCTGGCTGCTTTTTCTTCCTCACGTAACCTTTTGCACACGTGTGTGTGCACACAAACACATACACATTTATCATTGAGATTTGTGACTTTGACTCAGTAGCTTCATGGCTTCCTGGGCTATTTGCTGGCTCTGAGATTAAGGCATTGAATCAGGCTCTTAGGTTCAAATGAAAAATCAGTTTTCTGACCACAGTCTCAACCCCTCACCTCAGCCTGACCGGATGAGGAAAGATGGAAGAATTTCCTCTACTTCATTCTTGTACCAGATCAAACAACTTGTTGCTCTGTCAGTGGGCGGTTAACACCATTTCCAATAGAAAGGGTGGGGGTGGGGTTGCTGTGGCGACTCCACCCACGTGCTGTGAGCCCTCCCCGTGGTAACTGCAGGGCGGGGTTGAGAATGTCTGTGAGGCTGCACCTGGGCTCAGCCAGGGGGTCACCAGTGCCTGCTGAGGGGAAGGGAGGCCCAAGAGTGCGTTTGTGCTATACCTTTGTCACTTCGGGTGGAGAACCTTCTAGTGGCCTGCAAGAGAAGAGAACAAGTCCAGAAGTGTTTACTGTATTATTTTTCTTTAGCTTTATGAACTGGAGATTACAGTCGGGGCTCCCAGGCTGCAGTTCCCAAGCCTCTCCCAGCCACTGTGGTCAGCAAGTCCAACTGAAGCCTGTAGGTAGTGACTTTGAAGCTGGCATCAGAGACTGAGATGAGGCCCTTTTTGCTAAAATGAGCATTCGTAACCTGGGTCCTTGAGGTCTGTGGGTGGGCTTTGGGGAACCTCCAGTCCTCCAATTATGTGCAGTACCACTCTGTGTGTGGATGTGCAGGTCCTTTCACCTTCTTGCCAGGGTTGCCTGGGACAGCCAGCCCTCCCTCCCTCACTCCGTCTCCCTGCTTCCCTTCCAAGCAGCGCCCAGTGGAGCTCTCACCTCTGTGTCTTTCCTTCTTCAACATCCCCTCAGAACAAATGTGCTCAACTGACTCTTGCAACGCCATGGACTGTAGCCCACCAGGCTCCTCTGTCCATGGGATTTCCCAGGCAAGCATACTGGAGTGGGTTGCCATTTCCTTCTCCAGGGAACTCAGCACTCACGCTCGAGGATCATCCTGTCACCTCTGGGCCCTGATATAATCATGCTTGGAGAACATTCTCCATCTTTCCTTACATAAATCTGTCTCCTTTGGACTAACTGTTGGTTGTTCTTTGTGGCCCCGCCTCATCTCCCACGTACTCCTGATCCTCTGAGTAGCCCACGTGTGCTGGCTGCCTGATGGGAGAGGACCCTCAGTGTCCCTGTTGGAGTCCCCATCTGTGGAAAGACCATCCACGGAAAGTGGAGGGTTAGGGAAGAGAGCTGCTCCTCAGATCATGAGGCACCTCAGCTGCCAGCTTCCTGTGTGCTGAGCGGAGTTCCTGGTGAGGCCCCTCCTGCCTCACATCAGTCACCTCCCTCTCTGGGTGGATACTCACATGTTGCCTGACTTGTTCCCTCGCTTCTTGGAGGCCTTTGCTTGTCGCCACCGTATCGGAGAGACCTCCCCTCTCACCTCACCCAGACATCAGGCCCTTGTCGCTGTCAAGCTCCCTTAACTCTGCTCTGCTGCAGAGCCCTGTCACCATCAAGCATGTCATGAATACATGTTTCTGTTTCTTCTTGCATCCCCCCTCATGCCACACTAAGCCCCATAAGAGCAGGCACTTGTCTGTTTTCTTTTCTGCTCCAGGCCCAATGCCTCTCACAGAGCCTGAGTCACCGTGAGCATTTGATAAATATTTCCTGAAGGAATGAATGAATGAACACACGTAAGGATGAAGCTCTTATTGCAGTGATAGGAAGCTGGCTTTCAAAGGAGTGAACTGTGTCTTAGTAACAGCTCCCATGGGTCTGTTGCCTTTTGTGTACCAGGCTCTTTCTATACATCAGACATAAGCATTTTGTCCTTCATCCTGAAAACAACTTATTTTATCGCTGAAAAGCTGAGAGGGTGAGGTGCGAAGAATTTGACCCAGGATCGAACCCCTGGTAAGTGGTGAAGATTGAAATTCAGGATTGCTAGAGTGTGCAACTCTTGTTTTTTAAATTATTGTGTGTCTTCACTCCACTGCCTCTCATCTTTGTATCTTGACCTCTAGGTAGTTCTTGGAGAAGGCAATGGCACCCCACTCTAGTACTCTTGCCTGCAAAATCCCATGGATGGAGGAGCCTGGTAGGCTGCAGTCCATGGGGTTGCTAAGAGTCGGACACGACTGAGTGACTTCACTTTCACTTTTTACTTTCATGCATTGGAGAAGGAAATGGCAACCCACTCCAGTGATCTTGCCTGGAGAATCCCAGGGATGGCAGAGCCTGGTGGGCTGCCGTCTATGGGGTCACACAGAGTCGAACACGACTGAAGCGACTTAGCAGCAGCAGCAGCCGGTCGTCTTGACCCCCCACCAGCCCCTAATCACATGCAGAGAAACTGCAAGCTTTCATGAGTTGACCTTGCATTGAGGTCCTGCCTCTCCCCTCTGCACCTTCCTTTCCAGACGCTGAGAACATTTTGCACTCTGGGTGGTAGGACTTGGCTGCTGTTAGTTCTGACATTTCTAAAAGCCAGTTCAGATGTGTGGCTCTTGTACATTAGGCCATAAACTATGTTGGTGGGGAAGGAAACATTAGCAATTAGCTCTTGCTGGATATAAGTAAAACAAACAAACCCTAGCCCAAGTGCACTCTGCTGCTCTGCAAAGCACATAAGTAGAGTTCTCCAAGTTTCACAAGTTCTTTCTTGTGAGCTCGTCGGATAACAACAGTTACTCCAGGTCGTCAATATGTTCATATTCTGCAGCCCAAAGAGTGTTCCTGCACTGATTGTACCAACTGTATGGAATCACCACTTCGATGGTATCTGTCCTTTGCTCGTCTCCGAGTGTGAAAGCCCCTTTCTCAAAGGACAGGGAGTCAGTGCTGATCCTGTCTTAGTTACCACCAGCTTGCACAAAGGCAGAGTGATTCCACATTCACTCAGCAAACCGACCCTTTGGTAGGAACTGGTGATTCAGAGATAAATAAATAAGGCAGAGCCCCATCCTCAAACTGCTCCAGACTGGAGGCAAGAAGATGACTGGCTGAGGTTATCACATGGTGAGAGGCAGATGGGAGGAACACTTGCAGGAGATGTTTCTAAGTCCCCTCTGAAAAGATAACAAGAACATGTGAGTTCAAAAAGGTGAGGGAAGGTGCTGTGAGCCAAGGAAACAGCCCATGCAGAGGTATGGGAATCAAGACAGTAAAACCAAAGTGAGATTGGCACGTGACTTTATAAAATCTGATAAAACTGTTGGCAAAGATGGGAGAGGTGGAAACTCTCGTGCATGCTGTTGGGAGTATCATTGATTCAACTTACACAGTGGGTGGGGAGACGAGTAAACTGGGAGTAAACTGGGCTGAGAAAATGAGCGGGAAGGCTGTGGGAGTTGTGGAGAGGCTTGCTTTTTTAAGGGGAATTTTAGAGTGACCTGGTGGCTCAGACAGTGAAGAATCTGCCTGCAATGCAGGAGACCTGGGTTCGATGCCTGGGTCGGGAAGATCTGGTGGAGGAGGGAATGGCTACCCACTCCGGTATCCTTGCCTGGAGAATCCCATGGATGGAGGAGCCTGGTGGGCTGCAGTCCATGGGGTCATTGAGTCGGACATGACTGAGTGACTAACACTTTCATAGAGTGGCAGGGGTAGGAGGTATAGATGGGATTTGCTGGTCTCAAGCTGTAAGAGGAGCCCCATGTAAAGCTGTTTCCATGAGGTACAGGCTGAAGCTCTGGGTCTCCTGTGGAGGTTGAATGAGCCCAGCAGGGTGGTTTGGGGTCCAAAGCCCAGAAAGTTCCTGGTGTGAGAAGGCTCTTGACTCCGACCACACGTATCCTGGTGGTCAGCTCAGAGCTGCAGGCGGAATGCTGGGGAAATGCTCTCTCAGACCGTTGGGTGCGTCTTTGCAGAGGAGCATCACCACACCAGATACTGAGGGGGACTGAGCTCAGAGTTTCTCGTCTTCTGCCGCTTTGACACTAGCTTGGCTCCACAGAACCTTGCTTTGCAGTTTCGTTGGGGAGATTTTCGAAATGTGTGTGCTTATAATTTTTTTATATCGAGGTGTAACATGCATGTGTTGTTTTTCATGAATCCATGTTTTTCTCTTGTTGAACGGAGTGGGCTTTAGAGATGCAGGAATATGTAAGTGAGGGCCATAAAAGATGTCACTCATCCAGGGGTGTGTCCCATTCGCCCATCAGTCCTCCCAGAACTCTGACAAGGGGGAGACTGGGCAGAAATACAAGCAAATGGAATACTGTGATGAGGCGACATTTCTTTTTATTGAGTTGCAGGGTTTGATTTGGGAGACTTTGCTCAACCGCTAAGGATTTTTAGCAGGACAGGGGTATCTGTATTTCAGAGAGGTGGTTCTGGGCCAGAGTCCAGGTGGGATGAAGTGAGGGAGAGACTGGTTATAGCTGGGGAGAGGCCTGGAGGAGTGAGCTATAAAGGAGAGATGCAAAGTTAACTCAGGAATGAGAGATGAATTCTAGAACTGGTAGACTCTCAGAACTGACTGGCTATAGGGATAAAGGAGAAGAAAAAGGTCACAGAAAGAAAGTGCAGCTTTGCCAACGAGGTAGGGGTTGGGAGGGGCAGCAAGCATGGTGCCCCATGTGCCAGGGGGTGGGGGCTGGCTGATGCTGAGTCCAGCCAGGGGCACAATGACTTTTAGGCACCGTCTACACATCAAACAGGCTGGGAGTTCCCCGGGACTCATTTGCACAGTGGAGAGATCCAGTTTTGCCCCATGTAAGCCATTTAAAAAATATTTGAAAGGAACTACCAATCATAAAATGAACCAGAATGCATACCAAGTCTACTCAAAGCATGAATCATTACCCAACCACTTTCTTGGGAAGGAATGTTTTTCTGTTACAAGCAAGGAAGGAAAATTATAAGACATTCAACAACTAACATTGATTTATAGAATGAAAAATCAGAAGCTACAGCAGATACATTGAAACACATTCAAATATAGCTTCTCTCTTCCGAATAGAATTAAGAATTACTTGCTTGCTTTACAATGCAGCTTTTTCAAGATAATGAGCATCACAGTTTTTGCGCTTTCCGAAAGGGTGGTATGTATGGTAATGTAATGAGACTAATTCCCTAAGCACATCCGAATGAGCAAAATTACTTGATAGTCACATCCAACATAATCAGTATTGATATCATTTTGCAGTTAATTGTGAAACCAACCATTTGCTCTTCATTCAATCTGTCTTTGATTTTGGTTCCCAGAAAGTAATCTTTCCCTGTATTAGTTATGTGTTATATTGTTAATATTAATCCCATTGTTTTCCATGGTAACTGACAGGCAGTTATAGTCTGTCTTTGGTTATCAGCATATGATTATAGGATTTTCATCTGTCCCCTAATACAAATGTATTTCTTTATTTTAAAATTGTGCTATTGATAGCAATCTTATATTAAGATAAAGTTTTTCATGAATCCTTAAGTTCCGATGAAATCAGAACATTTTTTCAAGTTTAGTTCTAGATAGTTTTCTTTGAGGGTCAAAGAGAAGCCTTTCGGGAGATTCTTGAATACAGAATTTCATCGACCACTGTGACTTACTCAGCTTGGCTCATCTGTCCAGGGCTGGGAGCTCTCTTCTGTGTGGAGTTGTACTCCACTTTCAAATAGGAATTGCGAATAAAATGAAGTTACACCTTTATTTTTTCCTTTGAGTTTTCTACAGGAGCCTGGTTTTGGATGTGCCTTACAAATGTGCTTTCTTGCAGTTTTTATAGTCAAATGCTGGCTTGGGTGAACTCAAAGCTGTGCAAAAAAGTGGGGTGGTGGTGGTGTAGAGATTGGTGGGCTGGGGGAGGCACCTGCTGGCTTTCAAGAGGTCAGGTAGCCAAGTAGTCAGCGTGGATCTGTGGCCCAAATGGGCCTAGATTCAGACATGAGTAAGATGTGGGGAAGGAAGTGACTCCTCTTTTAAGAAACATAGATGGATGGAAAGAGGAAGACCTAGCAATAGTTTGGAAGGAAATCTGCCAGGACCAGGGCCTGGATGTGTGGTCATCTAGTGAACTCTGGCCCTGTCCTGGCCCCTTCCCTGGGGGAAAGCCTGGGGGAACCCTGTAGCTTGCCTCTCTCTTCCCTGGGGTTGCCCACTCTGCCACTGAGTTTTGTTCATTGGTGAGCCCCACTCCCCCAGCACTGAACAAACCTGCTCTCTCCCTGCAGTTGGGAAAGTGTGGGACTTCCCTCCTTTAAAAATAACTCAAGGAAATGGAATTTTGATTTTTGATATTTCCTAGACTCTTTCCACACTTCTGAATAGATATGAAAAGTAAATTTGACTCAAACCCCCTTGAGAGCCCTCAACTTAAAAAATAAATAAATAATAACCCACCCCAGGGCTGGTTGGTGAGAGTCCGGGCAGTGAGTGAGTCAGAGCTGAGATAGTGGAGCGGCCTTGACCCTGCCTCCTGCATGGGTGGGGGGCGGGGAGGCGGGGAGGCGGTGTGGCCCCGGCCCTCCCCGCCTGCTGTTCGATCGTGTGCTCTGGCTGTTGCTACAGTTACAGGCAGTGTGAGGCACCCTCTGATTTACAGAGAAGCGCTGTAGCCACAGCTATTGGACAACTGTTTTCATCATCAACTTTGGTTAGAAATCATGGCCGTGATAAAAATGATAGGCTGTTAGTGCTCTATATTTAAAAGATGATACACTGCAAATATTCTTTAATCTTAGTTCAGGCAGAACATACTCATTTTCAATAAAAATTGAACCACTGTGAGTTTTTATTTATTGCGTGCATGTCTCCGTATGAGTTTTAGGAGCTACTTGTGTTGGGGACAGCACCTCTGGGGAGAATCATTTCCTCCTTGGCGTGTGTGCCTAGGGTGATGGAGGGCTCCCCCAGCCTTCCCCCGGGACAGGGCCAGAGTTCACCAACTGTCCATATAGCCAGGCAGATTTCCTTCCAAACTATTGCTTTTCCTTTTTCCTTCCTTTTTCCTTACAATCCATGTTTCTTAAAAGAGGCGTCACTTCTGACCTCACTTCTTACTCATGTCTGAATCCAGGATAATCTGCCTTTTATTAAAATTTCTATTTTTTTTAAATTGGAGTATAGTTGCTTTACAATATTGTGTTCTGCTCTACAACAAAGTGAATCAGCTGTATGTATACACACATGCCCTCTTTTTTGCGTTTCCTTCACATTTAGGCACCAGAGGGCACTGAGGGGGCTCCCTGCCCTGTGCGTCCTCGTTAGTTATCCATTTTACACGCGTGGAGTACGTATGTCAGGTCCTGTCTGTCACTCCATCCTATGGCCTCTCTTCCTTCCTTGGTATCCTAATGTTTGTTCTCTGCATCTGCCTCTGCATCTGTACCATTTTTCTAGGTTCCATATATGAAAGTGAAAGTCGCTCCGTGGTGTCCGACTCTTTGCGACCCCATGGATTATACACTCCTTGGAATTCTCCAGGCCAGAATACTGGAGTGGGTAGCCTTTCCCTTCTCCAGGGGAGCTTCCCAACCCAGGGATCGAAACCAGGTGTCCCACATTGCAGGCAGATTCTTTACCAGATGAGCCACGAGGGAAGCCCAAAATATGTGTTATATATTTATTTTTCTCTCTCTGACTCCACTCTGTGACAGTCACTAAGTCCATCCAGACCTCTGCAAAGGGCAGAATTCCATCCCTTTTAATGGCTGAGTAATATTCCATTGTATATGTGTCCGTATACATATATGTATGTATATGTGTGTGTGTATACATATATGTGTGTATATATATATATGCCACATCTTCTTTATCCACTCCTCCATTGATGGACATTTAAGTTGCCTTCCATGCCTATTGTAAATAGCACTGCAATGAACTTTGGGGTGTGTGTATCTTTTTTAATAGTCACATTTCTTAATGCCATATCTGTAGGTCTGTTTCACCCCTAGTTTTCCTAGTTACTTCCACCCTCCCCTTCATTTCTCCTCTAGGGCTCTCCTTGCCTAGAATGGCCCTTCCTCCTCCTTTACCTGGCAGTCATCTCACTCCTAACACCTTGTTCCACGACCCACTTAGGTGAGACCTTCCTAATCTTTCAGACATCAGCTGCTCCCTCCACAGATTTTAGTTTGTACTTAGACCATAACATTGCTGGGTTTCACTTGGTTTATCAGTTTACATTCTGTCCATTCCACTAGATGCCAAGCTTCTCAAGGGGAGAGAAAATTTTCTTCTGTAACTTTGTATGACCAGCACCTGGTATGGTGCCTGGCACAGAAAAGATGCTCAACTAGTGCTGACTAGTTGATGAACAAACTTCCATGGATGGTTCTGTGTATGTAGGTAACACCATGGTAAGGGAATATGTGCCTTGTTAACAGGGAAATCAGGGTGGGGTTGGGCTCTGTCCTCTTCTATGATGAAAGAATCAATTTTGGTGGTATTTTTCTGGATGCCAGCTAAATGTGCATGTGGTACTTTAATTTCTTCTATTTTAAAAATTGTTGCATTATACTATAGACTTTTTGATGAACCATGGTTAGCAACCCCAAGACTTAATTGCTAACATAGAAATATAATACCTACATTAATAAACCAAGGGCAAAGTTCTTTTCAACTTGGGGGCTTCATTAATAAACCAAGGGGAAATTTCTCCTTTTTAACTTAACTGGAAATTGTTATTTCCCTGAAACAAACAGAAATTTGTTTTAAAGCAAGCTTTACCAAGAAAAGATTTGGAAATTAAAAATTGTAGTTAATCTAGTCTTTAATTTGGGTTAATTTTTCTTCACTGCTCCTGGGAAGTGTGTTTGCCTGGTTGTAGGCATTATTGTTTAAAAAACCTTTTCTGGAGAAGTACTTCCCCACTGCTGGCAATTTTAAAACCCTGAGTGGTTAGACAGAAGGAATGTTACAGAGAGGTTTAAAGTTAAAGGAATGTTACAGAATGGGTGCTTGAAGGGCATCCACTGAATGGATGCTCTGAGAACCTGTTTCAGTGAACGGCTGAAACTTTCTCATAAAGAGATCATGGGTTACATGATGAGCTTTCAAAATGAACACACACACACACATAACTAAAACCACTCAATAGACCTATCATATTTAATACTGTAAAATACCTTAATTTCCTGTCTTCCACCATTTTCTTTTTCACATTTACTGGATGCCACATTGCTTTCTCCTGCTTGGTGGGACCTTTCCTGTATCTTTAGCTATATTTGACCATGCCTTCATCTCAAACATGTAATCTATGCTCTCTATTTGATTTTGTGTCTTTAAAAAATATTTATTTATTTGGCCGCGTTGGGTCTTAGTTGAACCACCCAGGATCTTCGTTGCGGCACGCAGACCTCTCAAGTTGCAACCTGTGGGCTTAGTTGTCTCTGGAATGTGGGATCTTAGTTCCCCGACCAGGGCTCAAACCCATGTCCCTTGCCCGGGAAGGCGGATTCTTAACCGCTGGACCACCAGGGAAGTCCCTGATTTCATGTTTTTTGCTTGGGGCCTAATTATTTTCTTTCTTTAGTGATGCATTTAGTGAAATCTCAGCCTAACAGTCTCACATTTTTTAGTGTTACTTGGTTGACTTAAGAATTAGGGGAAAAAAACAACAACCCTGGCAAGACAGTCTGATAGTGTCACGAGATTCATCTAATTGCTGAACAGAACTACAGAGCTGGTCTTTTCAGCTGCGCTCCAGCAGGGACTGGAAACCTCTCTCTCACCCTGCCTTTTAGCGGGAACAAATGTATGTCTTCTTTGTCTTTGCACTACCCGCGAGTGTGGAGTTAGGCAAATGTAAAGTTTTTCTTCCCTGTTTACAAAATCTAAAACTTGCCAAGAGAAGGCTTTTTCTGTACAACAGAAAAAAACAGAAAGTTTTTTATGCTGTGAGGCCAGCCCTGTGTTATCTTCGTTTCATAGATCAAGGAGCCAGCTTTTCTAAGGTGGCTGTTGATTTCCTCTGGATGCACACCTACAGTCCTCAGATGCTGTGATTCAGCATCTCCAAGGAGAATGGTAACAGCAGGAACTGCCTCCCTCCTATGAAGGACACATTTATCTTCTTGAAGAAGTATATGGGAGAGAATTGGAATTTCCATTTTGAAATAATATGTAAATCCTCTAATAATTGTTGAAAAATAAGTAAACAGGAATAACAACGTGAGTAATTCTAATAGCAGTTAATGTAAAAATCCCTCATATAACAAACACCCCCCACCTCCATCGTCTACATAACAAACTTACCTTCCTTTATCTGTAGACCAGTTTGGTGAGTGACTGGGCAGCCAGGGGCTAATGGGAAGGTTGAAAGTGGAGGATCTTGAACTATTGAAAGAATTGGATTTGTAATTTCCGGTTGATCAAAGGGTAATCCACGTGAAGGTTTACAGTTCTTGTAGTGTGTCTGTGTCCTGCACCCCCAGTTACCAAAAAGTCATTTCTTTTGTTTGAATCTATTCAACTCAAAAGGGCAGTTATAAGTGTTGGAAAATCATTTCTGACATTGAAGGCTAGTAGATACTAGAATGAGACTTTGAGAGAGACTGGAATGTCTTAGGACGGAATAGCAATTCTAAAGACTGTTGCTAATAATAAAGTACCATCATTTGAGAAAGAATTCCATTGTCTTTCATAAATTAGGCTTGTTTAACTGGGAAGGGTCACAGTTTCCGGAAATGTCAATGTAGTGGGGAAAGCTTGGGGACTTGTGCTAGAGGAAGGGAGCCTTGTGTGTAGGTCTGACCTAGTTTTGGCTGAATAACCACACTGGGCAATAACTTCTAACCCTAGATGTCTATAAATCTTGTCCTCTGCCTCCCCCGTAGAGTGTTAGTGTATTAAGTAACAAAATAAAGAATGGAAAATTGAAATAAAACATGAATAGTTCCTGCAGTATACACAAATAAATTATTTACTGAAGCACTACCCCTGTCTTCATTCATTCAGTGAACTGTCAGGATGTGTTAGGCACTTTTGTGTTTTCACAGATTTAAAAGTCATATAGTTTAAAAAGACATAATAGGTAGATTGAATTTAAATCTCACTAAATAGCAGACTAATGAGAAGAGTTTAATTTTAAGCCCATCCAAGTTGATTTAAATTCAGAGCTAGAAGTCATGTTGTATGTGTCTGTGGGCTATGGGAAAGTGAAAGTATTACTCACTCAATTGTGTCTGACTCTTTGTAAACCCTTGGACTATAACCTGCCAGGCTCCTCTACGTGGGATTTCTCAGGCAAGAATACTGGAGTGGGTTGTCATTCCCTTCTCTAGGACATATGTGTATGTGTGTCTACAAAGAGAATATGACCTACTTTCAATCTGAAATCAAGTTTATGGGTCAGGACCAGCATTCTTTTTCACTGTTTTCCCATTATGGTTTGCTGGGCTTCCCTGGTGGCTCAGATGGTAAAGAATCTGCCTGCAATGCAGGAGACCTAGGTTTGGTCCTTGGGTTGGGAAGATTCCCTGGAGAAGGGAATGGCTACCCAGGATATTGAATATGGTTCCCTGTGCTGTACAGTAGACCTTGTTGTTTATCTGTTTTATATATACTAGTTTGCATCTGCTAATCCCAAACTTCCAACCCATCCCTTCCCCAACCCCCTCCGCCTTGGGAATCATAAGTTTGTTCTCTATATCTGTGAGTCCATTTTTGTTTTGTAGATAAGTTCATTTGTGTCATATTTCAGATACATATAAGTAATATCACATAGTATTTGTCTTTCTCTTTCTGACTTACCTCGATTAGTATGATCATCTCTAAGTCCATACATGTAACTGTAAATGGCATTATTTCATTCTTTTTTATGACTGAGTAATATTCCATTGTATGTATAAACATCACATTTTCTTTACCCCTTCATCCACTGATGGATAGTTAGGTGATTTCCATGTTCTGGCTGTTGTAAATAGTGCTACACTGAACATAGGGGTATATGTATCATTTTGAATTATAGTTTTGCCTGGATATATGCCTAGAAGTGAGATTGGTGGATCATATGTCCCTTTTCACCACATCCTCTCCAGTATTTGTTATTTGTAGACTTTTTAATGATGGGTATTCTGACTGGTGTGATACCTCCTTGTAGTTTTGATTTGCATTTCTTGAATAATTAGTGATACTGAGCATCTTTTCATGTGTCTGTCGGCAATCTGTATGTCTTCTCTGGAGAAACAGATATTTAGGTCTTCAGGACCAGCATTCTTAAGCAACAAAATCAAACAGAATAAAAATATTCGGTTGGCCAAAAAGTTCGTTCGGGTTTTTCCGTACCATCGTACGTTCAGGTTTTTCTGGATGATGTAAACCTGAGCGAACTTTTTCGCCAACTCAGTACTAGCATATCTGGAATGCAGTAACGGGTTACAGTGTCAATGCTTTTCTTATTCTAAGTTTATGGTAAGTGCACTTGAAAGCTATCTCACAGGGCTGTATAATTCTTTCTCTAGAAACAGAAGGGTGAGTCAAACAAATAGAATGTTAGATTTCTCCTAATGGGAAAGCTCCAAGAAGGAGTTCATCTTAAATGATATATGGAGAGTAAATATCATAACAATAGTGATAACTCCAGCTTTAATAGTGCCAAAGAGTCACTCTACACCAGTCACAATTCTGTGAGTCACAAATTTTGTTTTCATAATGTCAGCCTCTTTTGTTCTGGATTATGTATGGAAAGGTGCTCATTGTAAAGGCTGTATATCACAGAACTTCCTAAGTTTCAATCCCAGCTTGTCCCTTTCAGAACTAAGTGACTACCAGGGAGGGGAGGTACTCGACGCGTTTGCCCATTATACCAAGTAGGAATAATTTTAAAAAGCTACTAATCAGAATTATCTGAGATTGTGTTCACGAAGTATGTGTATTTAGCACACACTCAACTCTCAAAAACTGGTGGCTGTTCTTAACTGTTTGCTCAGGGCCCAGGACCCAGTGATGGAAATTCATTTAGTGCCTCTAAAAATCAGCTCAAGTGTCAACACCTGTAAGGAAACCCAGGTCACCTCTGACTTGGTAAAAATATATAAAGGAAATCATGAACTCAGAGTTCTTGTGAGTCATTCAGATTTTAAGAAGCTGATTCTTTAGTTTTGAAAACAGAAAAAAAAAAAAAATCTCAGAACCTACTTCGACTAGGGTTTATTTATTTTTCATATTTCAAGTCAGGAAGAATACTCTTAGAATGACCCTTGATTGTTTCCGGAATTTGAACTGATCCCATTTGTCATTGCAGACAGAGGGACACAGATGTTTGAGGACAAAAGGGATGGGGGACAGTGGGGACCAGCGTTGTTTCTGTCACCGACTACAGGACCAGTGAGGTCTGTTCTGTTAGACATTGTCTGTCTTTAATGGCTGAGGAAATACAAGTGCAGTAATTCACTGGCGGTCTCAGGCTTTGGTGAGAGGAGGATAAATTTAATTCAGGTCTAGGTGTCTCCCCTGCCAGTGTTTTTTCTTTCTGTGCTTTGAACACCACTGTATAAATGGACTCCTTGTAGCATCCTGACCCCAAATGCATAAAATGCATAAACTACCACAGGTTCTTGGCTTTTCAAAAGAAGCATCTTCTTGGGCTGTGGTGTATTGCACACTGAGTTGGTACTAGTGCCTTGAGCCATTTTCAGCATTCTGGCTTCATTATTACACTAGTCCAGGCAGAATCCACACCTTTCAAAAGAGAAGCAATTTTTGCATTAATTATACCACTTCTTTTAATCTCCAACAATATATACAAAAATAATTAAAAGGAGTAGTTATAATTTACCAAGCAAGTGAACTTAATTAAGGTAAAGGAATTACTAGTTCCTTTGACAGCATTCCAGAATCACATTTACACATACAATCAGTTTGAAGAAAACAAAAGTCTGAATTTAAAGACCTTTTGGGATGTCCCTGGTGGTCCAGTGGTTAAGACTTCTTGCTCCCAAAGCAGGGGACCCACGTTCAATCCCTCGTCAGGGAACTAGAGCCCACGTTCCACAACTATGAGTTTGCCTGCCATAGCTGAAGGATCCTGCTGCTACGACTGAAGACCCAGAGCAATCAAATGAATAAGTGAAAAAACAAATATTTTTTAAAATGAAAAAATAAAGACCTTTTAACAGACAAATATTTATACGCAAAAAAATAAAAAGGGAAACAAACGAATTCACTGTCCTGCTTTCCATTGCAGTTAAAATAGAGTTGGATCCTATAATATCAGCACAGAATATAACTTGCCAAAAACATATGGAAAGTATTGCATATCCATGTTTGTCTAGCAGTTCTTTGCTGATAACACTGTGAAGTTTGTCATCTCCCCCCTGGTGGCTCAGATGGTAAAGAATCCACCTGCAATGTGGGATACCTGGGTTCAACCCCTGGGTTGGGAAGATCCCCTGGAGCAGGGCATGGCAACCCACTCCAGTATTCTTGCTGGAGAATCCCTGTGGACAGAGGAGCCTGGTGGGCTACAGTCCCTGCAGTCACAAAGAGTCGGACACAACTGAACGACTAAGCACACACACCTCCATTGCTTTCTTTCTATCCTCCCAGTGTCTGCAGGGTATGGAGATGTATTCTTTGCTTCCTCTTCACTGCAACACCCCTAACTTTGCCCTGGTTTGCCCAGGTGTTTGCAATGGTCCAAAAATGTCCAGACTCTCCACCTCATCAAGCTTCCATTCCTCCAGCACTTCTCTACCAGCTAGTTTTCCACATAGGCTATGCTATGATTTTTCTCTGTAAGATGTTAATGTCTGGTGGCCATTTATTGTTTACTTTGCAAGATAAACTTACAAGATAAATATAGGTAGTGGTTAAAAGCATGGCCTTTGGCATTAAACAGACCTAGATTCAAATCACAGGTTGTTCTGTCACCAGCCATGTTGCTTTTCACAAGCAGCTTAACTTCTCTTTAGAAGGGGATGCTGATACCTGCCTCCTGGAGCCGTGGTGAGGATTAGAGGAGGTTGTGTCAGTAGAAGGTTTGGCATTTGGTAAGAGCTCATTTTACGGCAGGTATTAGTGTCCCTAGAGCACTTGCATTTTCATGTCAGGAGATGACAGTGTCTGTTCCCAAAGAGAGTCCTAGGATGGAATTCCAGCCCAGAGAATAAGTAGAGGTCTTGGAGCAGGTGGTCCTCAAGTCTTACCATGTAGGTAGCTGCCTGGTCCACCTGTATGTGGTGTTGACATCTACCTAAGAGGGGAGACTTGAGGATGAAGACAGTCTGTCTCATGGACATCATGGATAATTGATGTGGGGCATCACTGTAGACGTAGTGCTTTCTAAGTCTATATGTGAAATAAATCAAATGCACAAAAAGGGTTCAGTCATTTCAATTTGCCATAGATCCATGCTACCCAGTCTGGTCTCCAGACCAGCAGCATCAGCCCTGCCTGGGACCTTCTTAAAAAGGCAGATTCTTTGCCACATCCCAGACCTACTGAATGAAAATCCCTGGGAGTTGGCTCGGTCATCTCCATTTTACCAAAGTTCTCCTGGTGATTCTGATGCACCCCGGCACTTGAGAGTCACTACAATGGAACATCTGCACAAGGCTATAAACCATGAGAATCCAGAAACCATCAGTCTGCGTCTTTGGAGGCTATCCTAAAAGGCCCTGGAGAGTCTTCATGGCTGTGCGTTCCCATATGCTTCACTTTGACATTTCAAGGACACACCCAGCCTGAGAACAGACCCTGGAAAGTTTGACTCTATCACTAGACATGACATTAACAGTGAAATCAACCTCACTCTTATTTCATTAGATTCTCATTTCTTCTTTCCATGGTTTTGTTCTTTTTGATGCTTTGAGCTGGTTGTGTACTTTGGGGTTATCCCTTTGTGTGTAGATCACTGAGATTAATAAGAAGTACCTTCTTAACTCAGATGCCATTGACACATATTTTCTTTTTGTTTTTTAGAAACCTGTTTTAGCCACTTGTAGTTTTGTTCCATCATGCCAGTTTCAGGAAGTGTCTAAACCATATTTCTATTTATATCTCCATGCTTATCAAGTAGATGTTTATATTCTATAGATATTTACAAACTAGAGTACAAAATATGTAGCTTGTGTGTTGCCTCATCATTTTTTTTTTAGGAAAGAAAGTCCATTCAAAATGTAATACAAAATGTTTTACTGAGCTTCAGTTTATGGTGCTTTACAGATGCTTTTAAAAAAATTGGATGTTTGTGGCAACCCTGCGTGGAACAAGCCTGTTGGCATCATTTTTCCAATAGCATCTGCCTGTGTCACATTTTGGTAATTTTCTCCATATTTCAAACTTCTTCACTATTGTTGTGTTTGATATGGTGGTCTGTGATCAGTGATATTTGACGCTGCTATTGTAATTGTTTTGGGACATCACAAACCACATCCATATATGATGGCAAGCTTAACTGATAAATTTATGTGTTATAATTTCTCCACCAACAAGCCGTTCCCCCATCTCTCTCCCTCTCCTCAGGCCCCCCTCTGCCTGGAGACACAATATTGAAATTAGGCCAATTGATAACCCCAACAATGGTCTCTAAGTGTTCAAGTGAAAGGATAAGTCTTACCTCTCTCACTTTCTTTTTTCAAAATTCTCTTTATTTTTTAAATTATGAAAGTATGATAATACATTTACAGAAAATACAGAACAAAATTACATGTAGTTCCACTATATATTACAATTATTTTTAAGTAGTAAATTAAAATTTTAGTTGGAGTTTCAATATCAAACTCTCAAAAATTAATGGAATGAATATACAGAAAAGTAGAAGGATATAGTAGACCTGAAAACCACCATGAACCAAGTCAATATAGTTAGACTTACACAATTTTCACACAACAGTGGGATATACATTCTATCCAAGTTTTCATAAACTATAAACTAGGAGACCCTGGAACATATCCAGGGACATAAAACAGGGTACAAAATTTTCATGGTTTAAAGGTATTGAAAGCATACAGAGTCTGTTCTCTTATCACTGTGTTAGAATTATCAAAAGACAACTATGTTAGATATTTGAAAATAACCCACACATTTTCAAGTGCAATATGACATTTACCAAGAGAATCACATCTCTCACTTTAAATCAACAGCTAGAAATCGTTAAGCCTAGTGAGGAAGGCATGTCAAAAGCCAAGAGAGGCCAAAAGCTAGGTCTCTTGCTCCAAGCAGGTAGCCAGGTTGTGAATGCAAAGGAAAAGCTCTTGACGGAAATTAAAAGTGCTAATCCAGTGGCCACACAAATGATAAGAAAACAAAACAGCCTGTTGCCGACATGGAGAGAGTTTTAGGGCTCTGGGTAGAAAATCAAACCAGCCACAACATTTCTGTAAGCCAGAACCCGATCCAGAGCAAAGCCCTGACTCTCTTCCTTTCTATGACAGCCGAGAAAGGTGAGAAAGCTAGGGAGTAAGAGTTTGAAGCTAGCAGAAGTCAGTGTATGAGGTTTAAGAAAAAGTGTCATCTCATTTACTTATAAAAGTGCAAGGTGAAGCAGCCAGTGCTGACGTAGAAGCTGCAGCAAGTTACGCATAAGATCTTACTAAGATAATTCATGAAGGTGGCTACGCTAAGTGAAAGTGGCTCAGTGGTGTCCGACTCTTTGCAACCCCATGGACTTTATAGTCCATGGAATTCTCCAGGCCAGAATACTGGATTGGATAGCCTTTCCCTTCTCCAGGGGATCATCCCAACCCAGGGATCGAACCCAGGTCTCCCGCATTGCAGGTGGATTCTTTATCAGCTGAGCCACAAGGGAAGCCCAAGAATAGTGGAGTGGGTAGCCTATCCCTTCTCCAGTGAATCTTCCCGACCTAGGAATCGAACCAGGGTCTCCTGCATTGCAGGCGGCTTCTTTGCCAACTGAGCTATTAGGGAAGCCCCCAATTATCAATGTAGATCAGAAGAAAATGCCATCTAGGACCTGCATAGCTGTAAATGCAACAACGAAGCCTGGATGACAGCACATGTGTTTATGACATGGTTTATTGAATATTTTAAGCCCACTATTGGAACCTACTGTTCAGAAAAAGACTCCTTTCAAAATGTTATTTTGTCCATCGATGATGCATGTGGTCACCCAAGAGCAAGGATTGAGAGATACCACAAGATTATTGCTATTTTCATGCCTGCAATCCATGTATCAAAGAGTAGTTTCAACTTTCCAGTCTTATTATTTAATAAATACATTTTTAAGGCTATAGCTGCCATAGATAGTGATTCTTTTCATGAATTTGGGCAAGATTGAAGACCTTCTGGAAAGGATTCACCATTCTAGATGCTTTAAGAATGTGGTTTGTGGAAAGAGGTCAAAATATCAACATTACCTTCATGGGATACTTTGAGGGGTTCAGGATTCAGTGGAGGAAGTAACTGCAGATGTAGTGAAAATTGCAAGAGAACTAGAAGTGGAGCCTGAAGATGTGACTGAATTGCCACAGCCTCATGATAAAACTTTCATGAATGTGTAGTTGCTTCTTATGGATGAGCAAAGGATGTGGTTTCTTGAGATGGAATCTGCTTCTGGTTACGATGTTGTGACGACTGTTGAAATGATAATAAAGATTTAGACTATCCTAAAAACTCAGTTGATGAAGCGGCAGGAGGGTTTGAGAGGATTGACTCCAGTCTCTGAAGAAATTCTGTTGTGGGTAAAATGGCACAGAGCATTGTGCTCTGTAGCACAGCGTTCCATGCTACAGAGACATCATTCTTGAAAAACAGTCAATTCGGCTCATTTTAAGGAATTGTCTCATTTTAAGAAATTGCCACAACCACCCCACCCTTCAGCAACCACCACTCTGATCAGTCAGCAGCCATCAACTCCAGGCAAGATGTTCCACCTGCAAAAAAGATGAAAAAAAAAAGATTATGACTCACTGAAAGGCCAGATGATGGTTAGCATTTTTAGCAATAAGGTTTTTTGAATTAAGGTATGTACATTGTTTTTTAGGCATAATGCTATTGTGTGTTTAATAGACTACAGTAAACGTAATTTTTATATACACTAGGAAACCAAAATGTTGCTGTGATTCCCTTTATTTCAGTGTTTGCTCTATTGAGGTTGTCTGGAGGCAAACCCCACAAAATCTCTGAGACATGCCTATATGTTCACCATGAAATGCTTTAAAAGAAAGTGTGATGACTTTTTAGCTACAGTGGCTGTCATATGAGAACAAGCCATGCATTCAAATCATAGGACTTCCAATCACAGGAGGGAATCGCAGATACATGGGTTGATGATAACTCTCTCAAAAATTATATGTTCATACCCTAAGTACTAGATCCTGTAAATATGACCTTGTTGGGGAAAAAGGTCTTTGCAGGTATAGTAAGTTAAGTATCTCTAGATGACATCATCCTGGATTATGGTGGGCCTTAAATCCAATGACAAATTCTTAGAAGAGAAGAAAAAGGGGGAAAGACACAGAACCACAGAAGAGAACACCATTGCAGATGGAGGCAGGTTAGAATGCTGGGTCTGCAAGTCCAGGGAAGCCAAGCATTGCCAGCAACCACCAGAAGCCGGGGAAGCTGGGAACCTTCAGAAGGTACCAACCCTGCCAACACCTTCACTTGGAATGTCTGGCCCTAGAACTATGAGAGAATATGTTTCTGTGGTTTTAAACTTCCAAGTTTGTGGTATTTGTTATGGCAGCTCTAGGAGTATAAACTCATGACACCAGCTCATGACACTGCCTTTTACTGTTTGCAGCTACCAACATTTACAAAACTTAGGTTCGGGAAACTTTCTTGAGGAAATAAATTCAGGAAGATGTAACAATAGGTTTGTTGTCGTTTAGTCACTAAGTCGTGTCTGACTTTTTGTGACCCCATGGACTGTAGCCCGCCAGGTTACTCTGTCCATGGGATTTTCCAGGCAAGAATACTGGAGTAGGTTGCCATTTCCTTCTCCAGGGGATCTTCCTGACCCAGGGATTGAACCTCTGTCTCCTGCATTGGCAGGCGGATTCTTTACCACTGAGCGACCTGGGCAGCCCCCCTAACAACAGGTTGCTGAGGTTTTATTCCTACACTAAGGATCATGAACCCTTAAGCCAGCAACACTCATCAGAGGACATTAAGACAGTTTTCAGAAACAGGAGACACATCTATTAGCATTCTGTTTATTGGACTAACATGCATGTGGACAAAGCAATATCAGTGTGTATAAGTCATGTAGAAAACTTTGACAGTCACCATGTGATAGCAGGGCTGTTTTGCCATCTATAGGTGAATGGCTTGGAGACTAACAACAAAGGGAATCATGAAGAACAGATATTTCTTGTATAAGGTCAAATAGGAGTGTGTGATGCTAGTGTCTTAGTTTTGTTTTTTGTTAGACTGCTCATGGAACCATTATTCATTTATTTATCCAACAAATTTATGGAATGAATATTATCTGAATAATGTCAAACACCGAGAAGGCAGCAGTATTAATGGCAAGTTCCTTGCCTTCATATACATGTGTAGCTAATGAGAAATGATGGTGATAAATAAACAAACAAAATATTGATGTGTGGTATGAAGGAAATGAGTAAATAATATAACCACCTAGTAAAAAGTAACCTCGCCAGTCTTGTTTTTGGCATAAAGTGAAAGTGAAAGTCGCACAGTCATGTCCGACTCTTTGCGACCCCATGGACTGTAGTCCATGGAATTCTCCAGGTCAGAATACTGAAGTGGGTAGCCATTCCATTCTCCAGGGGAGATCTTCCCAATCCAGGGATCAAACCTGGGTCTACTGCATTGCAGGCAGATTCTTTACTGTCTGAGCCACCAAGGAAGCCCCCCCTTTTTTGAAGCATATTAAACCTAATTGTGTCATTGATTTATTTATTCATCTACTTAATTATATTCTGTCTCCTTCTGAACTGCAAGCACCATGAGATCAGGGACCTCATCTTGTTTTCTGCTGATCTCAAGTGTAAGGATGCTGCCTGGTATATAGGGAACACACAGCAAATATTTATTCAGTGTATTTGTGGACTGAGTAAGGGAAATTGACTTCCCAGGCAGCTCAGTGGTAAAGAGTTCACCTGCAATGCAGGAGACTCAGGTTTGATCCCTGGGTTGGGAAGATCCCCTGGAGAAGGAAATGGCAGCCCACTCTAGTATTCTTACCCAGAGAATCCCATGGACAGAGGAGCCTGCTGGGCCATGGGGTTGCAGAAGAGTTGGACAGGACTTAGTGACTCCACAGCAACAACAAGGGAACATGATGGAGAGACACTGACAGATCCCCTGTGCAAAACTAGGGGACCCAGAAAGCATTTTATCTGTATTTGTATTGCATTTGTTTTTAAAATTCTTTACTTTTCTAAGCTAACATTTTTTTAGGGGAGAAATTTTTCAGGTAGAGAAGGTATGGAAAAGTAAAAACTTGTAAGATCTAGAATAAGTGCTTGACCAAACAACTTTTATTTATTTCTCTTTATTGCTAGATATGATATTTGTTTTTTAAATTTATGATTGATTATTTTTAAAAGGCTTATTAAAATTTCAAAACAAATTGTAAGACTATTTTTTAAAACACATAGCATGAAGAATCAGGGGACCAATTTGTTTAAGTTCAGTGATCTTATCTCATTTCAAAATTTAAGAAATTGGCTTGCTGAAAACACATGTTTTCACTTAAAATCTTCTGAAATATAGTCATAAAGACTTCTAAAATCTTAGGATATAAAATGGTTTTCCTTTGCTTTCTGTTTTATCTCTTAACTTTAAATATTTACTTTAAGTCAAGAAAATTTGAATTCCTTTAGAGAAAAATGAGCAAAAGACAGAACAATAAACTGTTACAATAAATGAATAAATTTTAAAAACAAAGAGAAAGAATATAAAGAAACACAAAGAACCAGAAGCCAAATGGAAGACTGTTCTCTTCTTTAGCAATCAAGGAACTGCAAATAAAATAATGTAACCTGCTTTGCATACCAACTTGGAAAGAGACAGTTTGAGGAAACAGGAAGTTATACAGTTATTGTGAATATAAACTGTTTTAACCTTTCCAGGAGCAATTTGACAAATGGAATTAAAAGCTTTGAAAATATTTTGCCTTTGACCTGTTAATTTCACTTCTGAGAATATATATTAATGAAAAAGTGAAGTATGTATGGCTATTTTGCCATAAAGATAATTAGATGAAGTGCTATTTGAGGTAGCAAAGTATCAGACATCATTTATAGCATCAATAAGAGCAAAATAAAGTTTATAGCATTTTATCTTAATCCAATATAATAGCACTTAGACATTAAGACTATTTTCCACAATTTTATTTAGTGACGTGGGAAGATACTAAAGATGTATTACAGGGGACAAGAAGCAAGTTAAAAAATAATTGTTACAATATTGTATAAAATATTTACATATTTTGGAGAAAGGGAGACAGAGACTGAGGTAGGAAAAATGAAGGCTACACAGATGTGTTTGTAGTGCGTGAGAAAAGTGTGCCTGCTTTTCAATATTTTTCTTATTTGTTCATGGTCTGTGACTTTCCTATGGTGATCACACAAGCATCTATGTTAAAGTCTGTGTGCTTTATTTAAAATGTAAAGATCCATAGTCTTGCCTTAAAGTTTCCCTGGAGAAATGAATAAAATTATGGACAAAGGGCATGAATAGGCAGCTTTTGTAAGGAAACACCTGCTTGGCTATCCTGGATGTGAAGAGATGCTTGAACTCATAGGTGATGGAAGAAATGCAATTGTAATGTCATTGAGATACCACTTTGTACCCACTGAATTGGCCCCCAAAGTAGAAATTTGGTGAGAAAGAGGGGAACTAGAATTCTGGTCAGGGTCTAGACCAACATTACCCTTTTCAGGAAATGCATCCAAGGCCATTCTGAGAGCACATTGAGGTAGGTTTTTCTGCAGTTAACCGTCAATCCAGGTCCAGTAATAATAAGAATTTTTTCTTTTAAACACAAAATCAAACTGACTTTGTTTTATTATGGATTATTATGAGCTCATTAGTATTATGAACTTTGTTTTATTATTTATACTATGGATAGAAAAAACAAATAGGAGTCCTACTTCTTTCAGTGTAATTCACATAAAGTGTGTTGTATGAATAAGAAAAAGTAAGAAAAATTTTGGTAAATGATCACATGAATTTAGATTTTGTGATAAATGAGGGGAAAATGGCTAAAATGATCAGATATATGAATTTACAAAATTCATTTATTCATTTTTCAATTTACAAGAATTTACAGCATTCACGTAGAGAAAGAACTTGCTGAAACCTCAAGAAACCACCGACCCTGGAGTCACAGGGCCACTTAGGACACAGGGTGAGGAAATGAGAATTTGACTAGAAACATGTCAGATATTGTAGACAATGAATGCTTTATGCACCCTGAAAGTCAGTCATCATAACTCACTCCCAACTTAGAAAAATATTCGAAAAGATTTTATAAACAAAAAAGATTCCAATACCATCAGCATTGTACCTTCCTCTGACCCCCACTGTGGGGCTGGAGTTTGAGCACAGAGAAGTATGCAGGGCCCAGTTGTGAAGGACATTGTAGGTCATGGTGTATGTTTTCACTTTAAAAAATTATTAGAAGCACATATTTAGAGTTTTCATTTTAGAAAATAGTTATAGAAATTTAGATAAAAAGAACATATGTGATTAGGTGATCAAGCTGTGAATGAAACAGACCTCAAAGAAAAGCAGATGGCCTTACCTTGATGCCAGCCAAGCACGACGTGGTCGTTTATTTCATACACAAGAGCTGGAGTGAAGGTAGGTTGTCATATCCAAGGAGGCCAAGAGTAGAGGGAAAATCCAGATGGTGAGCATAAGCTAAAACCTTAGGAAGTAGTAGTGAGGATTAAGAGTAAGAACATCATGTCTACCCCTGAAGACCAACTCAGGCAGTGACAGTGCAGACAGAAGACCAAGGATTTTTTTCACCGTGTTGTCTGTGATACCAGAGAGCTGGAGACTACGGAAGCCTCCATCTCTGGGGAGAGGGGATGAGTAAATTGTGGTTGATGGTCACCACGGAATTCTGTGCAGCCACAGCCAGGATTAGGCACGCAACCAGTAAAGTGGTTACATCTGAAAAGGTCCATAGCGAGGGTTGCCAGATAAAATAGAGAGTTAAATTTGAATTTCGGACAAACAGCAAATACTTTTTCAGAGTATGGTCCCAATATTTGCTAAATCTGGCAACCCTGGTCATCAGTTCAGTTCAGTTGCTCAGTCGTGTCCGACTTTTTGCAACCCCATGAATTGCCGTACGCCAGGCCTCCCTGTCCATCACCAACTCCCAGAGTTTACTCAAACTCATGTCCATGGAGTCGGTGACGCCATCCAGCCATCTCATCCTCTGTCATCCCCTTCTCCTCTTGCCCCCAATCCCTCCCAGCATCAGGGTCTTTTCCAGTGAGTCAGCTGTTCACATCAGGTGGCCGAAGTATTGGAGTTTCAGCTTCAACATCAGTCCTTCCAATGAACACCCAGGACTGATCTCCTTTAGGATGGACTGGTTGGATCTCCTTGCAGTCCAAGGGACTCTCAAGAGTCTTCTCCAACACCATAGTTCAAAAGCATCAATTTTTTCAGCTTTCTTCACAGTCCAACTCTCACATCCATACATGACCACTGGAAAAACCATAGCCTTGACTAGACGGACCTTTGTTGGCAAAGTAATATCTCTACTTTTTAATATGCTCTCTAGGTTGGTCATAACTTTCCTTCCAAGGAGTGTCTTTTAATTTCATGGCTGCAGTCACCATCTGCAGTTATTTTGGAGCCCCCAAAAATGAAGTCTGACACTATTTCCACTGTTTCCCCATCTAATTCCCATGAAGTGATGGGACCAGATGCCATGATCTTAGTATTCTGAATGTTGAGTTTTAAGCCAGTTTTTTCATTCTCCTCTTTCACTTTCATCAAGAGGCTTTTTAGTTCTTCTTCACTTTCTGCCACAAGGGTGGTGTCATCTGCATATCAGAGGTTCTTGATATTTCTCCTGGCAATCTTGATTCCAGCTTGTGCTTCCTCCAGCCCAGCGTTTCTCATGATGTACTCTGCATGTAAGTTAAATAAGCAAGGTGACAATATGCAGCCTTGACAGACTCCTTTTCATATTTGGAACCAGTCTGTTGTTCCATGTCCAGTTCTAACTGTTGCTTCCTGACCTGCATACAGGTTTCTCAAGAGGCAGGTCAGGTGGTCTGGTATTCCCATCTCTTTCAGAATTTTCAGAAATTTCCCTGGTCATAGCATGGCACAATTTGTGAAAATGAAAGCTATGTACACAGGCAAATCAACCCAACTTATTTCATAAGGGTATAGAGCAAACATGTCAATAGCTATTGCAGGGGCAGGGGGATAGAGGAGATAAAAAGGAATAAATAAATATTATATAAGTAAATGAGAGGTCCTTAAGTTGACAGTTGGATGGTAATGAACTGAATCAGATTGGCTCAATTCTCTGTACCTAAATCCAAAAAGAAATTTAAAAAAATAAATTTTTCTGCACTCTCCTGTATTTCTTTACTGAAGCCCTGAAGATACTGCCTGGCTGATAGATTATTCTGCCCTACAGAACGATCCCTATGAAATAGTCCGGCACTGCTGGCAAAATTAAGCAGAAAAGAGTAGGAGAGGGAGTGGGTAGGTGACAAGGGACTCAGGGGGAAGAAATTTATAAACCGAGTGAAAAATGAAACTAATGAACAAATCAGTTAGGAACACTGCTTCTCCTAGATTTACTGTTTTAATAGAGGAATGGGCCCACATTCTTATAGAGTAAATAGTAGTAAAAGATTATCCATAAGCACAAATCCTAACTGTTGCCATGGCAACAGCCAGCCGAATAGGCAAAGTTGCAGTTTCCCCATTGGAAAATGATAGTTCAATACATGTCACCAGTAACACTGACTCTTAATTTTTTTTTTCATGTCACAGCTGATTACAAGGAGAGCTTTAATACGATTGGCAACATCGAAGAGATTGCCTATAATGCTGTTTCCTTCACCTGGGACGTGAATGAAGAAGCAAAAGTGAGTGAGAAAGTAGCATTGATACATTGGTCATACCTTTTAAGTATCACATCCTTTCTCTGCAGTGGATTCTTTGACAAAAGCCTCTGTGAGTAGAGAAAGATCTGTTAACTTGAGCCAGAAAAACGGGAAATGAACCTATTGGGTTTCTCTAGAAGTCACACACATTCAGTTACTGAGAAGCTAAATCAATTGCCTTTTGACAGGCAAAGGGGTGTACCTGTTTCTCTGGGGCCTCCTGCTGAAAGGGCCAGGCCCCTTGTCCCTCCTGATTCCTCCAGGCCCCCAAGCTCCATTTTATCACTTGGGGCTGACAGGACCGGGCCTAAAATCCTTTTCTTCCTGTACTGAAGTTTCCCCAAACACCTCTGCAACTGCCTCCTTCTTCAGAGGCAGGATAGCGTTCAGAGCTTCTGTCTGCACAGGTAAGCAGCTGGGCCACCCCGCCCCGACTCCTGCCCCTTCCAGGCTTCACCTGGTCAAAGAGGGATCAGGAAGCAGGGCTGCAGGTCTCTCAACTTCACTCCCTGAGGAAAAGCCACCACTGTGACCTTGAGCCATTTCTTTCCTGTTGACCTTAGGCTTTTCTTATTTCTGTCTGGTGCCAGCACAGTTAAAAAGGGCAAAGGTAAAAATCTCTGGCCAGGTGCATCCTGAGGAAAGACATCCACCGTTGCATGGATTTGGGTAAAAAAGAAGCAAGTCTTGTGGATACTCAGAGCCACGAGTCTCTGAGTGTATGGAAACTGAACTTTGTGGCTGTGCCCACTCTTCATCCTGGGTTCTGTACCTTCTGATTCTCGAGCTTCATTTTGCACCAGAGGGAAGGTTTCAGATGAACCCTAAGCTTGTTTTCTGCTTCGGTTATGTACCATCTAGGCGGGCGTTAGAAGACTTTGTCTTCGAATTAATGAAAAGGTCAACGTAAACAACCACTTTCAATGCTTCATTGTCTGCGAGCAGGGGGAGCCGGGTGAGAAAGGAAACTGGATGGGAGTTCGTGGGCATGATTTAGAGATGAAGATGAATTGCTCAGTGTCTCATTTCACTCAGGTATAAAACAAAGTAAATGAAACTGGCGTTAGGCCCAAGAAAGGTGACCTAAATGGGCAAGCAGAGACAGAGGTCCGGAGCGGCCGAGGGAACGTTCGGGGGCTCGGTGCGTCCGCGGGAAGGAGGGAGGCCTTGCGATGCAATGGGAACTCAGGGACCGCACAGAAGGGCAGGAAGAGCTTTTGCTCAAGGCTTTCCTCTGTTTTCGCTTCGAGTTTCTCACCCGAGCCTGGGGCTTTCTCCTCATGACCCTTTGCTTCTCCCAGAGGCGAGATTACTGGGTTGGGTAAGGGAGAGGCAGCCTGGTGGTGTCAGGGCCCGGACTTGGAATCCTTGGCAAGTCATCTGACCTCTCTGGGCTTCGGTTCCCTCACACAAAGCAAAAACAAAACAACTTTTCCGATTGTCTCTGCTGTACCAAGCATGTGCTTGGGGGGTTTGATGTGTGAAAACTCAGCCTCCGAGGGAGGTAGGGCACAGCAGTGTGTGAGGAGTGAGAGGCAGGTCCAAGCACAGCCATCCACTGTGAAGACAATGGGATCCTCCCTTTGGAATACCTTGTCATGGTAAAGCGAGCTGAAACTGCAGCCCTCATTTTCCTTTTCATGGAATCTGATAGAATGTGAATGTGTTAACTGTCACCAGTCAATAGGACCTTTGAAAGAAAATGCCGAAACCGGAAGGGACATCTTGAATGATGGTGGCTCTCTGGTCAACCAA
This sequence comes from Cervus canadensis, assembly GCF_019320065.1. Taxonomy (NCBI): domain Eukaryota; kingdom Metazoa; phylum Chordata; class Mammalia; order Artiodactyla; family Cervidae; genus Cervus; species Cervus canadensis. Next base: position 59,387,787 of record NC_057397.1, on the reverse strand, counting down.
CGAGATAGTTAATTTGGGGTTGAGTTGACTTTTCTTTCATTTCCCATAGGCAGGGCTCACTTGTCTTGTTTAAATATGTGTATTTGCACATGTGTATTGTTCCAGGCTGACACATTTTACACTCACATGTGCTTTGACAAATGGCAGTACTTGCTTGTTGTAGCACAACTTGTTTCTTTAATACATATTTTTAGTAGCTATTATTTGGTAGTTGTAATCGTGTACAGTCTGGATAAGTAATAGAAATAGTTCCAAAGAATTTTGCTGAACTACTGAAAGAACTTTAAAGAAAATCCATAAAAGTTAAATTCGTTTCATTAGGTAGGCTGAGAAGATTTTTTTTTTTTTTCAGGCTGCAGGACATAAGGTTTTTCTTTAAATATAATCGATTTTATAATAAGCAGGCTGCAAAAATAACCCCACAATTACACAATTGGGAAAAAGTTTTCAACAAAGCAAGGCGTATAAAGGGCTTCCCAGGTGGCTCAGTGGTAAGGAATTTACCTGCCAATGCAGGAGAGGCAGGAGACGTAGGTTTGATCCCTGGTTCAGAAGATCCCCTGGAGAAGGAAACGGCAACCCACTCCAGTATTCTTGCCTGGGAAATCCCATGGACAGAGGAGCCTGGCAGTCCATGGGGTCCCAAAAGAGTTGGACATGACTTAGTAATGAAACAACAAAGCAAGGCATGAAAGGTGTCCCTCTCACTGTGGAATTGTTTATAATTTTCATATTGTGGACTTCTCGGGAGCAGTTGCATTGGCCTACAGGTTCCTGTGGGTAATAGCCACACAGAAATCCATTGGAGGCTTCAGGATTGGGGCCCCATTCAATGGCACCTGTTGTTTCAGTTTTGGTGTGGCCAGAGGACACAAATTTGTGACCCACCACCTTCATATGGTCCACAGAACATAAATATATGTGTGTTTAATGCACTTTAAGTCCTTTTATTCCAAATTTTAAAATATCTTGCCTGCATTTAATAATCAGATTTTTTTTTTTTAATCCAAGTTTCCAGATTCTTTTGGACTCTGGCAACATTAGCCCGAGTGTTTGCAGGGCTGTGAGTGGCTCTTATGAGGCACCAACTGTTCTCTTGAATGCTTTCTCTGCCCTTCTCCCTCCTGGACCTTCCCTTGCCTGGTCCTCATGGACATTGAGTTTTCATGCCTGCGTCACACCCTCTCAAGCAACCAAATATGCATTTTACCTCTTTGCTGGCTTTCAGTGTTAGGGAAAGTAGTGACACAAGGGAGGTTAACACCGGGAGGAAGAGGGCAGTCAGCAACGCCATCACCCTCCGCTGGTTCCTTTGGCAGCAGGTTGCAGAGGGTGAGTTGGTGCCCATAAACAGTTGCAGTGCCTTCCTTTGGAACACACACAGTGGTAATAAGTCATGATCTTTGAAGATATTTTTTAAAAAATCAGAATCATTGGGTCCAAATGTAAATATATACCAACAATTTAAATCATACCATTTCAAGGGTAAAAATTATATATATATAATTTATTAAATTTATATATGCCTATATAAATTTATATATACAAATACATATACATATACAAACATATACATACATATATAAAATATACATATATATTTATACATGTATATACAAATATATGTATACAAATGTACACACATATACATAAATATATACATATATAAATTTATATGTACATATACAAATATAAACATACATGCATACAAATATATATATATTTGCACAAGACCAACTTTGAAGTAGGCAATATCTGAAAAAATGCTACGAATGTTCTTTGAGTCATGTAAGCATCATTTGAGAAAACCATGTGTCTTCCCAAGATAGCTTTTATTTGGACATTTGGCTTCCCTGGTGGTTCAGATAGTAAAGAATCTGCCTGCAATGCTAGAGACCGAGGTTCAATCCCTAGGTCAGGAAGATCCCCTGGAGAAGGGAATGGCTACCTACTCCAGTGTTCTTGCTTGGAGAAACCCCTGAACAGAGAAGCCTGGTGGACCACAGTCCACGAGTTCACAAAGAGTCGGACACGACTGACTGGCTTTCACTTTCACTTTTGGTTTTGGTGCATTTACTAAAAACATAGAATAAAACAGTCTCATATTTGGTAGTCTCCCCACGTATGCATCATCAAGACCTGATGACAAGATTTATGGATTTTTTTCCAGAACACTACTCTTGTCTTTTGTTGCTGACCTACATTCTATTCTTACCTCTCCTTTAGTGGGAACAGAAGTAAAGAAAGAACGTGAAACTGTAACCACCTAGTTTAATTTAATTACAGGAGAAAATTTGGCCAGGGAAGGTGTTAACACTGTTCGCTAAAATGAGGCTGTGGGACTGACTCCAGGTTGCCAGTCTCAAGGGCAGTGTGGTTCTGGCAGAACTCCTCCAGTTTTTCCTCCCAGAACCGGTTCTGCTGGTTTTGCTACGGTGTCTCTGCACAATGACACCTGTAGCCCAGAAAGCGTCTCTGGATGGCCATTCCTTTCCCCGCAGACTCTGCACTGTCTAGAAGCTCTTGTAATGTGAACGGGTGTCCCGGGGTCCCTGGGAATGACTTAGGTGGCATCTAGGTAGGTGAGGTTCTGAGCATCCTTGCAGTCACAGTTTGGAAGTTAATGGGGGTGGGGCACAGGATAATAAAGAAGATAAAGCCCTGAAATGGGGCTTAGGCTGCCAGGTCTCCGGGCAAAGGAATAGCCGCTTTTGTGTCTTCCCCTTCTTAGCTTCAGTTTCTCAGCTGGAAAATGGCAGGAAGGGGACCCGGGCAGGATTGACAAAGTATTAAGGTCCCATCCTTATCATTCTAGTGGAGGACTACAGGGCTAGGTTTCTTTGCATGACTCCCGCTTACAAGGTCATTTTAATGTTTCCTTCTCCCCACAGCCAATCCGGTACCTACAAAGTAGATTTGTTGCTCGTTAATTCCCAAGATGAGAAATTCCCAGGCAAACCCCTATTGAATTATTAAAGAGCAGTGAGCTCTGATTCCTGGCACCGAATGCCGGTGATGACATCATCCCAGAGCTGGAGCTCACAAACCCTAATTACAGGCTTTCCTTTCTCCCCAATTTCTAAGGAGATTCTTGAAACCAGGCCCCTTAGTTTTGCGCGCAGCCCTTTTCTCGGTTCACAGTGATTTCAAATTGAAACCAATCTCTATGCGCTACAAAGGCATCTCTCATGTGACCACAGAGAATTACCTGAACGTTAAGATGCTACTTAGTGCTCAGAGGAACAGGTTTCTATTTTGGTCTTTTCACTGGAATCAGTTCAGTTCAGTTGTTCAGTCGTGTCTGACTCTTTGCCACCCCATGAACCACAGCACGCCAGGCCTCCCTATCCATCGTCAACTCCTGGAGTTTACCCAAACTCATGTCCATTGAGTCAGTGATACCATCCAACCATCTCATCCTCTGTCATTCCCTTCTCCTCCTGCCCTCAATCTTTCCCAACATCAGGGTCTTTTCAAATGAGTCAGCTCTTCGCATGAGGTGGCCAAAAGTATTGGAGTTTCAGCTTCAACCTCAGTCCTTCCAATGAACACCCAGGACTGATCTCCTTTAGGATGGCCTGGTTGGATCTCCTTGCAGTCCAAGGGACTCTCAATAGTCTTCTCCAACACCACAGTTCAAAAGCATCAATTCTTCAGCACTCAGCTTTCTTTAGAGTCCAACTCTCACATCCATACATGACTATTGGAAAAACCATAGCCTTGACTACTAGATGGGCCTTTGTTGACAAAGTGATGTCTCTGCTCTTTAATATGCTGTCTAGGTTGGTCATAACTTTCCTTCCAAGGAGTAAGCGTCTTTTAATTTCATGGCTGCAGTCACCATCTGCAATGATTTTGCAGCCCAAAAAGATAAAGTCAACCACCGTTTCCACTGTTTTCCCATCTATTTGCCATGAAGTGATGGGACCGAATGCCATGATCTTAGTTTTCTGAATGTTGAGCTTTAAGCCAACTTTTTCACTCTCCTCTTTCACTTTCATCAGGAGGCTCTTTAGTTCTTCTTCACTTTCTACCATAAGGGTGGTGTCATCTGCATATCAGAGGTTCTTGATATTTCTCCTGGCAATCTTGATTCCAGCTTGTGCTTCCTCCAGCCCAGCGTTTCTCATGGTGTACTCTGCATATAAGTTAAATAAGTAGGGAGACAATATGCAGCCTTGACAGACTCCTTTTCATATTTGGAACCAGTCTGTTGTTCCATGTCCAGTTCTAACTGTTGCTTCCTGACCTGCATACAGGTTTCTCAAGAGGCAGGTCAGGTGGTCTGGTATTCCCATCTCTTTCAGAATTTTCCACAGTTTATTGTAATCCACACAGTCAAAGGCTTTGACATAGTCAATAAAGCAGAAATAGATGTTTTTCTGGAACTCTTTTGCTTTTTTGATGATCCAGCAGATGTTGCCAATTTGATCTCTGGTTCCTCTGCCTTTTCTAAAACCAGCTTGAACATTTGAAAGTTCACGGTTCACGTATTGCTAAAGGCTGGCTTGGAGAATTTTGAGCATTACTTTATAGGACATAAGGCCGTTGGATGTGGTCCGTCTCATGAACTGCTTCATGTTCTGAGACATAAATAAAGCTCTCATATTGGGTGATTTGCTTTTGTCCCGTGAAGTCCGGGTTTCTTCCGTTCCTTCCTGTGTGGATCAGCCCTTTCTCTTTCCAGCACTGTCTTTTCAAGGTACAGCCAGTGGTCCGCTAGCCAAGCGTGGCTCTACTCCATCTGCTCCTGATGGGTAGGAAACCAGCCCCTCCGTTGAGATCCTCAGATCTCGGTGTTGGTAGCATCAGAGACAGGATGGTGCCAATGGCAGTGCTTTGATCACAGCCTATGGAAAGGCAGTAAACTGGAGAAAATACAAGTATTCTAACCTTCTTGAACCCTGCGAATTATTCAGTCTCTCTTTGTTGAAAATAAGTTTATTGAAAGACTTTGAGCACCAAATCATGGCAGAACCATTAAAATTGTCCCCAGTTTGTTTCACCCTTCTTCCTTTTCTCTTTCTCTCAACACTTCTTTTTGGTCTAAAAGATATAATCAGTTTTTATGGGGCTCCACTGTGTGTCAAACAAAGTACTTTGGAAAGTTACAGTTTTGATAGTCTTGATGAATCATGTCTTCCAAGAGGATGCTTCTGAATGAATTGTGTTCCCTTCCTACCAAACTCCAGTGCTGGACACCAGGGAGAAGGGGAGATGTGTAAATACTGATTTGGGGGATTAAAAGAGAACCCAAAGAACTGATCAAAGGAAACCACACTCCTGAGTGTCCATGGGTTCATGATCTAGTTTGCTTCCCTGACCCCGACCTCCCATCAGCAGTCCAGGGAGTCCTGTTTCTGCATATGAGACAGTCCAGTATGAAGTGGAGTTGATGGATATTACTAATTCAGAAAAAGTTGCATCCTAATGTGTGTGCATGTGTGCTCAATTGAGTCTGATTCTTTGTGACCCCATGGACTAACTTGCAGGCTCCTCTCCAGGCAAGAATACTGGAGGTGAGTTGCTGTTTCCTCCTCCAGGGGATCCTCCCAACCCGGGGACTGAAACCAGGTCTCTTGCGTTTCCCGCGTTGGCAGGCGGGTTCTTTACCACTGGTAAAGCCCCTTATGTCCTAATGTTTTGCCTAAGTAGAGCCCAGGTTTCAACAGGTCATCCTATGGAAGAAGAGAAATATTATAGGGCATCTTCCTTGGTCTCCAAAGTAAACGAAGTATTGAGAGGCTCCTGGGAGGAGTCTTGAGGGGCTGAGATACATGCCACAGAGCAGGGCAAATGGCATTTTTATGTGTTTGCTGGGGCGTGGTGTGGATGAAGGAAACTTTAAAAGGGAAAGGTAAACATTTGCTGGAGTCTTTGTTATTGAACTTAAACAAAGCCATACCTTTGTTCCAGTTTTATATGGTAATGGATGGCAGAAAAAGCTATAAAGCTGGAGTTAAGTCACATATAGAAGGAATAATCTTTGGAAAGCATCTCACCGGAGCTATCAACGCTTGATCTGTTGTTAGAATGTGGAGTAGCCATGGTTTTTGGCCTGAATTCTGCTGAGGGCTCTTATAACTCACATGCATGAACTATTGTGTGCATGCGGAGAGTGAGACTGCAGACTTAGATTTCATAGACTGGTGTGTGTGTGTGTGTGTGTGTGTGTGTGTGTGTGTGTGTGTGTATGCACCATGGTTAGTATTTATTCGGTGCTTACTTATTGATATATACCAGGCAGTCTGCCAGTTGTTTATATACCTTATGCAATATTCATATTTTAAGTGGCTATTATTTTTCATTTAAACAATGAAGAGATTGAAGTCCAAAGAGCTTACACAGTGAACGCACAGTAGAGCGGAGGCTCCCGCCCTGGGAATGTCTGAAGCACGTATTCTTTCCATACTGCCTTTTTGTCTTGGGAGGAGGTGGTCATAGTGTCTTCTACCTTGTCTCTGGCAAAGGGGCTGGCGTCCCCTCGAAGCAGCCTGCTTGCTGTGCATCACGTGCTGGGCCAGGCAGCGGGCATTTACAGACAGAAAGCCAAGCAGGGTGTCTGCTGCTCTCAGAGGCCATCCTGGCTGGGCTGAGAACTCAGACAACCTCTGTACATGACTGTAAAATGAGGAAGAAAGCAACAGAGCCTCCAATGAAAACAGAATTAAAGGTTGAGGACAGTTCTGGAGAGGACGGTAGCCCTGGTTTTTTTATTTTTTATCACAAAATAAAAAAATTTTCTTGAGCACAAATAAGCATCCACCTACTAGATTAGTAGCCTGGTTTGCAAGTATTCTTTCCCATTCTGAGGGTTGTCTTTCTGTCTTGTTTATGGTTAGTAGCCAGGAACTTTTTGATAACTTAATGTTTTCAAAGCATTTTTTAAAACTGAAGTATAGTTGATTTACAATGTTGTGTTAATTTCAGGTGTATAGCAAAGTGATACAGTTGTATATGTTGTGATTCTTTTCAGATTCTTTTCTAATTCTTTCTAATAACTTTCTAATTCTTTCTAATAACCATTATCAGTTCAGTTCAGTTCAGTCACTCAGTGGTGTCTGACTCTTTGTGACTCCATGAATCACAGCACACCAGGCCTCCCTGTCCATCACCAACTCCTGGAGTTTACCCAAACCCATGTCCATCGAGTCAGTGATGCCATCCAGCCATCTCATCCTCTGTCGTCCCCTTCTCCTCCTGCCCCCAATCCCTCCCAGCATCAGGGTCTTTTCCAATGAGTCAGCTCTTCGCATGAGGTGGCCAAAGTATTGGAGTTTCAGCTTCAGTAAGGTTATTAGAAAATAGTGAATATAATCCCCTGTATTATACAGTAGGGTCCTGTTGATTATCTGTTTTATATATTGTAGTGTGTATATGTTAATCCCAAACTCCTAATTTATACCTTCCTCCTTCCCCTTTGGTAACCAGAAGATTGTTTTCTATGTCCATGAGTCTATTTCTGCTTTGTAAACAAGTTTCATCTTTTAATTCATTTTATTTTTATAAAAGCATTTCTATTAAAGTTTTTTATTTAAATATTCCCCCAATGTCTTATTTGAACTTGCAAGTGAAGAGTTGAAAGATTAATACAGTTCTGACCACTTCAGCAGGTAGAGAGGGTGCCAAGGGTGTGGGACCAGGGAAGACCCAAGGGATGGCGTGGCCCTTGAGCTGCATCTGAGTGGGAGCTGGCAAGGGGCTCCAGGTAGCAGGACGGGACACTCAGAGGTGCGGAGGCCGGGCAGCGCAGGCAGAACCTGGAGTCGGGGGCGCCGGAGAGAAGTTAGAGTGAAGAGGGGACGGAGACATTGCAAGATGGGCTGAAATGCCGCGGGGAGGGCTGGAGGGTGGGTGAAAGAGGGTCAGGGTGGGAACTTTAGACCCACCCATTAAGGGGACTTGGAGGAGGAGGAACCAGAAAGAGAAGGGCTGGTCAGTAAAGAGAGGACAGAAGGATGGATGAGCAGGACAGAAGGAGGAAGTGACCGGTGAAGTGGGTGATGCAGGCGGTGGTCTCACAGCCTGAACCTCTGAAAGCAGCAGCAAGTTGGGAGATGGTTAGAAATGCAGATACCTGGACCTCCCACCTGGAACCCAGAGGGCAGAGTCATGACACATTTGAACAGCATACCCATGCTTGTAAGGATGCTACCTGGAGGAAAGCAATCTCAGTGAAGTCCGAGGTCAGATTAAAACTGGGGGGGACAGGGCCTTTACTTACGGCCCCTAACTTATACGTGCTCATGTTGAAAGCTGGCATTGCAGCGTGGTTTACAAGATGAAGAGGCTGGAAACAGCCTCATGTTAAAGAAATTGTTACTCCATATTCATGGGTTTTTTTAAAAAAAAAAGAAAAAGAAAGGACTCTCTTCAGAGTGTCCTGTCAAGTGAAAAAAAAAGCAGGCTGCAGAACCGTGTTTACTATGCTACCAATTGTGTTGGAAAGAAAAGGATATGAATTTGCATAGCAGGTTTCTGGAAGGATACACTAGAAACTGTGACGGATACCCTAGAAACTGACAGATACCCAAGAAAGTGTTGGTTGGGGAGCAGTGCTGGCGGGGGAGGGGGGTGTGGTTTCCACATTTACTCTTTTGAATTTTGTGCCAGATTCAGCTGTGACAAACTCAAAACAAGTTTTCAGTTTTAAACACGAATAGAAGAGGCTTAAAGTCATAACCGATAACCAGAAATCTGAGTGAGTGGCTCTTTTAGTCTCTGCTTCACTTCTTCCTCCCACTGAGAGGGGAGGCTCATTATTTATGAAACAGCCCCACCCGTTGTTACACAATATCCAGATTCTTCCTTGTCCTGAGGTGCTGCTTCACAAGACCTGTTCGGGTGACAGAGGCGAGTGGCCGAGACTGGCCGGTCTGCAGAGCCACGAGGGTTCTGCCCGAGAGGGTTCGCCTTTGCTCTCTCCCCACTGAAGCCTGCGACTCCACCCCTCTGAAAGGGTCACACAGAGATAGAGTGTGAGCTTTTCATTTCAATTCAGCTTCATAAAATATCTCTCTGTTCAAGTTAACGTGAATATTTGGAATCATTTGGAATCAAATGTCTTGAGAGAGTCTGGACAGGGAGCTCTTGGAGTCGTCTGGTCAGAAGGAGGGCTTGAACTGGGGACCGGGGAGATGCTGAGGGAGCCAGCCTCGTGGGGCAGTTGCAGGCTTTGTGGACTGTGCTGTGGGGGTGAGGAGGAGCTTGGAGTCTCAGAGCAGGACTGGCAGGGTGACCAGGTATCTGAGAAGATGGCGATTGTGGTGGTCATCGGAAGCTGCCGAAGATTCTCATGGCACCTTATAGTTGAAAAATGAAATCTCTGTCTCTATCTGACTGAGATTGTATACGGTAGAAACTAGCACAACCTTATAAAGCAGCTATACGCGGATAAAAATTAATTCAAAAGACAATAAATTTTAACAAACGTGATCTTAAAGTATCACAGTATTGAGCTAGAGATTGTTATACCTATTTAAAAGAAAAGGCAAATGAGACCCAGAAAGGTTCAATAGTTAGTCCAAGGCCACCAGGGACATAATTTTGAGCCTCTTGTACATTTTTTTTTTCTTGCTCTGATTTCCTCTCATTTTGCCCTCCAGCTTCGTAGAAAGCTCCTTCTTCTTAACAGAACTGCACCTGTGAGCTGATCCCATTTAATCCCTGCTGCCAGGGCTCTCGGCTCCCACGGGGCCTCCTTGCACAGCCTTGCAGCCTTCTGTTCCTCTTCTCTGGCGGTGTGACCACCCGGCCGTCCTGGAAGAACACCTCTGCACGGCCCCGCTGCGCGCCCTCCTGCCCATCCTCCTGCTTCTGCCAGACGCCCCAGCTAGGTGCTCCCTCCCATCTTCATGTCCTGGCTCCCTCGCCCCAGTAACCTAGCTTCCTTCCTTCCCTCCAGGAGTCTGGCCTCTGGAAGGGGTGCAGACCCTCGACTTCTGATCCTCCTGGTCTTTTCTCAGCCTTCACTCAGTCCTCTCGGGGACTTGGGTGTTGGATACTGTGGCCACAGGTCTATCTGCCCTTGGCCTCAGTGAAACACACTGGACCTCATCAAGGGTCTGTGACTCGATCACAGGGATACAAGCATCTTGCCTGGTATCTCCCCTCCCCAACTGCCTTTTCTCAGGCTCCTTCTGAACCTCCTCAGCACGAACCCTCCTCTCCCATTAGCCTGGCCTCTTTCCTCTTTTGAGAACAGCATGCACTTTCTTCTCCATCTCTCTTCCTTCTAGCTCAGCACTCCTATAGGAAATCCTCCCTGGTTGAGCTCTCTCCTTTTTTTTCAGGTTCTCACAGTATGTACACCCTGAGATATTCACCTCAGTTCCTATTTTTATACACCCAACCACAGTGAGAGATGTTGTAACTCCCCTTTTCCTCAAGGGCAATGCCTTACCTTAGATTTCTGTCTCTCATCTTCATTAGCTTATATGCATGGGCCTACATGACACATACATATATACATTCATACTTGATTATATAGCTGGGGCTTAATTTGGGTTTGTTGATATATAGCTAGATAACATTTTTTTGAGGATAAATCTGGTCAGAACAACTAACTCTGCTGTATTATCTTGACAACTTCAGCTACTCAGAGCCTTCTTGGCTCTTAGAACATTTTGCTTCTAAAAGCAAAAACACTGATAAAGGAGGAACTGTGCATTTAGAAAAGTAATTTTCTCTTAATTTGTTAGACAAATATTTGTTGAGTATCTTCCATGAGCCTGGCATTGGGAACAGAAGGAGCTTGAGGCAGACAAGGCCCCTCCTCTTATGGGTTTAGAGCTGCATCGGGCAGACAGGTAATTAGGTACTAAACAGATAAACGACAAGATAAACCCAGATAATGTTCAGTGCTGTGAAGAAACCAAGAAAGAGCAGAATCGTAAGGTGAGCTACTCGTTGTGGGAGAAGGAGAAGGAAGACAACTCTAGATGGCCAAGGCGGAGATTTCTGAAAAGTTGACATTGGACCAAAATCTAAATGAGAAGGACAGGCAGTGTGATAATCTATGGGGAAAGCTTTGGGGGTAGAGGGCACTTCCCATAGCAAAGTCTGGCAACTGGAAACAAGCCTGGTATATTAAGAATTTTGAATACTAAAGGAATATGGGAAATGTGGTAGAATATGTGAGTAAACAAAAAATGTATCTGTGCCTACTCATGGTATCTGTAGGAGAAAATAAAGAAATATTTATTCAGGTTGTAATCATTTCCTAAAGGTGTTATATAAATGGAGGCATCAGGAAATCTAGGAGTTTTGTATATTCTCAACAAAATTGCAGGCTCTCTGAGAGCAGGGAGTCTGTCTCGGCATTCTTATGTCCCACCTTGTAGCATAATGGCAGACACAGAGAGTAAATATTTGGTGAATGAACGCATAGAGGAAACAAATAATTGCCTAAGACTGAGATTTCACATGTTAATATTATTTGCTTTTATTTTATCTTTCTGTCTCAATTTGGCATTGCATTTGCACCAAATGTAATCATATAAATGGGAAAAAAATGCTAAGATGTAAGAAAACCATCTATAAGGCCTTTAATAATTCTAAGAACCAAGAAGAAAACAGAGTAGAGAAACTGGCAAGAGTACAGTTAACACGTTTATATATTCTTTGTGTTTTACGGTGAAAATATGGATTTCTTGATGTATGTCGTGTCCCTGTAATTTGGAGGCTAATGTGTGCAATTTCTTGTAAAAGAGCTCTTTAGAGTCTCAACCTTAGGAAATAAGTAGCTTTCTTAGTCTCTAATCAGGGGATCTTGAAAACACAAAATACAATTGTTTAAAGAGGAAAATAAACACTTTCCATCAAACCATAGACTTTATGATTTTTTAAGTCCCGGATTGCTTTGTAGATCAAGATTGGCCTATTTATTTTAATGGCAAGCTCTTGGAAAAATCTTGGAAGTTAATAATCAAGTTAATGTAGCACTTCTAAAGCACACTAATTCTGCATTTATTTTAATAAATCTTACTATACCCATAATACACAACTGAGAGGTATTATAACCCAGATAAAGTCACTTTTCTTGTGTAGGAACTACAAAATGAGAGTTGTAATCCATGTGTCAAAAAGTGATTTTATTAAAAATTATCAATTGTCATGAGACTGCTTCTGTTTCTGAAAAGGTCTTGGTACTTTTACAAATGATCTCTCTGTTGGAATCAATCTTTGAACCAATGACAAAATTAAAATTGTATCTATTATCTGTTTGGATACACTTGATTCAGTTAAAATTTTTCTAAAAAATAAATTACATGCTGTAAGAATTATAGGAAAACAACATTTACAGCTCTTGGTTGACAGACTAATTGTTCACAGCATTTCTTTACATAATTAGGGCTTCTACTAAAGTTAAAAAGAACTTCCTGTGCTTGACATCTGGATTAACATTTGGTGAGGGAAAGTGTACCTTTTCCCCGAGTTTCTGTAATGCACGTTTACAAACAGTGCTTTGTAGATAAACTTCCAAGAAGTTCATTGTCACATTTTCCTGCTGTGTATACAGCTGGGACATGGTTGGGTTTGCAAGATGAAACAAATGAATGCTTATCAGCCCCAGCCTAGGTCTTTGTTAATGTCCTTCCATGCCCCCCTCCCCCATCCTACCACCCATTGCAGTTAAAGTTCAACCATTTGGGTTTTAAGTGCAGCACAGCGAGACCACAACTGATACCATCAGGCACATAGACCGTGCTTTGCTAGCGGGTCAGACAGCCAGGCAAGAAGAAAGCAGTGCCAACCCTATTATAAAATCCCTACTTGTTAGGATAACTCTGGTAACATAACAGAGCAGAAAAAGAAGGTAGAGTCTTGTGTTGTTTACTTGTTGTAGAATCAGGCTGCCATGAATCAAAGAGGGCCCACTGGATCTTCTACTAAGGACCTTTCTCCATGAAGAGGACCTAAGTCTGACTGTCTCCTGGTAGGGTCCAGTGTGCTATAGCTCATTTCACCATTAAGACCTTCTCTACTGGATGGCTCATTGTTACAGCTGCTCCAAGGATGATTTAGTGCATGTATCGCAGAATATTGCCAGTAAGCATCTATTATTTCCATAGATCTGTCCTATTCAAGTGGCCCTTATAAATATACATATTTTATCAGCTAAGCTTTCTTAGCTGAGACCTTGGGCTGACAAGGCCACAATTAATACTGCTTCCTGCCTGTCTGGGTATATGTCTATGGTAAGTAAGCATATGGATCAATCAGTGAGCCAACCATGAATCCTTTTAGCTTGGGAAATACAGAACAGTTTTCTCTTCTGGCTCCTGCAGGACTCGGGAGGCTTTATGAGGAAAAGGGAAAAAAAACAGCCTGGTTGAGGACTCTGTCGATTACAGTCACCAACAGGAAGATTTCTACATGAAATACACAGCCCCAGATGGGAACAACTGCATAGCTCACCAGAGTGATCATTAATTTGCTGACATAAAGCTGTGTTTATTTATACATTCTGGCCAAGAAAAACCCCATCACCAATAAGACAATCACAATTAAAGAAGTCAAGTGTTCCTAGAAAAGTATGCTTTTACTTTCTGACCTAAAGATTGGTGTTTGATGAAGTTATTGTAATCTTTCGTGCGGTGTGTGTGTATAGTCACTCAGTCGTGTTCAACTCTTTGTGACCATATGGACTTAAGCCCGCCAGGCTCCTCTGTCCAGGAGATTCTCTGGGCAAGAATACTGGAGTGGGTTGCCATTTCCTCCTTCAGGGGATCTTCCCAACCCAGGGATTGAACCTGCATCTCCTGCATTGCAGGCAGATTCTTTACCGCTGAGCCACCGAGGAAGCTAGCCTCCAACTTCTGTGATTGCAGGGACCGTTGTTGTACCTGTGCTAGTACCCAGCACAGTCTCAGAGACATGGTAAATACCTAAAAATATCTGTGGCGTGAGTGAATGTTCTCTGCAGTCAGGACATCTTCTGTCTACTTTTACCCTGGAAATTCAGTAGGAAAAACCAGCATGGCATCTTCCTTCTGAGTGGTCTTCATCACTTAGCTCTCCTAAATCACTTGACATTTGCATCTCTAGTTTCTCTTTATCTTCCTAAATAATAAACAAGCGTTTATGGAATCCCTAATCTTAGCCCAGTGTCTCTGTGGGTTGTGTATTTCACTTGTATCTTTCAAGTTCAGTATTCTGGGTTCTCATGGCCTCTGTACACATCTCTCTCTGGGGAGCCCTGACCACTCTGTATTGATCATTGCTGGATTACTCATCTGTCTTCCCCTTGGACTGTTAGCTCCACGAGACTGGGATCTGCTTTCTTCTGTATCCCCAGTGTCTAACGTGTTCAGAGTACTGTGAACTTGTGTTGATCTTTATAGAATGAATGAATGAAAGAGGAATGAATGAATGGAATGCCCATATTTATGGTTCGATCATCTTTAGGCACTTGTTTCCGGATGCAGCTAGAGAAGTATCCTGTGTCATGGTGTCCATAGTTGTAATTAGCGGGTCACTAAGACGTGTCATCTGGGCTTGACTGCTGTTGATGTGGTGTGCTGCCTTGCTAATGGGTCTCTATTGCTAAGCAAGGGGCTCAGAAAAAGGCGATCTTTATATAGACATAGCACTAAAAATGAGAGATTTGGTTGTATGAATTTCCAAAGGCCGACCAGGGATATGGCCTGAAATGAATTAGATAAAAAATTTGAATAGCCTTTAAAATGCAGCTCCTGGAAGTGGCTCTTTGCTTTCTGCAGGGTGTTTTCTGGGGGTGTTGCTATGATATGAAAGGTTTTAGGACAAGGGTTTGAAGGTGAATAAAGATTTCAAAGGGACCAAATAAAACAAGAGTCAGATAATACATTTAATGAGATGGTTTTCAGAATACATAACTGTACAATTTTAAAACAGTGAGTTTAAAGTTTTCTGTTGAATACAAATAATACATGTAGTATTAATGGAAAATAGCATCAAGGATGTAATCTATTGTGCCTGTTTTTCCCCGGAGACTGCCTCTTCTATTCATGTAGTCACCAGATAAATCTAGGTGCTGACCTTATATCCCTGCGTGCATGCCGTCACTCAGTCATGACTGACTCTGCGACCTGATAGATTGTAGCCCACCAGGCTCCTCCACCCATAGGATTCTCTAGGCAAGAATACTAGAGTGGGTTGCTCTGCCCTCCTCCAGGGGATCTTTCTGACCCAGGGGTCAAACCCGAGTCTCTTGTGTTCCCTCCTTTGGCAGGCAAGTTCTTTACCACTACCACCACCTGGAAAGCCCCCTTATATCCCTAGTCCTTGACAAATAAAGTGGTATATATTGATATCTATATACTGTAGAAAAGGATGATAAATTTAGTCATTTGTATTCCTCCTTCTATTCCTCTCAGTATTTTATAATGAGATTATTATCTTTACTTCTGTTGGGCAGTTCCATTTTTTCAGATTCATGTCATTTTGCTTGTCTCTCTTGATACCTCATGTTGTAAGAATGAGAATGCTGATGTCTTTACTACCCATCCCTCCCCTGTTCCATGTCTTACTTTGTCAGCTCTTTTACTTTTTCACTAAGTTGAAAGCATCTTAGCATTTATATTCTATTCTTTGGGGAGGGTTTAAGAATGATTTAACAGGAAAATTGAAAACCAAAGACTAGAAATTACTTGACTGAGATCTGGTTAATGTTAGAACTGGGACTAAACCCTAGGGCTTTTGACTCTTAGTCTAGTGGGCTTTCTAGATACGTTCATTGACCTCATTCATCAGATGTTTATTGAATGCTTATTCTCTGCTAGGCACTACATTAAGTACCAGCAATACAAAAATAATAAAAAATTGTCTCAAACCTTATACTCTCATGAAAATAAGAAAAATAGATGTATAAACAAATAACTATGTTTTGACGCAATAAGATGCAAAGGAAGATGTTGTGTAGCCTTTTTTTTTTAACCCCACAGGTCAGAGATTATAGAAATCGATGTAATTATTAAAAGTTACAGTTTTAATATGTTGAGGAGATAGTGTTTCACCCAACTAACTTATGCATATTTGGAAAATAAGGCATTGCTGATATAAAGATAAATTTAAATTGTCTGTTTCAAGTTTAAATATAAAAGCAAAAATTTTATGTATTTATAACTAGAAATTATAATAAATCAGTTTCATGTATTTAATAAGTTTTATGTGAGAATATCCACATATTCTTTAGTTGTCCTTTTAGGTTTGTTTAATATTCTAATTTTAAGTCTAAGGCTTATGCATTTTTTAATAGATCTTTTTTATGGTGACTTGTGAACTTTTTCCTTTCTTTCTTCCTCCCTCAGATTTTCATCACCGTGAATTGCCTGAGTACAGATTTCTCCTCCCAGAAAGGGGTGAAAGGACTTCCTTTGATGATTCAGATTGATACATACAGTTATAATAATCGTAGCAATAAACCCA
Organism: Cervus canadensis; assembly: GCF_019320065.1. Lineage (NCBI taxonomy): Eukaryota > Metazoa > Chordata > Mammalia > Artiodactyla > Cervidae > Cervus > Cervus canadensis. Next base: position 59,371,377 of record NC_057397.1, on the reverse strand, counting down.
TTCATAGAGCTTATTGCCAGATCAAGGTCTTCTGCGACAAAGTGAGTAAAGATGACAGTTTGTCATAAAGGTATTTTTGTTATTAGATATTACTTTCGATGACATTTCCCCCTTGTCACCTTTGCTTGTCTACTGGTGTCCAAATAATCACTTTCATCACAGTGGGAGTGGTAATTTTTCATTCTCAGCTCTTATTAGCTATCTAGGGAGGCATCAACTGTATTTTTTTTTTCAGTCAATTATTCTACCACTAATTTAATGACTGACATTGTACTGTGCTATGAGTCTGATTCACATAGATATAACTGATCTAATAGATGGATAGTTTTTAGTGGGTAGGTAGATCCTGTCCCAGAACATACTAATATAACCTCTTTTATTTTATGGGTTAAATGGGTCTCTTCTAGAACCTTTTGGAATGGACACAGCTCCTTTTAAATATGTTCACTAGCAAACATGCTTCAGGAGGAGATGTAGTTTTTGAATCTTCTTGAATCCCCCTGTATGAGATAGATCAATTAGAATAGCAAAGATTAAAATCCCATGATTATGTGGTGAGAGACCCTTGCAAATCCCAAATGTGAATGGGACCAAGCATCAACAGTTTCAGAACCTGTATGATGTCAGCATCATGAGGGGAAGTAATGGACTCACTTGATGACCAAAGAACGGGATACTACCAAGTGGATCCGTAATAGCAGAGGGTGAAGTGGGCCTTTGGAGGACATCTGGTGAAACTGGGGTAGAAGGGGATGGATTGTGCAGACTTGAGTTTACTGGTGGGTGGGTGCAAGGGGAGAAAACATTGAAGTGTTTGGGGCTCTATAAACTTGGGAAAGTTATAAATTGAAGTTCCCTTCTAGGATAAAAATCCTACTCTGAGAAAAAGCTGCTGGGAGTAGAATCCAAGTTGAGTTAGACAAAAACAAAAAGGTTCAGAGGAACAAGAAGTTCCAATCAAAAAGGAAGAGGCAAAAGAAAACAGAGTAGTCAGATCTCAGGAAACACAGGACGATTTTCTGTTATCACTTTGTGAACACAATTAATGTAGGAGCATGAGGACTATCAAGCTAGAAGGATTATCCTAGCTTACTCATTTCACTTAGAAATGACCAACAGAAAAGAAAAAGTGTTGAATCCCATACAGTGTTGCATGAAAAATATAATTAAGGTTAGACTAACTTCTTGTGGACAATGGATGCATGCCCCCAAAACAGGTGATACGTATTATATCACCTTGTATCTATAGCCTATTGTTCCAGATGGGCTTAGAATTTACAAATTTTTAAAATACAAAATTAACAAAATCATGGAAATTATGAAGAACAACATAAACCACAATATGAAAAACTCAGACATGAGATGTTTGGAGAACAGAATGACTTGAAAAGAGATATAGTAGAATTCAGGAAAGAATTTAGAAGTGGAAGAGTAAAATGTTTCGAAGTAAAGACTACTACAAGTAACATGGGAGTAAATGAATGTAAAAGATAATTCCTTAAGAAAAATACAGGTATAAAATGGCAAAATTTTAAGAACTTGAAAAAATGAGGAAACAAGAGAAAATAATAGATACAGAAGACAGAGAAAGAAGATACAAGGACATATAATATGTATCTCTGTGGGAGAAAACATAAACAATGGAACAGAAGAAAAGCTAAAAAAGAATAAATCAGGAAAACTTAAAAGTTACACATTTTTAAGTGAGTTACCAGGCACTTGGTAAAGTTGATCGAGGATAGCCAATATCAAAAGCCATTGGACTTTAAAAATATTCTTTGGGCATCTAAGAAAAATAAAATAGACAATGGGTCATTAATTTTTTTCATTAATTTTTACTGGAGTATAGTTGATTTACAGTGTTGTGTTGGTTCCAGATGCACAGAAAAGTGAATCAGCCACACACACACATATATCCACTCTTTTCCAGACTTTCCTCCCATATAGGCCACCATAGAGGGTTGAGCTGAGTTCCCTGTGCTACGCAGTAGGTCCCTATTAGCCATCTCCTTTATATATGGTAGACAAGGAATCATTTATAAGGAAACTTTTATTATCAAGCCTTTCAACAGCAATGCCTTGTCAGAAGACAATGATATTTAAAGTAATCAAGTAAAGAAAATGTGAGCCAAGGATTTTACATCTAGCCAAGCTGATTTTCAAGTATAAAGAAAACAGGCAAATTCAAGACAAAATAAAACACGGAAACAAAACCACCAGTGAACAAACAACCAAATGGGCAAAATTCCAGGGAATATTTCTCCTCGAGGAATCTAGTAAAAAACTCTGTTTAGACACCAATATGACTGTAAAGACATTGATAAAAGGACTGATGGTGAACATTCCACGTCTTTTTATCTTGGATCTAATGCTAAAATGATGGGAGAGATAGGAATGGCAATATGATGTGTTCTGACAATAATTAAGACATAATTATTTAGTAATTGGGTAGGGTGGGAGAGAATATGAAAAATAGATTAAACTGGCAATTGCTTATAGGTGTTGCTATTATTTTGGTTTCTAAGTCATGTCCAATTCTTTTGTGACCCCATAGACTGTAGCCTGCCAGACTCCTCTGTTCATGGGATTTCCCAGACAAGAATACTAGAGTGGGTTGTCATTTCCTTCTCCAGGGGATCTTCCCAACCCAGGGATCGAACCCAAGTCTCCTGCATTGCAGGCAGATTCTTTACTACTGAGCCACCAGGGAGTTGGCTGGATGTAAAAGAGTATGAGTTCAGTTAGATCCTGGGGAGAGGAGAGAAAGGGGAAAAAGAGGTTAGTGGCTAATTCAGAATTGCCAGCACTCTTAACGGTGCTGCAGTCAGATGTAGATCAAAGAGCTATAGGGCCATTAAAACGTCCGAATTGTCGTTTAGCAGAGTTGGAGAGGAGGAAGAAGTGGGCATCTCTGAACAGAAGGCAGAGATGGTCATGAGACGAGAGAAGGAAGCAAACTAACTCGAACTGCACTGAGTTTAGAGACATGTGGCATAATGGAAAATGTCTCTAAAATCTCGATAGCGTTTCAAGTTGTGATGATTTTAATTAGTGCCTATCGTCAGAGCAGCACAGCCCTCTCAGGCCCAGTTAGGCAGCTTCCATGATATAGAGGAGGCACAGTTAGGTCGGTAGACACAGTTATGTAGATGAGAAAATTGCCAGGGCCACAGGTAACTTGCCAGTCATGTGGTGAAAAAGCAGAGTAGCTGCATGTAAATCCATGTCTGATCCCAAACTCATATTCCTTTTTTTTTCCCCTTTTTTTCCTTGTATCTTTAATTCAGCATATTAAACGTTAAGAAAGCATTTTCTTTTTTTTTTTTTTTTTTAAGAAAGCATTTTCAAATGATGTACAAGGTGGAATTTTTAAAGTACGTGTGGGAGAACAATTAAATGATTTGAATTCCCTTCTTTTATTCCAGAAGTTTCAAGGGGAATAGTAGAATCCCCGTCCCTGAATCTCCTTCTTGGAAGGAAGGAGGAAGATTAGGAGCAAGGAGAAAAGGAAGGAAGGGTGGAATGGAGGCCCTGGGCAATTCATTTACCTTTATGTCACAGCTAGAATTAAAAGGATGAAAGAGAAGGCTTAAGGGATGCTCGTATAATTATTTGTTTCGAGTGTTGATGTAATAAATACTAAAAATCAAAATAAACCATAAAATGCAGAATAAACAGAATGCCGTATTATTGTTCACTATGCCCTAGAATGAGAGGGACTCCAAGGAACTAGTGATGCAAAGAGTCTCTAGTGGGTCTTTTTTTAGTTAACATGATGATGAGGATCAGGAAACTCATAGGGAAGGAATCTCATGGGATAAGCAGATTATGTTAATCTTAACTGCTCTTAATTATTCTGATAAGCTAGATGCAAAATCTTTTGCTATGTTTAGTCATTATATTTGTAGCCATGAATTCAAAATATAGGCAAAACTCACTCCTGGGACATTTTAACTCTTGCATGTTTCAAATGGGTGTGTAAATGCAAAAGATTAATTTGAATCATCCTCTAAAGCAAAAGAATTAAGAGCTATTCTATTTTAAAACTGTAAATTTCCCACAGATTAGAGTTTTAAACAGATGGAATTTTGTACTATTTATAGTTCCCCAGGTTGATTTCTAATTAATGCACCTGTAAGATTGCAGATGAAAATAAAGGACTTCTCTCCCTTTTTTGATATTAGAATTTCTTTTATTGAAATACATGTTTATGACTTAAAAATTCAGGATCTGCTATATGGCTATATCTTTATCAGTACTTTTGTCTGTATTTTTATGGGCTTAGTCACTCAATCGTGTCCAACTCTTTGTGATCCCATGAACTGTAGCCCGATAGGCTTCTCTGTCAATGGAATTTTCCAGGCAAGAATACTAGAGTGACTTGCCATTTCCTACTCCAGGGGATCTTCCCAACCCAGAGTTTGAACCTGCGTCTCTTGTGTCTCCTGTGTTGGCAAATGGATTCTTTACTACTATGCCACCTGGAAAGCAGATATCTTTATATCTGTATTTAATTCAGTTATCTTTCATGAAAAACCAGAATCATATTACTGCAAAGAGCAACTATATATTGTTCACAACTTAAAAAAAAAGCCACCTTCTCGTAAGAATTTTCCCCTTCTTTTTTAATTCCTGCTTAGAATTATCTTGGAGATTATAAAAAACTAAAGATATTCCTCCAAAGTACCTTCTTGGTACCTTGGCCAACTTTAAATAGGTTAAGGACACATTATTGAGACAAACTTAAGAGAAACAGCTTAAGTATCAAATATAAATATAAAGATAGCCATCACCTCTCAAGAGGTGGCAAAGGTATAATCAGTATAATCAGGAAATCTCTGGCATCTTTTTTTCCTTTCTCCAAATTTAACACTCTATAATGAACATCTAAGTGGGGGAAATTATTTTCAAATGATAAATTTGGTGTTTGTAGCAAATTATACCCTTCTGGAAGAACCAGACTTTTTTACATTTTAATGAGAGTGAAAATATTTTCCAGAAGCTTTGGGTCACAAATAATCAGAAGGAAAGGAATTCTTGGAAGGTCACAGTCAAGGATGCATTCTTCATCTTAATTGAATGTATCAAAGCTGCCCTGGGTCACTGTGAATCAAAGTGTTATTTTAAATATGAGGATGGTGGCCCTCCTAAGTTTGGATACTATCAGAATTGCTTTGGTGTGCTGACATCTGGGCCTTCTGGGCAGGGAGTTTCTTACATAGATGTGGTACCCAGACTAGGCGCTATGGAGAACTACTCCATGTTTTATGTTAATCCTGCAGGTTTGGCGTATCAAAGAATACCTGTAAAATAATAGCAGGTGACTTTATTTCCTAAAAATTAACACTGAACATGTATAAATCTTGAAACGGTAATTTCAGAACTTTTCTTCACATAAATTGTTGTACAAGACAAAAGACTAATTTTAAAATAAAATTGCTCAACAAACTTTGGGATGTGTCTTGAGTGAGTTATAATTTATGTAGGTAAATTTCTATATTTTGACTTACATGCAATACTATATTGTACAGAACTTCAAATACAGAGAAAAAAGTCCTACATGTACACAACCAAAAATGAATAATAAGGGCCTTTTGCTTATGTTTCATACCCATCTGAACAAAGTCATCTTTGTTCATTTAGCACTCTATTTTTTTTCTGAAAATATTATACCTTATCTAGACAAAAATCTCTACAAAACTTTTACTATATCTTGAAGAGATTTTCCAAGGAAATATTTTTATATTTTATCTCCTTCTTTCTATGAATTTCTATGGTTTATAAACATCAGTGACAATTTAAAACTTAAAAATAGACCACTGTAAATGATTAGTCTCTTTTTGGAGTAAAAAGCTTTTTGACATAAAAATGCACATTTATAACATCTGTTTAAACTATTATAAGCATCCAAATCTTACCAACATAAAGTTCTTAGAACTTTCCTGGCACAAAGGAAGTGCCACATCTGATTAGCTGTCATCACTTGTTCATCAAGAATTAGCTCTAAAGCCGTGTCCTTTATGGTGGATGCCTCCATTGGCCACATGTCTCCATGTGTCATGGCCTTACTTTGGCCAGAATCGGGAATATGTTTTTTTTTTTTTTAAAGGCAGTTTGATAAGCAAAATTTATATTTCAATGTTTTACTTCTAAGCCATTAACATATCCCTTTCTGTGAACTGACTTCGTGACTCTTGTCCATTTTTTAACTGGTATGTTAGTTGTTGTTTTCTTTTTAAATTTGAATCATTATTTATATGTTATTGATTTAACACTTTATATGAGATTTTATGGGCTTCCCTGGTTGCTCAGGCCGTAAAGAATCTGCCTACAATGTGGGAGACCTGGGTTCGATCCCTGGGTTGGGAAGATCCCCTGGAGGAGGGCAGGGCAACCCACTCCAGTATTCTGGCCTGGAGAATCCCCATGGACAGAGGCACCTGGTGGGCTACAGTCTGTGGGGTCACAAAAGGTCAGACACAACTGAGTGATGAAGCCCAGCACAGCTCATGAGATTTATATAGCAAGTATTTCCACCAGCTTGTCCCTTGCTTTTTAATTGATCTGTGTGTATTTAACAGAAGGATTAAATTGTATATTCTCAGATCTATCTCTTTTGTGTGTGATAACTTGGGGATTTTCTAGGGGTAGAGGTTGCTGACCAGTCCATACTTTGCTATTTTTTAAATGTGCTGCCACAAAGGGCAGAAATAGTAAATGTGGATTTGAAATCTAGGGGAAGAGTTTAGGCTGGGAGAGTCTATCTGTCACCTGTCTAGAGCACCTTGGAAATATGGGTATAGATGAACTTCTCTGCCACAAGAATGGAGAGAGGGAAAGGAAAAGGAAACTGTGTTGAAATGTCTGTATTTGGGGTGTGAGAAGAGGAAATTGAGTCAGCAAAGCTGACATCAAAGGGTGACCAAAAAGAGAAGAGGTTGATCAAAGAATCGTGGAAGACCAAGAGGGCAAGAGACATAGGTCACGGTCAACTGGTTAATTTGGATGGAGTTGGCAAGAGAAGCCAATGAAAAAGTCAAATTACAAGGAACAGAGGAGCAAAAAGGCAAATTGAATGCTATTTCCAAGAGCATATGAACATATTAAGACAAAACCCCAGATCGTACTTGTATATACAAAATCTTACTCCCTGTGTAGTTTGCTTCAGCCCTACCTCATTTTCCCTTCTGTAGAAATTTTTTAAAGTTCCATACCAAGGAGCCAAGGAAAAGTTTTATAGGAAATTCACACTCAAGTTTCATGCCCACTCCATGATTAGGAAAGATAACAGGCCAATGCTTCATCCTACGGCATTTTATTTTAAATAAATATCACTAAAATTACTTGACCGGCTTCACTGGGATGGGGAACTGAGTCTGGCTTTTCTGTAGGAATTCAAAATTGGAGTTGTTTAAATAGGCAAGATACCAAAAAAGGGGAGACTTTGGGAGGAGTGGGATCCCTCCCTCTCCAAGGAGGTCAGCAACATCGGGTAGACTAAGGGGCGGTAGACCTCGCTGGAGGATGGAACCGCGGCTGCCTGCCTCTCCTCCCCACGTTTTATTTCTTATCCCTGTGACTTGTGTGTAGACAGCTGTTTTGCACGCCCTGGTAACATGCCTGGCATTGTCTGCATTTGTTTTTCCCTGTCAGGGAGCAGAAAGAAAAATCCGAGATGAAGAGAGGAAGCAGAACAGGAAGAAGGGGAAAGGCCAGGCCTCCCAAACCCAGTGCAACAACTGTGAGTGTGGCTGCGAAGGGGGGTGGGCTTCAGCCAGGCCAGGTCCCCCGAGGAATGGGTGGAAAGAAGTGGGTTGCAGGTAAAATATGCACGTCCGAGTTATGGCTGGGCTTCCCTCGTGGCTCAGACAGTAATGGATCTGCCTGCAATGAGGGAGACCTGGGTTCGACCCCTGGGTTCGACCCCTGGGTTGGGAAGTTCCCCTGGAAGAGGGCATGGCAATCCACTCCAGTATTCTTGCCTAGAGAATCTCCATGGACAGAGAAGCCTGGCGGGCTACAGTCCATGCGGTTGCAAAGAGTCAGACACGACTGAGTGACTAAGCGCAGCACAAGTTATGGCTAGCCAAGGCGATGGGGTGCACCATCCCTGTGAAAGGGAAATAGAATCATGTGATCACACTAGAGCTAGGAGCGAGGTTCTAATAGTCCAGAGACCAGCATCCTCCTTCTCCAGACAAGAAATCTAGGGTGCAGAGAGGAGCAAGAGAGCACCCCCTCAGGAGTGCTCACTCCCAAGTCCACACTTTCCGCTGGTCTGGTGATGGGAGAGGGGAGGCTTTTAAAGTGTGTTCACACATATGGCATTTGGGATGCTTCATAGGAGAAAATCGTGAACTTTAGCCAAGACTAGAGCTTACAAGTGAGAGTTCTTAAGTCATCTACAGCCCTCGCACTTACGGGTTTTGTGATCGTGTCCAGCCTCTGATGGGAAGGTGGCAGCGATACCGTTACAGAAGAAGAGCGACATCACCTACTTCAAGACGATGCCTGATCTGCACTCCCAGCCCGTCCTCTTCATACCTGATGTTCACTTTGCAAACCTGCAGAGGACAGGACAGGTATGGCTGACCTGCTCACATCTACCTGCCATCCATCCCCTGCACAGGTAGAGCCTTAAGAGAGCATCACTTCCGGCACCATTGACCTGAAAAATAAAACCCATGCATTCGACCAAGAGTCAGCCAGTTCCTACAGAAAATGTAATTTTATAGAAAGGAATGTCTCAGGAGAGGAAACCAACTTACTAAGGGGAAGGTGAGAGTGAGCTGATAATAGTGAAGTGTTGACAAAGCAATGAAAGAGGAAGAAAGTAAGAAGGCTGATAACCTGTAAGGCAAGTTTTGTTAGTTTTGTTCTGTGGGATCCTCATGATGCGATAGGGCTCCATCTAATGGTGGGAAATTGAACTGCACCCATTGGAAAGTGGCTTCAGAGGAAAATTCTTTGATTAAATAAAACTGTTAAAAACTTTTTCTTAGTAAATTGACAGTTACTGTTGAATAGATAAATTATTTTAAACCAAAATAAAAATGAGATTGTAGACAAGCCTTTTAAAAGATAATTCCTGTCTTCTAGTTCTAGTTACAAGTGAAATTATAGAGATAATATTATAATACATAAACATCCAATAATTAGCTCCTTATGGTAGCTCATGTTAATGATATGTTATGCAGCCACTAAAATTATAATTAGGAAAACTATGTAGCAACATAGGAACTAGTTATGATAATGTTCAGTGGGGAAAAGGTAGAATATTCATTTGTGTCTACATTGTGATTCCAAATACTGGGTTGGCCTGAAAGTTCATTTGGAGTTTTTGCAAGATGTTACAAGAAAAATTGCAATAGTTGATGAGTATTAAGAGGTGGATGTGTATTTTTTTCTTTTTGTAATGTCCTTAGTATTGTCTATTTTATGTGATAAATTAAAATTGGTTAAAAAAAGTTACTTCCCTAGCATTAGCCAGAATTGTCTTTCTGTTGAGAAAGAGGTGCATAGTGACACATTCAAGTTTTTCTTCCGTTCTAGTGTTAAGATATTCATTGGAATTGACCTTAGTCTAGGAGCAGAAATCATTATTGGCTTAACTTTCTTGAGAATATTTTGTCCCCATGCCATTTTATTTTGTGTATGAGACAAAACAGTAATACAACCAGAACTTTTTAGTTGGTGTTTTTAACACCAACTAAATATGGGTAGCAGAATATCCCCTAGTTTTTTCCTTAGAGTGCCTTACATTCAAGTTTAACATTCTCATCTTGTCTTACTTGTCTGATAGGAAAAAGACACAAAGATGAAAGGAAGAACATTATGATTTATTAAGACATGAGTGCCAGCCCCTAATTTTATTTTTTAATTCCCAAGAACATGGTGATTTGTGTATTTACAGTCTTTGTAAATACATGATATATTTTGAAGCTAGGTAGTCACACCTTTAGGAGAGAGGGGATGATTGAGTTAAACTGCTCTCACTGTTTACTATTATGGTTCTGGCTTTAACCCTATGTCAAAGCTGACAAGCTGACCTGTTCTCTTGGCAAGATTTCCCTAAAATACGCAAAGCTGTAAATGAATCTTAAGAGGAAAACTGACCAAATGTGACCGCTCGTGACTGTCTCTGGCCTCGCTTGCCCCCTCTGTGTCCTGAGCAGGACTCCTAGCCTGTGGCTGAGCAGAAGGAAAGTGTAGTCTTTGCCATTTGTTGGTTTCAGCAGTTTGCAAAGCAGCCCAATCAGCGTCCCCTGGGGCATCAGCAAAGTTTAAGTCCTGCTGTCCTTGAAGAGCCTCAGGCTTTCCCTGTGGCTTTGGAGTCAGAATGTAGGGTTCAGTGAGGGAGCCTGCTGAGCCCCGGGTGACAAAGGAACACACTCTTCTGTGCACTGGGTCAGTGCGTGAATATCCCGTGGCTGATCAACGTGCTTGGCTGAAGGAAAAGAGCACCCGCAGTAGCCGGTCAGAAAAGGCTGCCTGTTCTTAGAAAAGTTAGGAGTCTTGGGGGATGAGTCCAGAGGCAGGAGGGCAGAGGGCAGTGCTGTGATGTTGGAAGTGGGCAAGGGACAGGGCTTGGCAAGCTTCGACAGGTCAAACGAGAGCCAGCTGTGGCCGCTCGCAAGCTGGCTCGGTTCCCCCATGAGGGAGCAGGGATGGAAGGGAGGAAGGCAGGTGATGGTGTGATGCTCAGTATCCGCTACTGCTATGGACCTGGCAAAGTCAGCCGCATGGCAGCCCTTCAGCTGCAGAACAAGCAGCTGGCTAGCTTTCACTGTCAGCCCACATGTCCCCCAGTCCCTCACTGTCTCATTGATTCACTTGTGAGTTGAAATATTCACCAGATCGTTATCAAAAACTCATAGGAGGGCATTGTTACCGAGTCCATGCTCACTCTGCTCCCCGCACGACAGGCCAGTAAATCAGAGACAAGGAATGCGGAGGCAAGGAATACGACATTATTCAGAAAGTGAGCAGACCAACAAGGTGGCAGACTAGTATCTCCAAATGACCGTCTTCTCTGGGCCTGGATGCCAGTTTCTTTTATAGAACAGAGATGGGGAGGAGGTGAGGAAGTAAAATAAAAAGGTCATAAGTCTTGCAAGTATCTCCTGGAATGGCCAGCCTGAGGAAGATGGTGGGGAGGTGGGATGGGGACAGGTTGTGTTAATATCTTCTTTTTTTGTAAAATTCAGACAGAGGGGCAGGGTTCCCCAGGCAGGACTTTTAGTAAACAAAAGCAACGGGAAAGCAAAAGTTAAAGAAACAGATCCGCTATGGAGTCAGATTCTGTTCTCCCCTGAAATAGCATGAACCCAGCGTGCAGGCACAGTGGAGGTCTTTAGTTTCCCTCTCCCCGCATTAAAGCCCGGATATGCGTGGTGCCTTTTGTCAAGAACCCTTGAAGAGAAGTGACAGAGGAGCTTGGGAGAAATTGTGGGATGCAGAGGCATCATTCCTCTGGACCATCTGTACTTGGCAGCTATCAGCCTTCCTCAAGGCACCCGAACCCAGGGAGGACATCCCTTCTCCCTCACACCTTCGAGAACCGTCTCCCTGACTTGTGGCTTGTGTGAACCACCTCCGCCCAAATCACAGGCGTCCTTGATAAGAATTCAGGTTCCCAAGGTTCATTCCAGGTCTTTTAAATTAAAATCTCCAACGGGGAGCCTGGGAATTTGCGTTTATGAGAAGTTCTCCGGATGGTTTTTATGTATTCTGAAGTTTGAGAACACTGTGTAAAAATTGAATTTGTGCGTTAAGCACTGTGGCCGACCAGGAGGAAACGGTGGGTCAGCCTGTGCGAGGAGGAGGAAAAGTGGCAGTGCGGGGTGGTGACGGGGACAGTGCAGCAGAGCTGCTCAGGAAGCCAGGAGGACACTCAGGAGAAGGCTGCTTCTGGTTCTGCATCACCAGTCCGCTTCGCAGAGGGCTGTCCATTACCCGACCCGGTTGGTGAAGCAGGGCGGATGTATTATGCCACATTTCAAGAAAGCAGCGAAATACCAAGTCAGCATCAGGCACTTTCCCCCGAATCTAGTCTTGAGTCCAGTGCTATGGCCCAGGCTCCCCGGCTTATGTGGGTCCCCCTGGATTCATCTAAATAAACGGTCCATTATGAGCATAACCAGTGCTCCGATGCCCCTGAAACTTGGGGCGTGGGGAGGAAACGTCTTACCTTCATTGCCTCGTGTTTAAGAAGAAAGGATACAATGCAACCATAGACATTAAAAAGTTTCAGAGGAAAACGTTCCCCGTGGAAACCTCAGCTAATGACTAGCATGGCTCATTCCCGGAGAGTTCCAGGCAACGATCTCTGTTGTATAACTAAGTCCGGGCTTGGTGGCAGCCTGGAAACTGTCACAAGCCTTTGAGAAAGTTTACGCGGAGGGTGTTGGTCTCCACACGGCTGTTTCTCACCCAGGTGGCTGTGGCAGGGCCGTTGATGAAATGGACGGGAACCCAGAGGTGATTTTTGAAGTTCAGTGTGTGAATGTTGCATACTAACCAGTGTCATTCTTCACCCAAATGAAAATGATCCTGAAGCACATAGTTAAAGCTCTTGAAAGGCCCACAATTAATTGCCATAAATAACTGGGTGAAGAGGACTTAACATACACAGCAGCTCCCCCTCTGGATTTCCAGAGCTGCATAAAATAACAGGGATGCTTCATAATGTCTTTAAATCTGATTAGGCCCATTGCCATGCTGACCACCTAAAGAAGTCTCTTTCCCTTCTGGCCAGAACTCCTCCTATAGCCAGAAACACCTCCTAGGGCTAGGTGACATTTCCTGGCCTGAAGATAGTTGACTCCTAGATTTTTGTGGTCGTGGGATCAGGGTAGCCCAAGTCCCTTTCGGAAATAAACAAAGGCCTGGGCTTACTTTCTGGAACTTGCTTCCCTCTGTTTACCAAAGAATACTGGTCTGGAATCAGCTCCTCTGTGGACTGGATGGGATTGGTTACTTACAGGCCCTGTGCCAAGGCCTTTCTAAGCAATGATTTTTAGATCTTGCTAAAATATTTCCTTAATGTCTAAAGCAAGGTTTGGCTTTGGGCTATAGGTAATTTGATCAGAATGATTTGAGCTAGAAACAGTTAGATTTCTAATTTCAGTTCATTAATGTCTAAGAATTAACCCAAGGAGACTGTTGAAAAGGTTAAATTTGTATTGGGCACACACAGATTTGTATGAGACACACACAAATGATTAAACAGATTTGTCTTTTTTAAGAGACAGTGTAATGTCTTAGGAAAGTCTGTGCATCATGTGATATATTTCCATTTCTTGTGCCTGACCTACAGTAAGTCTGCTGTTTTGTTCCACAGGTGTATTACAACACGGATGATGAACGAGAAGGGTAAGACACTCAGGCTTTTCACTTCAACACCCAAAGTCAGTTCCTGTCAGTAGAAATGGGTTTCCAAGCACAGGGTAATGGGACAGGGAGTGGGAACGTTCTTTCAGCCCCAGACTCAGAGCTAGGAAAGGGTTGACTCCAAGGATTGTTTGGGAGAAGGCTGGGGAGTACCATTCTCCTTCCAAGTTTCTCATCTCTTTTTTATTTTTATTTTTGGCCTCACCTCATAGCATGTGGGATCTTCCCCAACCAGGGATCAAACCTGCGGCCCTTGCTTTGGAAGCACGGAGTCTTGGGGGCTGCCAGGGAAGTCCCCAAGTTTCTCTTTACCCCTCTCTCCTTCCTATGATCTGCCTTTGAAGTGGTACATCTCTTTGATTCCACCCTTTCACTGCTAATCCAGTTACTGAAATCTTTGTCCCCAACACAAGATGGAGTTGAGCTCCAGGAAGGAACCAAGGAGACAGCCTGGCCTCCTTTCAGTGCTACCTGGACCCCTCCCTACCCCCCGCACATCCATCGTGCTGGGGAGTGAGCTGCCTGGGCTAGTGGCGAGGCTGGTTTAGATGGGAGCTAGGAGACTGAGAACCTTGTCGCTGTCTTCAGGACTGTAGGGACGAGAGGGTTTACACAGGGGCGCTGTGGCTCCCAGTGTCTTGGGCATCAAGTCACTGCATAGTGCTTTTCTGTTCATTGACTCATTGTGTAGACTCCTAGAATTTTGGAGCCAGAAAGGAACCTTCAAGGTTGTTTAGCTGATCATATTCCCAGGCCATATAGCACAATATGCCACATCCTTGATAGGTGGTCAGCCAGCTTCTACTTGAATGTTCCCAGTGATGGGAATATTCTGAATATTCTCACTGTAGGAGACAGCTCATGACACTGTTGGACAATTCCAGCTCCAGAAAGTTACTTTGTTGAACTGATGTTGCCTTCTTTTGACTGATATGCATTGGCTCTAGTTCTTTCTGCATAAGTCTCAACCTTTCCTCCTCTTTCAAATGTCATTTTACCTCTCAACATCTTAATTCCCCCGCCAGGGGGTACCACCAGATTTGTTATTGGTCTCGTTAAAATTGGCTCTCAGAAGTACACGTGCACATGAGTTGGAGATTATATTGAGATCATTTCTTCTTGTCCCCTGGATGCTGTTTGTCTCTTTAAAGCAATTTAGAACTACATTCTTTTTTCATCATGTCACACCACTTACAGCTAAAATCTTGGTTTGCATTAATTACATGTGTATAACTAAACTCTCTAGATCACTGTTTTTCAAACTATGGTCAAACCAGGGCTTCCCTATTCTTAGGCAATATTTCCTTGTGCAACATTTCGAAATGAAGTCAAATGAAGCAGATAGTCTCAAGTTCTTTTCCAAAACAGACCTTGGCAAACTGTAGCCTAAGGGCCAAATTGAGCTCCCCCCCACCCCCACCGCCCCCGGCCCACCGCAACATGCCACTTCTTTTTGTACTGTCTGCATATTTTCAAATGGTTGAAAAAGTCCAAAAGAAGAATAATATTGCATAACACTTGAAAATTATGAGATTCAAGTGCACACAGTCACATTTAATTGGCATGCAGCCATATGAACGCCTCCAAGTCTTGTCTCTGGCTGCCTTGGTGCTTCAATAGCAGAGCTTCAGCAGAGCTCAGTAGAGAGACGCTGTTGTAGTTGCAACAGAGACTGTCTAGCCTGGAAAGCCTAATTATTTACTTTCCAGCAGAAGTGTGCCACCCTCTGTCCTAAAGGAGAGAGAATCTCAGAAGAGCCTAATAATTCCCTAGTTGGTCAGGAGCAGAGCCTTGTCTGGGATCTGACCTCCAAATTCTGAGTTCCAAATTTTCTAAATACCTAGTTAGATTGTTCTTTTTATCTTGGTACAGAGGTCATATATTCTAGTGACAGGAATGAACAGAAACAATTAGCGCCAATCAGTTCTAATCTGTTGTTCACGTGGTTCCCAAAGGACAGGGTGGTGTCATGGAAGGAATGATGACTGTCAGCCGGGGAAGCCCCCGTTCTCCTGGGCTGCTGCTCCCCCGTGGGAAGCCTGGGGCCGCGTCCCTGACCTCTGGGTTTTGGTGTTCTCCATTGTAAAGGAGGATTTTGCAGAAGAGGATCTGTGCTATCTCTCATGAGGGAACTGAGGATCGGGGGATCTGGTCTCTGTCTCCATCTGACCCCTAATTCCTGGAAAACCCTTCTTGCCTTGATCCTCTGTCCACACTCATCCTCACCGGGATGCCCACATTCCAGCCTTCCGTGAGGTCCCCTCAAGTCTTTCTTTTCTGTGGCTTACACACTGCATTTAGGGCACAGGATTTCTTGGCGAATTTGGGCTTCCTTAGGTCTGGAAAAACAGTGATTTCCCTTCAAGAACTTGACATTGCCTGATGCTGCATGGGGCACTCAGCCCGCAATCCTCTCTAAGAATTTCTCTTATTTTTGCTTCTTCTCAAACGCATACCACTATGTCCTTTGGGGCCACCTTGTGTAATCTCCTCAAAGGCTGGTAGGTAGGTTTAGTCCCTAAGTCGCGTCCGACTCTTGCAACCCCATGGACTGTAGCCCACTAGGCTCCTTTGTCCATGGGCTTCTCCAGGCAAGAATACTAGAGTGGGTTGCCATTTCTTTCTCCAGGGGATCTTCCTCAACCAGGGATGGAACCCGGTCTCCTGCATTGCAGGCAGACTCTTTACCAACAAGCCACCAGGGAAGCCTTAAAGGCAGAGTCTTTAGGAAAATAAAAGCCAGAAGACAAATATAGAGCCCCGCAAGTCTGAATTTGATTCCATCGCAGCTCAGAGAGTCAGCCCTCCAAAGTGACTTCACTCATCAGCCTCTGAATGACTGGAGCAGAGAGCCTTGCCTTTCCTCTCATAGATGCTGCCAGACCAAACCCTGAGCTTGCTTACAGTGTTGCTGAGCAAGAGGCAGTTCTGGGTGGTCATCTTCTACCCAGAACACTTTGGCCAAAATTCAGTGCACTTTGGAGAAGTTAGAGACTGTTAACCAATCACCAGTGAGTACATTAATCAACATAATATTAAACCTAAGTATTCATCACCCTGTGTTCATCAGCACGAAATAAAGTTCTTCTAGAATTCTGCCCTATTTCTCTTAAAGGAGCAATTTCCTGGAGGACCAAGCACTTCTTTGATAAGGTCCTCAGGGATGCTAAGCAAACCACGAGATGTAGGATGTGGTGGGCTATGTCTTAACCACATATACATGGATACCAGGTGATTACAATATAGGACAATTTCCCCAGGAGAATATGAAAGCATAAACTAAAGCTTTTGGGCCACCTTGAATAGGTAAACTTTTTTTGAATATAGCCAAAAGAATCAACGATCTGTTGATATTTTTTTTGTTAATTTACTTTGTTTAACATGCATGTAAAAAGTAACATATAATTTAGACATATCTGTCATGTTTTGTGAAACTTTTATTTGAATTCTTCACAATTCATAACATCAGTATCTTTCTCATCCTTCAAGTTACTTTTTATGTCATCTCATACTATTTATCAAAGCAATTCTTTGCTACTTTCAAAGTTGAGATACAGAACTTTTAAATCCATATATACAGGATTGTCTTAAGAAATTCTATCCTAAGCCACAAATATTGATTCTTGTAATATTACAGTTATATAAGTGACTGCCACCATGTTGCCTCTTATTTTTAAATTTTGTTTTTAATTAAACCCTTTTATTTCAAGATAATTGTTGATTCACATGCAGCTATAAGAAACCCATCCCCTTTTCTTTTTTTTGCCACACTGCACAGCCTGTAGGATCTTAGTCTCCCCAACAGGGATTGAACCCAGGCCAATAGCCGTGAAAGCGCCAAGTCTGAACCACTGAACCACCAGAGAATTCCCAGGACCACCTCCTTTTCAACTGATATATTTTTATTTTTACTGTTAGATATTGCAGTTAAAAATACCCACCCACTAATATTTAAATCTGCATCGGATACACAAGGGAGATTTTTAGAAAATATTTAAGAAAATGAAAATCATCTTTACCATCCCTTAGAGTAGCAGATTTTTATCAGTTTCTTATATTATTAGTTCCAGTTATTCTTGTATACTAGTTAGCCATTTTGCAAATTGAAAGATTTGAACTAAATGCTCATAAAACTGAGCTTTACCTCCTTTTATAAATTTAACCTACATTTACCCTTGCTGTAGCTCTTCATTCTTTTATTTCTCTTTTTTTTTGAGACCCTTTCCCATTATTTTTTTATTGTGTTTGATTTCTTTTTTCTTTATTTATTTTTAATTGGGGAGTAATTGCTTTCCAATGTTGTGTTGGTTTCTGCCATATAGTAACAGGAATCAGCCATAGGTGTACATGTGTCCCCTCCGTCTTGAACCTCCCTCCCATCTCCCAGCCCATCCCACCCCTCTAGGTTGTCACAAAGTACGGGTGTGAGCTCCCTGATTTATACACAAATTCCCACTGGCTGTCTGTTTTATGTATGATAATGTATATGTTTCCATGTGGCTTTCTCAATTCGTCCCCCCTCTCCTTCCCCTCACTGTCTGCAAGTCTGTTCTCTGTGTCTGTGTCTCCTCTGCAGCCCTGCAAATAGCTTCATCAGTACCACCTTTCTAGATTCCATATATATGTGTTAATATACGATATTTGTTTTTCTGACTTACTTTACTCTGTGTAATAGGCTCTAGGTTCATTCACCTCATTAGAACTGACTCAAATGCATTCCTTTTCATGGCTAAATAATATTCCATTGTATATATGTACCACGACTTTATTATCAATTCATCTGTTGATGGAAATCAATCAACGTGATACACCATATTAACAAAGTAAAAGATAAAATCATATGATAATCTCAATAGATGCAGAAAAAACTTTTGACAAAATTCAGCACATATTTATGATAAAAACTCCTCCAAAAATGGGCATAGAAGGAACCTACTTCAACATAATAAAAGCCATATATGATAAACCTTTAGCAAACATTATTCTCAATGGTGAAAAACTGAAAGCATTTCCTCTAAGTTCAGGAACAAGACAAGGGTGCTCACTCTTGCCACTGTTATTCAACATGGCTTTGGAAGCCCTAGCCACAGCAGTTAAAGCAGAAAAAGAAATTAAAGGAATCCAGAATGGAAAAGAAGTAGAACTCTCACTGTTTGCAGATGACATGATACGCTACATAGAAAACCCTGAAGATACTATTAGAAAATTACCAGAGCTAATCAGTGAATTTAGTAAAGTGGCAGGATACAAAATCAATACACAAAAATCACTTGCATTCTTATACACTAGCAATGAAAAATCAGAGAAATGAAGGAATCAATCCCATTTACCATTGCAACAAAAAGAATAAAATACTTAAGAATAAACCTACCTAAGAATACGAAAGAGCTTTTCCATTATTTGTTTATTTATTTGGCTACATTACATGGGAGAGCTTAGTTCCCTCACCAGCAATCAACCTGGGGCCCCTGAGTTGGAAGTGCAGTTTCTTAACCAACTGGACCACCAGGGAATTCCCTCACCATTTTTTAAATTTTATTTACTTTTAAACTTTTTATTTTATATTGGGGTATAGCAGATTAACAATGTTGTGATAGTTTCAGGTGAACATCAAACAGATTCAGCCATGCATATATGTATATTCACTCTCCCCAAACCTTCCCTCACATTCAAGCTGGCATATAATGTTGTACACGCTGCTATATTAAAATGGATAACCAACTAGACCTACTGCATAGCACATGGAACTCTCCCCCACCATTTTTTAAAAACTGAAATGTAGTTGGTTTACAGTGTTGAATTAGTTTCTGGTATTTGGCAAAGTGATTCAGGTACACATGGGCTCCTTTTCCTGTTGCCAGAAGAATTCTGTTTAATTGTTCTTTCGTTGTGGAACTTTTGGCAAAGAATTCTTTCATATTTGTTTATTTGTGCAAGCATTTTTATTTGGTCATCATTTTTCTAGAGTATTTCTGTTTTATTGTCCTTGTTTTGTGCGGCATAAGAATCTGACAAAGACCTAGGAAGGAGTACTGCTGTGTCTGACTCACTTCTCTTGCTTCTCTACTCTCTGCAAGTTTTCCCATTAGTCTTGAATACCTTTGCAGCCCTAAACACCAATTTCTGTGTCTCTAACACCAGGAGATTGCCCAAAGCTGTGCAGGCTTCTTTGCCCTTAAGTATGTGCCTCTGCTGGGATCACCATCCTCTGCTCCCAGTTGAGAAATGGCAAATGCTTCAGGGGAAAGCAGCTCACTGACTATCAACCCACCTGTCTGCAGTTTTCTCCTCTGGGATCTTAGCGCTCAGGTTCTGGCTGACTCAACAGTAGTCTCCAATACCTTCAATAAGATTAAATATTAACACACACACACACAGAGTTACTTACATTGTTCTTGGCTGGAACATTGCTCGGTTTGCCACAAGCTGCAACATCTTAGCCACAAACAGAAATATCTCTATTTCCTCTTAAAATGATCCTTCTAGGGCCTACTGACCTGATTATTTACTGTTTTCAATGGTAAGCTCTTAACTACGGTAATTGTTACTAAATATACGTGGGGTTTGTTCGCTTTTTGACTTCGGTTTGTTTTTACTGACTGTGTCAGATGAATTCGGCCAAGACCCTGAACTAGCATTGATTAAAGTCATTTGGAGCTGATAGATTCTTCCCCAAAGAGTGATTTATTGTTGCAAATAAACTGAGATTCTACTCCATTATGTGAGAGCCTTTGTGAGGACTTGAACATAAGAGGACCTCTACTTTTCTGAGGCTAATAAAGGGCTGCGGTGGTGTTAGTCGCTCAGTTGTGTCCGACTCTTTGTGACTCCATGGACTGTAACCCACAAGGCTCCTCTGTCCATGGGATTCTCCAGGTGAGAATTTTGCGGTGGGTTGCCATTCCCTTCTCCTGGGGATCTTCCTGACCCAGGGATTGAACCTGGGTCTCCCACATTGCAGGCAGGTTCTTTACCATCTGCGCCACCGGGAAACCAACAAAAGGTAGGGACATTCATTTATTTAGGGTGGATGTGGTCGTCAGCCTACCCAGGCCATAAGCAGAGTTGTGAACTAGACAAACTATGTCTCCATGGGGCCGGCAGCTCCTTCCTAGGTACTGACACCTCCTCACTAGGTACTGATGCCTAGTGTGACTCAGCCTGACAGGTAGGGCTCAACATGGCCAAGTGTGTCCAGAGACGCAGGCTTCAGACCCAGGCACTTTCCCAGTTTTTTTCTGATGAAACAGCTAGCCTTTGTTTATACCCCAGGGACTTGCTCTCCCTGAATTTGACCCCATCAAACAATGGCTTCATATGTTGCTGGGTCTGGAGTCCCTCCACACGTTAACCTAACACACTGTGCCCAAAAGGTGTGGGTTGGAGGGTGAAGATTGGTGTCAGAGAAAGCACCTTCTCCTTGTCCTCATCCTTTTGTGGTGCAATCTACTGTAATTGAAGAGGACACCAGGAGACCTGAAATCTGTGCTTTTTCCATCTATCAACTGGGCAGTCATTTCTGCCCTTCTTTTCTCACCTCGCCTTGAAAAGAAATGACACCATTGAATTCAGACCGCACAAGCTATTGACTCCCACTGGGTTTATAGATTTGGAAGTGTGAAAAAGCATTTCTGAACTCCTAAGAGAAATGTGGTTTATCCAAGATGTTATTTTAATGACAAAGTTTGTCATGGCTCAGAGTGGGGTGCTGTCAAAAGTCAACAGAACTGGAAAAATATAAATAAATCTTTCTTGGCGAGAAAAAGGAAATCAGTAGTTAAGGAACCCTGACACAGCATGAGTGTCTGGTGATATTTCAGGCTGTTTACCCATTATTAACCTCCTGGTCACTGACTGCCAAGTCAATGAATTTTTAATCTTCTGCTCCCAAGGTCATGGTCAGTCCAGATTCAAGACATGACAGAATAATATGACCCACTTTTATGAGTTTAAAGAAAAGTGAGGGGAAGATAGAGTGAACAGTGCTCTAAAAACTTACTACCACCTTCAACTGGGACTTGAGCTTGAGTTCTTCCTCTGGCTGTTTCCATAGTTTGATTACCATAGGATAAAATAGGATGCTGACTCTTTAATATCATTTCTCATACTCTCACTCATCGTCATCTCAGTTTATCATGAGCTTGTCCCTCAGAGCTGGGTTCTCTTAACAGCCTGATTCACTGTTTAGCTGCATTGCCCGGCATAAGACACGACAGCTGTGCCTTAGTTTGGTCATCACTGAATAGGGATAAGATTAGTTCTCACCCTGCTGGCTCAGAGTGTTCAAGAGACTTAATTTACCAAGGAGATGAAAAGTGCTTTATAAAACGTGGTCTTCTTAAGGGCTGGTAAACATAATTTTGGACTATCTAGAGCAGTAATCCCCAACCTTTTTGGCCCCAGGGACTGGTTTTATGGAAGACAATTTTCTATGCACCTTGGAGGAGGGGGGAATGGTTCCAGGATAGCTCAAGCGCATTATACCTATTGTGCACTTTGTTTCTGTTATTATTACATTGGCTCCACATCAGATCATCAGCCATTAGATTCAGGAGTTTGGGGACCCCTGATCTAGAGTGTGATCTAGTTGGCTTCCCTGATAGCTCAGTTGGTAAAGAATCCGCCTGAAATGCAGGAGACCCCAGCTTGATCCCTGGATTGGGAAGATCCCCTGCAGAAGGTATAGGCTACCCACTGCAGTATTCTTCCCTGGAGAGTTCCATGGATAGAGGAGCCTGGCGGGCTACATGGGATTGCAAAGAGTCAGACATGACTGAACGACTTTCACAGTCACAGATATAGATGTGAGATGGTAAATTAAAGCCTTGTTGGTTTAATAATTTAAACCATTAGAATTAATAGAAATGCTGTTTGGACAGTTTTATCCCATGTGCTCTTTCTACCACTGGATCCCACCATTAGCTCAACTTGAGAATTGATGAAATAAAAACTTCTTAATGACAGTGATGCCAGTAGAGGTCTGGCTTTGGAACAGAGTTTTATATTATTAATATCTTGGAAGCTTGGGATTGATATAATGTTAGTCTCCAATGCAGGAAGTTTTTCCAACTTTAGCCCTTAATTTGGACCAGAGAGGTAGTTTGGACTATTTGCTATATGATGGTAAATGGGAACTCTGAGCTCTTTCAAACTGTCTGCCTTCTGTACTCTTTCCCCGTATCTCTCTTCCTCAGATCTCTCCCTCGTTCATTTTCATGATCATCATGACACATCTCTAATAACACTTCAGCTGTTCTTGCAGTGTATCAGGCAACTCTGTGAGTGCTTCACATATGTTGAATTCACTTACTTCTCTCAACAGCCTCCTTTTATTATTATTGTTTTTTTTTTTTAACAGCCTCCTTTTAAAGACAAGCAGGCTGAGTCTCAGGGCAGGTGAAGGACTTGTCCCTGTTTCCATAGCTCGTAGATTGCAAAGCATGGGGTTATTATTTTTTTAATTTTTATTGCAATATGGTTGATTTATTGTGTTGTGTTAGTTTCAAGTGTCCAGCAAAGTGATTTAGTTATATATATAATTTTTCAGAATCTTTTCCATTATAGGTTATTACAAGATATTGAGTAGAGTTCCCTGTGCTATACAGTAGGTCCTTGTTGGTTATCTATTTTAGATTTTAATCCCAAACTCCTAATTTATTGCTCCCCCCTTCCCCCTTTGGTGGCCATAAGCTTGTTTTCTATGTCTGTGAGTCTGCAAAGCAGGGGTTTAAACCACGGTGGTCTGTACCCAGAGTTCATGTCTTAACAATGCTGCTGAGCTGCCTATCTATCATTGCTTCATGTGCCTGGGTCCAGGAATCCCCAGAGAGGTTAAAGTTTTCTGAAAACCTACACCTGCTCTCTTGAGGACTTAAAGGACAGTAAAACTCCATGCAGGACCATTTGCTCGGTGTTTTGGTCAGTTTGGGTTGTTATAACAAGATACCATGAGCTAGGTGGCTCAGATAGCAGAGCATATGTCTCACTATTTGAGAGGCTGGAAGTCTCTAAAAGGATAGACTGGAAGAGATCAGAGTGCCAGAGTGGCTGCCGTCTGGTGAGGACCCTCTCCTGGCCTGCAGACCACTACCCTCTCACTGTGTCCCCACATGGCAGAGAGAGAGCATCCACTCCTTAAAAGACACTCTCATCATGGGGAGCTCCACCCAGAGGGTCTAATTATCTCTCAATGCCCCTACCTCTGAATACCCTTCTCCTTCTCCTGGAGGCTCGGGTTTCAGCCTCTGAGTCTGAGGGGACACACAGCTGCGACTCTCAGCAACGATGACTACTGTTCTTCTGGGTTCTTTCTCCTCAACAACTCCCTTCCTTAGAGTGCCCCCTATGGACAGGGACTTTGGGAGGAAATGCAGAGCTACCAGGACTGGCTGGTTGGGGACGTGTGGGCCCTCAGGAAGGGGGACTGAAACCCCCTCCTGGAGGAAGGAAGGGCTGGGTCTAAGGACCCTCCACCACTGCAGTCTCCTCTGTCACAAACTGACAGAGCCATGGAACATCAGGATCTGAAGGCAACCTCACTCATAATTGAGACCCAGTGAGGCAGGCCTGGGGGCTTCCCAGGTGGCGCCAGAGATAAAGAGCCCGCCTGCCAAGGCAGGAGACATAAGAAATGTGGGTTCGATCCCTGGGTCGGGAAGATCCCCTGGAGTAGGACATGGCAATGCACTCCAGTATTCTTGCCTGGAGAATCCCACGGACCCGGGAGCCTGGCGGGGTTGCAAAGAGTCGGACACGACTGAAGCGACTTAGCACGCACGCACAAGGCAGGCCTGTGCCCTTTCCAGACAGAGGTCATGCTGTGCCCTCAGGGCTGGCGAGAGGGTGCAGGACACCCAGACGCTAGCTAGATGGGAGGGGCTGGGTAACTTGGAGACCACACAGACACAGGGCTCACATCACCTCCCTAGCCCTAGACAGTTGAGCAGGAAGGGGGTGAGGTGCAGGACAGAATGGGTGAAACCCAGGGGTCTCCCCTGGCAGATCCGTATTCAGGACAA
The DNA here is from genome assembly GCF_019320065.1 of Cervus canadensis. NCBI lineage: Eukaryota > Metazoa > Chordata > Mammalia > Artiodactyla > Cervidae > Cervus > Cervus canadensis. The sequence goes on along the minus strand of NC_057397.1, from coordinate 59,346,967 downwards.
AGAGGATGTCTCGGGGCCACGTGGTAAAGATATTGGCGTGTGTGTTCTGCCCCACACGCCCACTTGGGACCTGCAACCCGGAGGCAGGAGGTTGGTGCACGGATCCAGTTGTGATGAGGGATGGTATACACAATGGGAAAAGATTTTTGTATGCACCCCACATACTTGAATGAATGAACACTTTCTCATCTTTTCTAGCAGCAGTGTCCTTGTGAAACGGATGTTCAGGCCCATGGAAGAGGAGTTTGGTCCAGCACCCTCCAAGCAGATGAAAGAAGAAGGGATGAAGCGAGGTACCGCTCCCCCTGGGGCCCTGCCCTCCTTGGCCTTGCTCTCATGAGGAAGAGTGGGGGACGGTTCACCCAGAAGAGCTCACATTCCGTCCCCGCAGTTCCGTGCTGGCCTGGAGGTGCTCTTATTGACACAGAAGTCCACAGTGTCCTCCTTTGCTTTTCAACCTTGTCTCTTTAAACAACCTAAGCAAACATTTATTCTTTCTGGGCGCTGGTTCTTTCCTTTACCTTGAGGGAAATGTAATGAATATACTGACTCATCCAGCAGTGAGTTAGAAGGTTAAAAAGAAACCCGCGCTGTGTTTGACAATAGCCTCTCATAAGCACTAAGAGCTGAGACTTGTTCAATAGACGCCAGCGACTGATCATGGTACAAGAAAATGAACCTATTTCCTGTGACATCACAACTTAACTCATTTTCTCTCGCTCAAGGATATTATTCCACTTCCCCAAGAGGTTAAGAAAGGAAGCACGGGCATGTTCGTGTCTTGTTCAGCATCTCAGTGCTTTGCTGATCCACAGTCCTTCCTGGGAGTAAGAAGAAGGGGTGAAGAGGGGGCGTACCCCACACACTCTCCTGTAGCCAACACCAAGAGCTTCCAGGACTTTCGGCTTATGCAGCACTGGACTGTTAATGAGGCAGGTTGCACATTAACACAGGCTGGAGGTTTTTGTTACTGAGAATTGGTTTCCCCTATTTGTTGAAATGGGTTTGCGTAGTGGTAAGAATATCCCTTCTGCAGCGTCCCTCAGCCTCGTCACATTGTTTGACCTCGGGAAGGTCCTCTGCGAGTTGGAGTCCTCACTTGTAAAATGGGGACCACAAGAATACCCACATCACAGACAGAGTAAGGATTGATGAGTTAAGGTATGTAAAGCACCAAACTCAAGTGCCCAACGCATAGTAAGCACTCCATCTTCACTATTTTAATTATTTGTTTTATTTTTAGGCCTGGATCTAGTTAAGGCATATTATCATAATTATGATTGAGTAATGAGCATTTCAGAATTCAAAGAGCATAAATACCTGAGTAGTGTTGATTGCAGTAATAATATTTAAACCTTTAAAGGCTTTTCAGATTTCCCAGGCTCACCATCAAATATTTGAGTCCATTTTGAGCTCTGTTCCTGCATGCCTTTTATGTCTTATCCTTTGAAAGGAGGGCAGTGTTGTATGGAAATGAAGAATCACACAGGCCAAAGTATAATTGCAGCTTAGATCCATAGTTAGTGAGTGTGGCTGGTCTAAAGTTTGTGTTTTTCAGATTATTTTGAGGTGGTGAAGTTAGCACAAAAATTGCCATCAGAATTTGTATTGGGCTGTGACGAGACACGGTTATGGCCTTTGAAACATCTCAATCGTAGGGACACACGAGGGCGCTGCAACCTTCCAGCAACAGAGAACTCCCAGGAGTGGCTTTTCTTTGGAGAAGGACTGTGGAGTTCCTGAGCCTGTCCGCCAGGAGCGCCTCCTCTGCACTGGGCTTTGATGAGCACAGGAGCCGGGATCAGCGATGGTGCCCACTGTTTGTTAGAAGTTCTCCAGGAGAGGGAGTGACCATAATATCACCAATGCCAGTGTTTGCTGCTTTGTCTTTGTAGCCACTTCTCAGGGCGGCTCCCTTGGAGTCACCGGGGGCTGGCCCCCCCGCCGTGGCTGGCTGCCTTTCTCTGTAGGAGGTCTTGGACGTGTGATAATGGTTATTGCTGTCATTAGCGGAGTGATTATTATCCACAGACGCACAGTTAATGAGAGCTGTCTCTCTGGGCAAGCCATGGGGGTGAGCTGGGAGCCCAGCACTGCCAGTGTGGCTGTCAACAAGCCCAGCAGGAGACGGTGACACAGTTTGCAGCCCATCAACCTGCCGCCATGCCCCCATTAACCCTTTCCGGGGACTCCTGTGGCAGGGGTGGCAGCCGCACTATCTCAGATCCAGTGGAAATGGTACTCACTTTAATAGAACATGGTTTGGGGTTTCCTTAGGGTACTGGAGATTACATTTTTCTGTTGGGGGTCCATGGGAAGAAGTTACAGAACATTCATCTGTAAGAGGCACCGGTGGGGGTTTTTGTATTGTTCTGTTTTGTTGTTTTTTATTTTAATTTCCCCCATCTAGTAGTAATTGAGGCCCTGTGGTCTAATTATTTCTCACTGTGCTGCTAACATTGAGTCCTCATACAGTGCCATTAGGTCACTAGATCATTGTAGCTGAAATGGGGGCTATCCAATATTGGAGATACTATTCTCCCATCTATTTCCTTGGTATTTTATTTTTATACTTGATGAAGAGAAGAAACTGCGATGCTTAAGGTTTTATTTTTTTCTTTCCGGGGCATCACACATAAACTGAACCTCTGGCTGCAGAAGGAAAATGTGGGCAGAGCCCGTGTGCACCCACAGACGCCGCCATTACAAAGCAGCAACTTTAATGATGTCCCTGGGGACTGGGCAGGAGGGGAAGAAGGGGTGGGAGTTTGGGTGAGAGCCGATTTCATTGCCCGGCTCCAGCTTCTTTGTTTCAGGCTGGTGGTGACCGCGACTCAGTGGGTATCTGAGGGCGGTCAGGGTCCAGGCTCAGCAGGCTTCTGACCTGTGCATTCTTCCTATCGCGGCCAGGTGCATGGGGCTTCAGCCTCTGCCCGCTTCCTTCCCTCTGAAGGCAGAACCAGAGGCCATGTCATCACCAGGAGGAGGGAGAGAAAGGGCAGGCAGTTCACTGGGCCTGGAGAATCGCATCTGAATAGCACTTCCTAGTTCTTCCCGGGAGCTAAGCCTGGCGCAGTTGCTGTAAGGGTGGGTCTGCAGGAACAGTGTGTCTTTGCCTCCCCGAGGACCCCTGGGTCCCTGCCTGGTTGTGCATTGCCGGATCCAGTATGTTAGGTTATAGAGAAATGAGCAGAAACCTGCATGTGCCTTGGCCCAGGGAACCAGCACCGTCACTACAGTTGCTTCATGATGACCCCAGGGATGGAGGAATTGGGGGTGCCGCCTGCATGCCTGGTACCCACGGCTGCTGTTTCATTTAACCCTCTCAGCAGCCCCACGAGGGAGGTATCGCCCTCAGCTTGGAGCGGTTGAACGACCAGGGCCCCCCAGCAGGCTGAACCGGGCTCAAAGCCAGATCAGGTTCTCAGCTCCTCCCTCAGCTTGCCTCTGGCTTGCCCTGTCTCCCTGCGGGCCTGTTGGTCTGTCCACCTGGGGGTCGCTCTCCCTGTCCTCTCTCCCACCCTCCTCACCCCCATTGCCTGCACTGATACCTCTACACCCTCCATAACTCAGATCTCTCCTTCAGGGTAGCCTTCTGGGAGCCCTCCCTCCCCACCCCCTCGAAAAGCTCAGGCCCCTATAAGCCCCCACTTGTGGTTTTTTTCCTTCATAACTCTGATGCCCTGTCTGCTCCTTTGAGGAATGCCCACCTCTCTAAGTGGACTATGGACTTCTGAAGGGCAGGCTGTGTCTTAACTCATTGCTGCAACCCCAGCTCCCATCACACGGCCTGGGGCCTTGGGCCCACATAGATATCCAGTAATATTTGTTGAATAATCAAATAAATAAATAGAAGATAGAGGTCAGAGAAAGATGGGTCATAAAGAGATCGTGTGCCCACCTTAAGGAATTCAAATGCGATGGATGTTGACAACATCTTACACCTACTGTCAGTTTCTTTCATCGAATCCTGGGTAACAGTCCCTAGCTGCGGGTGCCTCGTCACCCGGGTGGGATGTCGTCGGGTCAGGGGTCGGATAATGGCAGCCTCTGACTCCTGTGTGAGGGTAGCTGCGTGGGCTCAGTGGTCACGGCTTCCCACCCTTCTCTTCTAGTGCTTCTGTACGTGAGGAAGGAGACGGACGACGTGTTTGATGCCTTGATGTTGAAATCCCCCACCGTGAAGGGCCTGATGGAAGCGGTAAGCATGAGCCCTCTTCAGCCTCCCAGAAACCAGCATGTAGTCTCCCGGGCTGGAATCCATTTATTAAAAGGCAGCCTTCAAGGTTGGCTCTGGAATGAGCTTTATAAAAGAAAAAGGAGAAGTGGAGATTTATGGAGACACTGATTTCTATCCTGTCATGGCTTATTCTCTTAAGGAGAAGGAAATTGAAAAACTACCAATTCCCTGTCAGTTTAAGGCTAATCAGAGTAAAGATGCCATAGAGGAAGGTTAAATTGTGGGTTTCTATCACTCTCTTTGCAAGAAACCAAATTAGATGTGTTTAATTTCCAAACATGGGCTTCCCAGGTGTCACTATGATAAAGAACCTACCTGCCAATGCAGGAGACATAAAAGATGAGGGTTCAGTCCTGGGATTGGGAAGATCCCCTGGAGAAGGACATGGCAACCCACTCCAGTATTCTTGCCTGGAGAAGCCCATGGACAGAGGAGCCTGGCGGGCTACAGTCTATGGGGTCACAAGAGTCGGACACAACCGAGCGACTAAGCAGAGCACATAGTGATGAGACAATAGGATTGCCAAGGGCCAGTCCAGAACTTTTGTTAGTCTGGAAAACTGCTACATTGAAACAGCATTTTGGGCTATGGAGTAATATGTCAAAATTATAAGACAGTGCCTATAAATGGAATCATGCACTGTGTTGTCTTTTGTGAATGGCTTATTTCACTTAGCATAATGTTTTTGAGGTTCATCTATGTTGTACTATAAACCAGTACTTCATTCTTTTTAATGGCTGAGTAATAGTCCATTGTATGAATATACCACATTTCATTTTCCCATTCACCAGTTGATGGACAGTTGGATTTTCACCTTCACCTTTTAGCTATTGTGAATAGTGCTGCCATAAGCATCTGGGTACAAGTTTTTTTTCGAATACTTGTTTTTTCAATATTTTTGGATGTATATGAGAAGTGGAATTGCTAGCCAGACACAAAAGATCACATTGTATGATTCAATTTTTAGGAAATATCAAGAACAAACAAATCCATAGAGACAGAAAGCAGATTCGTTGTTGCCAGGAGTTCAATGAAAGGTGAATGAGGAAAGGCTATTTTGTGAGTTTCCTTCTGGGCTGATGAATTGTTCTGAAACTACATAGTCCTGATGTTTACAGAACATCGTGAATGCGCTAAATACTACTGAATTGCACACTTTAAATGATTTAAGTGGGGAATTGTATGACATGTAAAAAAAAATTATTTGTTCACCTGAAATTTTTTTAAAAAAGCATAAGAATGTTACCAATGCACACTGCGCCCCCTGTGGTCGGCATTGTTAGGCAATACAGGGCAGGGCATGGAGGACCACCCTCTCAGAGAACACGTGAATGCCCGGCTTGGTGATCTCTTCTGTTCTCAGGATTTGCCACTGGAATGGAGTTTGTCGTTACTGAATCTGCCCCTGTAAGGGAAAACACAATCAGAAATGAACACAACAAAAAGTGGGAGCTCTACGTCTTCAAAAGAACCAAGGTTTTTTAAAATGACCCTAAAATCACTGGAAGATTGATTTATGAGCTGGAGGAGCCCTTTGGATAGAGTTCATTCCCTTCATGCCCTGCGTGCCTGCATGCTAAGTTGCTTCAGTCATGTCCGACTCCCTGCGACCCATGGACTGTAGCCCATCAGGCTCCTCAGTCCATGGGATCCTTCAGGCAAGAATAGTGGGTTGCCAGGTCCTCCTCCAGGGGATCTTCCCGACCCTGGGATCAAACCTGAGTCTCTTGTGTCTCCTGCATTGGCAGGAGGATTCTTTACCACTAGTGCCACCGGGGAAACCCTTCATACCCTTAATCTGGCCTTTAAGATAGTATTATTGAAACTGACTTAGCTGTTTCAAGTGCACAAACCTAGACCTCAGCCCAGATTCCAGTTCTGCTTAATTGGAGGTGGGGTGGGGATGGAGCTGCAGGAAACTATATTTTTAACAGTTCTTCAGGGAATTCTTAGATCAACCAGTTGTGAGAACCACTGATCTAGACCAATTCTAAACGATTCATCACACCTCTTTGCTTGGTGTCTTCCTTTCCTGTCTGTGACATCTGTTCAGTTCTACAAGTGTTTGGCAGCTGTGGTCTCGCTGGATCACAGTGGGGTTCGATATCACCTTCACTTCCACCCGCACTATGACTAACTCTGTTTATTTGTTCCTCTCTTCCCCAGTGGAATGTGAACTTCTTGAGAACAGGGACTTTGTCTTTGGCTGTCTTCTGTGTATCCCCAGGTCTTTAAGCATGAGTATTGTGCTTGATTGCCTGAATCGAGTATCTGCTGTGTATGTACCACCATGCCAAGTGCTGTGGGTGGCACGTATTCCACGTGCATTGTTTCATTTGATCCTCACAATATCCCTGAAACTTGGGAGGTCAGATGTCATCACCATCCTTTACAGATGTGGGTGCCCTGAGAGCTCTGATAGCTCCAGAGTGGCAGAGCCAACCTAAGCCCTTGAGCAACTTAAGTCCACTTAGGGAGACATCCACACATGAAAAGTTATTACAAGAAGAACAAACACTCCAAGCCACAGTTCACAACAACTAAAGGAAAGAAGTTTGGGCAATAGTGAGCCATCCGGCAAGAAGTGTGTGTGTAATGCTTTGAACTGCACAGTCAGGGTTCAAGTCCTGGCTCCTACACTTCAGGGTAGTGGGCAAATTTCTCAGCCTCTCTCTACACCCTAGATTTATCATTTCTGAAATGAGAGTAATGATAATATGGCCTATTATTATGAAGATAATGATAAAATGAGATGTAGAGTTGTTGCGAGGATTAAGTGAGTTTATAGACAAGATGTTTAAAGCAGCACATAGAGTATAGGTGAGTATGTATATATAGTAGATGACTGTATGTGCTATGGGGTGAGGAGGCAGAGTCCTTCTAACCATAGGGGCTAAAAATAAGGGTGTTCTTTCATGGTGAAGCTGGCTAGGGTGCACGAGGAAAGGAGGGTTCATGAACCTGGGAGCACCCACTTCTATGCAGCTGACTCATTCCTGCATGGAGATACAAGACTGTCCCCCCTGATTTTATTGACAGATCAAATGCAGTCACCCACGAAGTATTTGCAAGCAAGAGTCACCATTTTTTAAAAAGTGCCGCCTTAGAGCCCACACCGAACACTTTATAACTTTATAACTCCACAGAAAAGTCATCGGCTTCCAGAACTGACAGTTGTGTTAGATGCCTCTAGACCAGGCAGACAGAGTCCTGCATTGGTGAAAACCAATGGGAATTTGTTCTGCCTGTCACAGGCCAGAGGTTTCTGGGAAAACAGAACTCTCCACGGAGTAAAAGTCTAAATGTTCTAGATCATCAGATAGCCAGTACACACTGATGGGATATGTCCAAGACCTAGGATCCTCCTGGGTGCTCAGGAAATCTATTGTGTGTGTGCATGTGTGCTCAGTCGTGTCTGACTCCTTGCGACCCCATGGACTGTAGCCCGCCAGGTTCCTCTGTCCATGGAATTCTCTAGGCAAGAATACTGGAGTGGGTTGCCATGCCCTCCCCGGGGGATCTTCCCAACCCAGGGATTGAGTCTCCTGCATCTGTCAGAAATCTGCGTCTCCTGCGTCTCCTGCATTGGCAGGAGGTTTCTTTACCACTAGCGCCACCTGGGAAGCCTGCCAAGGAAGTCTTAGGGGTCCTTAAAAATATTCATCATGGGCTTTTAAAAATGATGGGCGTGTTTGGACAGTTCAGACGACTTGAAAAACACAGAGAAAAAAGTAAGCACTCCTAATGCCTCGCTCTGAGAACTGCCACAAAGCACGTGCTTTCCACGCGCACGGAAAGGGGGAGGCTGCGGTGAGATCACCCAGCTCCTGGGCAGAATGATTCCTTTCCGTAACCTCCCGACAGATGGCCAGCTTCCTCCACATGCTATCCGGCATGGTCTCACTTCTTTTCAGGCTTCTGGGTTTGGCAAAGCACACTTCCTTGCCTGGCGTGGAGGCAGAGGATGTGGTGTGAAGGTGGCATTTTATCCAGTTGCCTTTGCCTTTGATGATTGCATGGAGGCCAGGGCTTTGCCCTCCTGGAGACTGTTGCCCTTGGCAGCCTGATGCCCGAGATGCCACTTTGGCAGTCTCTTCTTGGAGCCCTGCTCCAAACAGTCCCAACATATGCCCCTTTTCTCCGTAAGTGTGGAATCCAAAACAAGACTGCCAGACTGTTAACCTTTTAAATCTTGTCTCTGTCACTTCTTAGCTGAGGCACCCTGGGCAAGTTACTTAATGACTGTAAGCTTGAGTTTCCTCGCCTGAGAAACAGGTCTCATGAAAGCACCTGTTCTGTGGCAGTGACTCAAGGACTGAGCGAGTTAATGGATGCAGAGCTCCCCATGCCCATATGCTAAGCACTTAGGCTGCTGCTGCTGTTCCAGGCAGACCCAAATCGAAACTGGAGTAATGCAGATTTATGCAGATTTCCTGACTGTTATCCACTGATTTGTGAGCTGAGTATATGCATTCATGCTTTGGAAACTGGGAGTCAGACCCTTGAAAAGGGAAGATCCAAGAATCAGATCCACTTCTCTTTCAGAAAAGATGTGAGCTTGCTGATGTTGAGGAGAAAATAGAACACCTTTTCCTTTATTTATCCATTTCATTTTAAAAAGAAGTTCCGAATGACACCAACCAAAGGTCAAAACCCAACGCTGGCAGGTCAAGCAACTCACAACGAAAAGTTTTTTTTTATTTATTTCACTTTGTGGCTTTCTCTTTCCATTTAGTTTTGCAGCTGGATTAAGTCGATGTTTTTCACCTTTTCTTGGAAGTTATTCTTTACTTTTTCTAAATTGTTTCAGTCTCTTCTTATTGTGCTGTGATTTAAAAATAAATTTTCAACTGTCTTCTGCACCCCTGCTCTCTAGCCCCCCTACCCACTGGGTGAGAGGAGTCTTCTGGAGCCTTTGTCTCTCCCCCTCCTTCCCTCCTCCACTCATTAGGAAGAGTCTGCTGAAATGTTTACCCCACACTGCCCCTATACGCTCCAGGTTTCTGGATGTTCCTAGAGTAGTTTGTTACTTTCTCTCTAGAACACGATTAGATTTTTCCTTCCATTGTGTTCTTTTCACTTCAAGAACCCTTATTTAACACTTATTTCACTTCCCCAGTCTATTTACCTATATATCTATATCTATATATAGATATAAATAGATATATATTATATGTGTGTGTTAGTCACTCAGTCATGTCCGACTCTTTGTGACCCCATGGACCACAGCCCACCAGGCTCCTCCGTCCATAGAATTCTCCAGGCAAGAATACTGGGGTGGGTTGCCATTTCCTTCTCCAGAATATATTATATACATATATATAATTCTATATCTATATATGAACTGTATGTATATGTATATAAAGAGTTATTATGGAGAACTATAGTTATACAGCCATAAATAATGTATATAGATATATAGAGTATATGTGTCTCTCCCCATGTGAGTATGTGTGTATATATATATATATTTTTTTTTAATGGTATAACACTGGTTACTTGTTTCTTCCCCCTTTGCTTCGCTGAAGTCTTTGTTCTTTTGTATATTCTGTTCAGCTAGAGATCTTTTATGAGTATTTTCTTCAAATGGGATTTTTTGAATGAAATGCATTTGTTAAATGCCATTCTTTAACCTGAGTATTGAGGGAGGGCTTGTCAGTGTACAGAATTCGTGGGCTGACACCCCTTTTTTCAGTAGTCGGTAGTGGTTCCACTTTGGTTTCCAGTTTTGCAGATAAGACTGAAGCCAGGTTCATTCCTTTTCTTTTCTTTTTTAGTATTAGTATTAATGTTAATAACTTGTACTTTCTGTCTGGGAGGTTCCAGGATGTTTTATTTTTATTCTTACCTTTGGAGATCTGGCACTTTTCAGAATGGCCAGATGCATGGCTGTTTTCTCACTGATCCCTTCTGGGATTCAGGATACCTCTCCTGTCTAAAAATGTGGTCTTCTATTATTTAATTGTTTTCTCTTCTCCATTTGCTCCTTTTTCTCTGCCTGAGACTTTGAAAGTTTGAAAGTGTTAGTTTTTCAGCCATGTCTGACTCTGCAATCCCATGGACTGTAGCCTACCACACTCCTCTGTTCATGGAATTCTCCAGGCAAGAATACTGGAGTGGGTAGCTATTCCCCTCTCCAGGGGATCTTCTTGACCCAGGGATTGAGCCTGGGTTTCCTGTGTTGCAGGCAGATTATTTACCATCTGAGCCCCTAGGGAATTTCCTTACATCTGGTATGGTTGCCTCTATTTTTCAAATCTCCCTCCCTCTCTCTCTCCTTTTATTCCCTCCCTGATTTCTGTCTATGCTATGTGTCTTTGCTTTGCACTTGAAATGGTGCTCCTGATTGAACTTTCCTAACTCGATTGGTTTGCTGGATCAACCACCTGGCCTTCAACTCATTTACTGAACTTGCGGATCTTTTAGTTCAGTCGTATTTTTAGATCAGGGTTTTGCACGTATGTGTGTACTGTACAACAATCTTCCTAGGTGCTCTTTTATCTTCTGTTCACGTGGATGCCTTCCACACGAGTTCTGTACATTTTCTTTGCTACCCCACAGGCCAGGTTCTTTTATGTGCTGGGCTCGTTTGGGCTCCAGGGCGGCCATGGGGCAGTCCCATCAGTGACGGAGCGGTGGTGGGTGGCAGGCAGGCTGTTTGTTTCCCAGTCTCCCTTTGCTGTCTCAGCCCTCGGCCCAGCTGTTCAGCTCCTTTGGGGCTTGGGGGAGAGGTGGGGAAGGTCTTCCTATGTAGTGTGAGGGATGGACAGGTGGGAATCTCTGGTTCTCTGGAGAATAAGCTCTTCCCAGGAGATGAAGCTATCCCACCTTTGCCCTGGAGCTATTCGGGCTCTTTCCCCAGGCCCTGCTAGACCACTGGTAGTCAGTCTCAAACCTCACCAGCCCCCGATGTTTGTGCATTGCGCCAGCCACTGGACTCACAAGAGGTGGGTGGATTGGATTTGGGAGAAAGAAAGTATTTCGAGTAGGTCTCTCCAGAATGTATCTCCAAACTACTGTTATATTGCTTTACATTTATGAAAATAAGTCACTGTAAAAGTAAACAGTACAGAATTATGCAAAGTGAAAAGAAAAATAATCTCCTTGTTTTTGTCCATTTTTCCAGGGTAGCCACTGTTAATAGATTGATGGGTCTTTCAAATATTTTCTATTTACTTACATGTATGCATGCGTGCTAAGTCACTTTAGTCGGGTCCGACTCTGCAGCCCTATGGACTGTAGCCCTCCAGGCTTCTCTGTCCATGGGATTCTCCAGGCAAGAATACTGGAGTGGATTGCCATGCCCTTCTCCAGGGGATCTTCCTGACCCAGGGATCAAACCCGTGTCTCTTATGTTTCCTGCATTGGCAGGTGGGTTCTTTACCACTAGCGCCACCTGGGAAGCCCATTTACTTACATACATATTTTTTAAAATATACAAGCAGGATCACACAATATACACTGTTTTTCTATTTGTGTTTTTTCACTTAATATGTTTTCATGGGGTCGCAAAGAGTCGGACACAACTGAGTGACTGAACTGAACTTCATATGTTAAGGACATTTTTTTTTCATATAGGCATTGTGCATTTCTTTGAATGATTATATGACTTCATGGCATTTAACCGAGCAAATATCAAAGTGTGCTTAATGGTTGTTTTCTGTGTTATGAACAGTGATACTTTCAAGATGTACGTACTTACATACATCTGACTGTATTTCTGTAGATCAGATTACTAGATGTGGACTATCTGGGTCAAGAGATATATGCCTTTTAAATTTCAATGTCTTCTGCCAAACTTCCCTCCAGAAAGGTCGAGCTTGCTGCTCTCCTGTTTATGGACTAGGAGAGTTGCTGTTTCTTATCCTCTGGCTGTCACTGTATTATCAAGCTTTTAGTTTTTGTTGCCCTGATAAATTAAAGATAGTATCCTCTGGTTGCTTTAATTTGAATTTTTAAGTTATTAGTGCAGTGGTGCATTTTTTCATTTGTGTATTGTCCTATTGCATTTTTCTGAAATTACTTCTTTATGTTGTTTTCTTCCTTTTTTCACTGAATTGTTTTTTTTTAATTGAAGTATGATTGATTTACGATATTGTGTTTGTTTTAGGTGTACAGTAAAGTGGTTCGGATATATATGTTTTCAGATTCTTTTCCACTATAAGTTGTTATAAGATGTATTGAATATAGTTTCCTGTGCTATACAGTATGTCCTATTTATTTTATATATATTTGTTAATCCTAGACTCCTAATTTATCCCTCCCTCTCCCCTCCCCCCTTCCTCTGGTAACCATCTGTTTGTTTTCTGTGTCTTGGAGCCTGTTTCTGTCTTGCAAATAAATTCATTTGTATTAAAGAATATGGACTGACTCAGGAGGCTGCGTATCATCCTTGTGCAGGGGCCGTGTTCATCTTCTCTGTATCAGTTTTAGTGTGGTGGTGATTTAGTTGCTAAGTCGTGTCCGACTCTTGAGACCCCAGAGTGTAGCCTGCCAGGCTCCATGGGGATTCTCCAGTCAAGAATACTGGAGTGGGTTGCCAAGCTCTCCTGTAGGGGATCTTCCCAACCCAGGAATTGAACCTGAGTCTCTTGCGTCTCCTGCATTGGCAGATGGGTTTTTGTTTTTGTTTTTTTACCACTAGCGCCACCTGGGAAGCCCTAAAGTGAGCACATTAGTCTTTTATTTATTTATTGTTTGCCTGTGCTCGGTCTTCATTGCTGCACGGGCTTTTCTCCAGTTGCACTGACACGGGAGCCTACTCTTCTTGTTGTGCACCGGCTTCTCATTGCAGTGACTTCCTTTGTTTCGGGGCACAGGCTGTAGGGCGCTCAAGCTTCAGTAGTTGCGGCTCTTGGGCTCAGTACTTGTGGTTCCTGGACTCTACAACACAGGCTCGGTAGTTGTAGTTCACTGGCTTAGTTGCTCTGTGGCATATGGAATCTTCCCAGATCAGAGATGAAACCTGTGTCTCCTGCATTGGTAAGCAGACTTCGCACCACTGAGCCACCAAGGAAGCCCTAGCCTTTTATTTGTATTCATAGATGTTCTTTTTTTTTTTTTTAATAATATATATTCTTATTTATTTATTTGACTACATCAGGTCTTAGTTGCTGCATGTGGATCTAGTTCCCCGATCAGGGATCAAACCTGGGCCCCCTGCATTGGGAATGTGGAGTCTTAGCCACTGGACCATCAGGCGAGCCCCCACAGATGTTCTTTCTAACTTAAGGAAATTAGTTCCATATCTGTCATTTGTGTTGCCCACAGAAGTGTTTCCCAGTGTATTGTCTGTCCTCAACTTTTTATGGTAGTTTTTGCTATACTGGTATTTTAAATTTTATGCTACGTTAGCAACATTTTGGCCTTTTTTCTTTAGGTTTCATACTTGCTTGGAAAGATCATCCTTATCTTTAATATCCATAATTAATATCTGTATCTATAATATCCATACAAAGAATTGATTCATGCTTTCTTCTTGCATGGTTTCATCTTTCACATGTAAATCTTTGATGATGTTTATTCTGATGGAAAGCGTGGAGAAAGGATCCAACGTAACTTGTTAATTTTTTTCTATCTATTTAATCCAACATCATGACTACAGTCCATCTTTTTCTGACTGATCTGAAATGACACCTTTATCATAGATCAGATTCTCGTGTGACTGAATCTTTTGCTGATTGATTTATGGTGTGTCCAAAGGGAGAGCCTTGCAAATGAGTATTTCTGAAAGCTTAACTCGTGAGTGAAGGCCACTGGCACCCAGAAACATCTCCCGGACAGTGACGTTGGAGCTTTCTCTCTTGCCTCTGCTTGGTTCCCCTTCCACACTCATCTGCCTTTTTGTTACTGGTTGCAGATCTCTGAGAAATATGGGCTGCCCGTGGAGAAGATAGCAAAGCTTTACAAGAAAAGCAAAAAAGGGTAAGAAAGAAACCGAATTGCAATTGACTTCCAAATCAGATATGTCTACACAGTGCCTTTATGAAAACAAGATGGCGCCCATCTTTTGTTAGTTCTGTTGTCGGCCTTTTATAAAAATTGTGTGTCATCTTCCCGAAGGAGTGCTGAGCAGCTTACCCGTGCCATGCATTTTGAAGATCTTTAATGAGAGAAAGAGAAGGGTGAGAGTGCATTGTCATGGTATCAGCTGAGATGTCCCCCTCCATGACAGGATTAGTGGGTAGAATAGAGGGGTCTGGAAGGGGGAGAGTGGCAACGTCGCCCTTAGGCAGAGAGCCAAGTTTGTTGGGACTCAAGTGCTGCTCTTAGGCTTGGTCTCAGGGCAGCACAGTAGGAATACAAAGGATTTAGGACTTCAAGGATTCTTCTGGGGTCATTATTAACAGAATGATTGAAGTGATTACTGGACCTTCTTGTTCTCAGTTAAGAACAATAGCTTTCATTTATCTGGTCTTCAGTAGGTTCTGGGTCCCCTGCTAAGTGGGTTATGAGCATTGTTCTATTATTCCTCATCACTCAGTGAGGTAGAGTCTTATCCCTAATTTACTACCAAGGAAATCGAGCCAGATGGAGGCTAAACATTTTGCCCAAAGTCTCGTGTTCAGTAAGTGAAATGCAGATTTAACCCAAGTAGACTTCCATGGCCCCAAAGCCCAAGTATTTAGCTTGCACATTCTACTGTCTGCTGCCTCCAGCCCTCGTGGGGCCTCCTGTGACTGAAGCTGTAAGCATAGTGTCCTCAGAACAGAATTTAGTGCTGGAAGAGGGTCTCCACTGAGTCAGCTTCTGGAGCCATTTTCTTACAAAAAGCAGAAAGTTGATCTTTAAACTCTTCTCTGAGCCTCTTTCATAGAAGAAATTGATGATCTGGGATATTGGGAACTTCCAAGTGATGGGGTCTCTCAGTTAATTTGGAGTCAAGCGGGAAACCCTTTCCATTTGAGCCCTGGTTGAAAAGCTCACTAAAACGCATGTTCTTTCCAAAGTCAGGGCAAGAGGCTGAGTGTATTCCTTTGATGGTGAGATCTGAGTGGTGTCTCAGCGTCTCATGCTGAGCAGAAGCCCTGAGTGCTGATGTGCATGCCGATGGTAGCATTTCACTTCCACGGGGTCTGGTGTCAGGCCCTGGGCTAAATCCTTTAATCCTAACCACAACCCTCTAAAGCAGTGTTGTTATTCTTATTTTTGTGGAAGAATAAACCGAGACTCTGAAAGGCTAAACAACTTGCCTGATGACACATAGCTGTAAAATGATAGTCACTTCTCAAACGAAGGTCTGTCTGCCTTCAAAGAAGGGGATGGGCTCAAGGACTTGTCTCATGGACAGGCCCTGGAAGTTGTTGGTTTTCTTAAAACAAAACCCAACTCAGATGGTGAACGAAGGACTAGGTTACATGTGATAGAGTATGAACTTAGAGTGAGGCAAAGCTAGTACCCAAATCGAGCTCAGCCTTGAAATGACTGAGTGAGCCTGGGGACACGATCTAACCTTGCTGAATTCAGGCTACTCAAGAGCAAGATGGTGGTGCTCGCACCTGCCTCCAAGGTTGCCCTGAGGACTGAACACAGGTTTGCGGAACAGACTCCATGCTCGAGGAAGGGTAGCCGCAGCTCTGGTTTATTTTCCTCTTGTAAGTGCAGAGTACTTTTTAAAAAGGTGTTTTCAAGAGGCAATATGGTTTAATGAAAAGAGTTAGGAGACCTAACTCTTTAGATCCAGTCTCTGTCAATAGTTAGCTCTATGATTTCAGACTCTGTTAACTTTTTCTGGGCTTCAGTTTACCAGTCTAGAGAGCCAAAGGTTCGGGTTGAATGATCTCTGACATCCTGGCTCATAAGAAGTTAGTTCTGAGAAATCAAGGTTTTGCTTCCCTCTAACTGATGTCTGGGGAAAGAAATACAGTGAGGGCCTCTCTCCCTGCCTGTCTCCTCTCCCTTCCACCCCCCACCCACCTCCCTGGCCTCCCTTGTGAAAGAATGGCTGAGGGAACCCCCATCCTGGAGCCTGCCCTTCACTGAGCACCTCGTTCATGGCATCTTTGTTTCCCCCCCACCCCCGCACTCACCCCTGCAGCATCCTGGTGAATATGGACGACAACATCATTGAGCACTACTCGAATGAGGACACCTTCATCCTCAACATGGAGAGCATGGTGGAAGGCTTCAAGATCACACTCATGGAAATCTGAGCCCCACTCTGGGCTGCAGCCCTCAGGGCCTTCCTCCCCCGGGGAAGTCAGAGGCCCCGGCCCCCAGGACCCGCAGACCCACCTCACCCATCCAACGACTGCTGTTACACGACTGCGCTGGGGAGCGGGGTGAGGCCCTGAGACCCGCGCTGGGATCCCTGCGTTTGGGCCACCCACCGGTTCCTGCCCTGGAGCCGCGGCCCAGGCCCCTCGGGACGGGGCCTTGAGCCTGTCACATCCTTATTTATTGTCCACCATTTTTCCGGAGCCCGGGGCCCAGGACCTGCCAGGACTCTGCAGGTCACTGCTGGCTCCAGCTGACAAGGGCCGGAGCTTTCCCTTTCAGTCCGTTGATCCTGAAGAGCCTGAGGGAGCTCCCTCCTGCCATCTCACCCCCGACGTCTCCTGAGCGGCTGGACAGAGCGAGCCGCTTCCTTTGTCCGAGGTGGGGGGAGAGGTGGACACTCCTTCCTGGTCAGAAGCCTTCAGTCTGCTCTGAGGAAGGTCAATGGCGGGCACCCCCAGGGGTTCCCACCAGGCCACCAGGCCGTGTACAGGAAGACATTCGGCCACCGTGTAATTAGTAAGTAACCCCGGAAGTGTGCCTGGCTATCATGTACATAGTGTTTATAATATCGCAATAATATATTTTACCTGTGGTATGTGGGCATGTTTACTGCCGCAGGCCTGGGGGAGGCGCATACCTGGAGACCCCGCTTTCTCCAAGAGGTTTCTGCCTCTGTGCTGTTCAGGAGACATGCTGGACAAGGGACACGGCCTTCAGGGTGTCGGGCAGTGGGTGCCAAGATGGTTGCCCCCGTGGGCATGCCTGAGGCACCCCCCGACAGCCCCATTCCCTCTCTATGGCACTACCTGCCCCGGAGGCCCAGAGTTTGTCTTATGGCAATGAGCTTCACCTGAGTCTCCCTCTGAGCTGTCTGTGGGAAAGGTCAGATTGTCTGAGGTCCCAGCTCCTCCAGCTTTGGTGTCGGGGCCGCCTGAACTTTCTGGAGAAGCCGCAGGGACTTGCCATCAGGGTTCCATCACTGGGTCTGCCGCAGAACTCCTAGGCTTTCGTGAGGATCCGGCCACTCTGCAGTGTCTCACAGTTTACAAGCACGTCCTCATCTCAAGTGGCTCCTGGAGGCCCAGCTGCAGTCCTGAGAGTGGTGCCTACAGCTCAGCTCTGGACCGCCAGGCGTGGGCTGCCTCCCGGGCTCAGCCGGCTTGGGCAGGCCGGGCTGCTGGATGCTGGATGGGGGTGCGGAGCGAGAAGACCCCGGGAGCCCTGGCACTTCTGAAACCAGCGTCTGGAAAATGGAGAGAGAAGGCTTGTCCTCTTACCGGGTATCCTGGCAGATGAAGAGGAGGTGAAATGCTTCCCCAAACAGTTGCAACATCATGAACCATCCGGGCCACAGTTCTCTTTGAGGGGACAGATACACGGTCTAGGGGCTCCTGTTCAGCCTTATGGGCTGAAGCACTAGGTTTCTGGTAGCCGCACTCCCTAGGAGGTCCCGGACCTAGGGCAGGTTCTATGGAAGGGCCCAGATTTGTTTGTAAAGCACTTTGATGTCTTACCTGGGGGCTTTCTCTCCAAGGGCTCCCTGCCTCCCACCCCATCTGCCCCCGAGGCCCAGAGCAGGATGGAAGGGCTGCTTTCAGCCCAGCTCTCTGTCCTTGAGACTGCAGAGGATTCGAATGGGCTGGAGGGCAGGTGCGTGCCCAGGAAGATCTCTGGGTGTGGTGAGGGGGCACCTTTCTGTGTGTCTTCTGGACGCGTTACCCCTCCTTGCGGTGCCAAAGGTTGCATCCTGGATTTAGCTCTGCGCCAGTCTGTCCCCTCCTCCTCCACTCTGTGACTGTCACATCCTGGGCCAGCATGTGGTACTAATGGGACTCAGTATTGGAAATGCATGATGTATAATGTGCCACCATGCTCCCTGCCTAAGGGGTGATTTCAGACATGATGGGCAGGCACAACGGTGAATACTATCGGGCCAGGGCATAGGACTCCAGGGTAGGGAAAAGAGAAAATCTTCAATCGGACATGGGTTACCTGATCTTCTCTCCCCAGTCTCTGTGTACAAAATGTTTCTGGTCCTGCCCTAGGCAGAAGATGAATCCAAGATACTTTTGCCTTTGTCCCAGGGCCCTGGGCAATCATTGTGGTGGCAACTGCCAGAACAAAGCATATGCGGTCAGTGCCAGCAAAGGGTGGCATAGTGTGCCCTCCCATCCAATCTGTCCCCATCTTACCGCATCCTCTCTGCATTCTCAGCGTGCCCGTGGCCTAGCTTCGATGTGGCCTTCACTGTGTCTGAGCAGAGCTTTGATGAGCAAAATTGTCCAAGGAGGGAAAAAAACACTCCAGAGAAATGGGAAAACTTGCCTCCTCTATTTTTTTTGTTTCTTAATCAGACTCAAATAAATAAGCTTTAAAAATTCCATGTAAGATGAGGGACATATGCAACAAGTATTTTTCTTAAACTTACCCCAAATGCTTAGACTTTCTGGGAAATTGGGTCCAACAAAAAAATGCAGTCAGATGTCATCTTGGAATTGGATCCTAAAAGACTAAGACATGTCCCAACCCAGAAACTTAATAAGCATGAACTGAATCAAACGTTTATTTTCCTTCTTATTTAAAATTATGAAAATGCAACAGAAGCAGGGGGTTTGTGCCAAATTCTATGAACAGCCCTTTCTCAAAGACAAGCAAAGGAGATTGCTAGATGGACAATTCGTGCTCATGTTTTTTTTTTTTTTTAAAGGCAAATGTAACTTAATAGTTTTGTAAATGGGAGAGGGGGAATCTATAAACTATAAATACAGTTATTTTATTTTTTGTACATTTTTAAGAAGAAAAAAATAAATATTCATAATGTAAGAGTAAAGTTCAAGTGTCCCGTGTTTTCTCTGAGGTGGGTATTGGGGCCCTTTGGCTGATTGGGAAGAAGCCTCTATGTGCGCTGGGAAGGTTCTGGGCTCCCCGTGGACTCCTCAGGTCCTGGGCTCCAACACAGCAGGCGTTTCCTCTTCCGGTTGCCCCATTGTGCCTCCACCCCAAGGTTAAGTGAGAAGAGGCTGAAGACATCACCAGGCCTCCAGTGTGACCACAAAAGGCCACCAGGATGGCTATTCTTCCAGTTCCTTGGGGTAGGGAGTAAGCTCTGTCCGTCCATGTTCGTCTTCCTCACTCTCCACTAATTACCACAAGAGCCTTTCATGTCCTTTAGTTCATCTTCACCCACCTTTCCACAGATGCTAAAACCATGTGGCTGAAACACCAAACTCGTCATGACAGTCTCTTGTCCTGGAAGCCACAGCCTCGCTAGTATCCGCCAGCTCAAATCCCAGTGTTTCTCGGCATTTCCTCAGTGACCACCCACCCACTCCTTCAACTGTCCTCCATGATTATCTCCCAAGAGCCTCTCTGTTCCAAACAAGTAGCGGCTTCTGTGTTCTTCCACATCTCACCTTCTCATCTATGTCCACAGCTTTCAAATCTTGGCTAAAAATCCACCTTGGGAAAGCTTTCTCTGACCAACTTCAACCCTGTTGGCGTCCTCGGCAGCCTCCATCCCTGGACCAGTGGGCGTTAAAGAGGAGGCTGGGAGAAGTGCTTGTTGAGGAGGCTTCTGGAGAGATCATGGATCAGAAATGGGCCAAAGGCCCCTTTGCCATGATCTGTGTTCCCCAGTATCGGTAGGAGGTCTGAATGTGCTCCCCGCACCCCCACCCCTGCCCGAGGAGGTCCTCCTGGGCATTCACTAGTCTGGCCTCCTCTCCGGAGGCAGTCCTCCCTGGACTCATGGCAGCTCTGGTGCTGCTGTGAACTTGGCTCCCCACATGTGCCATCCCACCCCTCACCTCCCTGTACTCGGACTCTGGGGGGGTGAAGATGACCAACTACCAGGGCCTCAGGGTCCAGGACCAGAACTTGCCCTCATCTTCATCTCTATACCAACTCAGCTCAGTTACCATGGGCCGGGCACTGTGCCTGGTGCTGGGGATGGAGAGGCAGGTTAGATGCAAGTCCATCCTCAGAGACCATGATATGCCAAGTAATGACAGCCTGGCATCATCAGTGCCAGGACAGTGGTTCACTCAGAGAGGCAGGGCTCGGCAGTCACCCCAGTCCCAGGGCGTACAAGCCCCTCACCCTTAGACTTTCACAACGTGATGAGAGGTCACCAGACTCTAACCTCGCCTTGGGAAGGCTGCCCACTCACGTGTCTGCACTCCTGTGTCTGAGGACAAATGGCGTATTAGCAGCCAGGGCAGCAAGTGCCCAGGACCTAAGTCCTGGACACATGGTCATCATTCAAGTGTAGAGAAATCTGCAATGCATGTATCATTGGTTAGATATAAAATATATCATTGGCTCTTGGCTTGGAAATCTTTTCACTCTACAATAATATTTCTATTGTAGGTGAATTTGACTGATAGTCTGCTGTCTTGGCAGATACAACATTCTTTCTCTTGTTTCTTCAGCCACCTGAAAAACCAGAATATTTCAGGAGAATGCAAGCATACGCCTGACAAAGATGAGAGGCTTGTTGAAGCATCTCCATTTTTCCTAAAGAAAGCACTCGTGATTTCCCCTTACCTTGACTGAGGGAACATACAGACTCCTCCTCACCTGGCCGGTGGCCCCCTCCCCACACCTGAACTAGACTGTCAGGGAATCCAGGGTTGGGTTGGGGTGTTGGGACAGTACCCTGAAGACAGGAGTCTAAGACTTGAAAATTTGCTGGAAATTAACCGGTTAACCTCCCAACAGGTGTGGGAGTGAAGACTGCTGATCAGGTTGGAGGGTCCCAGCCACCTGCTCACCATCACTGCCATGAATGACATGGCGTTCCTCATGCTCAGTCCCCATAGGCTTCAGGGCCACTGCTGAACCATAGAGAGAAACTGAGGTACAAAAGGACTCCCCTCCAGGCCAACTCACTCCAGCATGAGGTCTGGTTGGCCCATGAGACGCCTACCACAGCTGACTTTCAGCCTCTTTTTCCTACACTCATGACCCCTGTGCTGGAGGCAGAGACAGTGACAGCAATAACACCTTGATTGGAATTGGCTTTGAGGCTGTGGGCTCTGTATCATGTCATCTCTTCTATAGATTCTTCTCCAGACTGAGAGGTCCAGGGAGGGGAGGGGAGGATGCTAATTTCCCCCCTAAAGAGGAAAGTGCCTCCGTTTCTCCTTCCATTGCACCTAATGTTGAGACTAGAGTTTATAGCTCTGGTCAGTTGTGAGGAAGGAGAGGAGGTGAGAAGAAAGTGAAGGCCATGAGTGGACGGAAGCAAAGAAGCCCACACAGAGATCAAGGATACTCTTGGACAATGCTTTGGGCCCACAGACCCTCTCATCCCTCTTTCACAAACCCTGTTTCCTTGTGCCAGGGCTGAAACCATACCCAGAAGGAAGCCAACACAGCATCTGGGCCCTCTCTCAGGCACAGATTCAGGGGAGCAGCAGTTTAGGCACAGAAAGCTCAGGTCCCAGACAATCATATTAAACAATCAACATGCTTGAATGCCAAGCTAGAGTGACCCACAGTCAACCGATGCAGGACCCACTCCATAGGAAAGGATTCATAAATATATCAATATATATAGGTATAAATATATACATCTATATTATTAAATTCCCCTGTGGAAAGTGCCCCTGGGGTGTATCAATGGGATGGGACTGCACCTTCAGCACCCCTTCCCCACCCTAAACAAGGATATGAACAGTCGATCAGTCTATCATCCTTCAAGTCGTAAGCAACTTTATTCCAGTCCCTTGAGCATCACAGGCGGAGCTGCTTTCAGACAGAACAGACTCCCATTTCCAGAGGTCCCTCAACACAGCAATGACAATGAACAGCCCAGCTCACAAGTGACATAAGCTTTTAGGCATTCAGCCTTCTGGGTGCTGCTGAGTCCCTTGGCCACACAGTGCATTGGATCAGATATACAAAGGCCTGCTTGGGAAGGCAAAGAATGAGAAAAACAACCCTCAAGAAAACACAGACAGGGTCAATGGCAGGCCAGGACAAGGACTACTTTCCGTCCATCCTGGGCATATCAGCATTGATCAGCCCTGTGTCTGTCTGCTCTTTTTTTTTTACAGCTGGAGATGCACTCCCCTGCTTCTTACCCCAGCTCTAGGCTCTAGCGAGCAGTGAGTCTGGCTAAGTAAGATGTCATGACTGAGGATGGAGCCCAGGTGGGCTTTCCCCAACATTAACCAACTCCACCATCAAGGAAAGCTAAAGGAGGAATTAGGTCTTCAATCAAGAGCAGGAGAAAATGAGATGCAGCTCGTGAACTTTACCTGTAGAGGTGCTGGGTCCCCATGCCATTGTGCATGCCACTAGGTTAATTCCCTAGTTTTCAAAACCAGATTTTACCACCCGGCCAATGGAGGAACTCCGCAAGTCTCAAGGTGTAAAACCACTATAAAAAAGGCTGACACTCAGAGCAAGAGGATTATTTTACTGAGTCCAGGTCTCAAAATTTCACCTTGAAAATTTCGTTCGTTTTGGTCAACCACACAAATGCAGATTTTTACTATCAGTTTAAATGGAATTGAGTAATACCCAGGAATCTGGAGGTTAGAATAGGCTCAGCATCATTTCCCTTATAAGTTTATCTTTTTGAGGTTCATGGTCTCTAGGAAGTAGCTTGGCTGCAACCCAGGGAACCTGTCTGCCTTCTCTTGGGGCAAGATCTCCTCATCTACATCCTTGAGTGTTTGGGTTTCCCCTTGCCTACTGCTTGTGAAAATATGACTTACCTGTGACCAGCGACTTTGACTCTTACCTTTCAATACAAAGGTCATCAGACCAAACAACAACTCAAATTTGTGTTTTCACTTCTGGAAATACAAATTTTTTTTTTGGAGAACACAATAATGGGGAAAATATTTTTTGGATTATCTATAGTGGGCCTTGGAAATCACAGTTGCTTATGCCTTCTTCAAGATGAACCAGATGACTGCCTAACCTCTGACTCTCTTAAGGGTCACTGGGGCCATGGAAAAGTCAACATTCCAGCTATGGCTTCCTAACTGTACGTGTGGGTTAAAGCATCGGGAAACCCCCAGAATTTATGCTATTTGGGGTGGGGGAGGGTGGGAAAATCTACAGAACATGGTCTGCTCAGAAAAGCAGCACACCTCCAATCCATCAGTGAGCTGCTGGGCTGGTGGGCAAACCCGCATCTCTAATAAATATGAACCTTCCGGTGCTCCACTTGACACATCCCACTCAAACCTGCCCCACTTCTATTCTCTTGGCAGTACCACTGGAAAATTACTCAAAAGTAAAGTTGGGCCCTGGTCATGGTTACTTTGTACTTTTCTGGAGTATATAAAATATACCTGCTGATGGGTGCATTTGTGCAAAGAAAGATATGACTTTAAAACAAGACACAGACATTCATTACAGCTGGCTTACTTTACAATAAGCTACTAAAAACAGTCTTCTGTAATAAGATTGTATTAGTGCTCACTAAACATGCATTTCATTTAAACAAGGCAAAACACTTAATTTGGTCTGCAATACCCAATATTTTATATACAGCAATCTTTTTTTTTTTTTTAATCACAATAGGCAACAAGATGGGTCTGGTTTTGGAATATAAGTTACCATTTGCATTCAATTTCCAAAGAAACTCAGCTCAACTAGTGTAAACCTGGCAAGAAATAGCTGAGCCATCTTTTTCTTCTTCTCTATGAATTTACCTTGAAATGTTCACAGCTTAGGAAACTACAGCCTATTTGGGAAGAGGGTGGGGTGGGCCTCTGGGAGGATCCCCCAGGTCCCTTTAAGAGTCTGGCCCCAGAGGATTCCGTCCCCGGGGAATCCAGCAAGTGGTGCCACCACCCCTAGGGCTTGTATTACTCCAGACCCAGGTGGCGAGTTTTGTTTTTCCAACGGGCCCCTCAAGTTTGCAACAGAATCACTGGACTGGATTGTTTTCCCTTCCCCCTCGCCTCCCCGAGTCTTCAGTTTTAGAACACAGACTTTCGAATCAAAGGAAAAATAATAATAATAACGATGCAAAATCGTCAGAACAACAAACACCAAAGTCTGTGCACGACAGCGCTGTCCATGCTTCCACAAGCGCGGGGGCTGGGGGTCTAGACATTCCCACGAAGCATCCACGACAGAGAAGCTGAAGGCGGCACGGAAGGAGGCGCATCCGACCACAGGGGGAACAGCATCACTGTCAATATTGTTTGGCCAAAAAAAAAAAAAAAAAAAATCCAAAGGGAACACAGGCAGCTCTACAGTTGGTGGGGCGCCGGGCTCAGAACTGGCCGGCGCTGCTGGGGTCACACTGCAGGAGGCGCACAATGGACGGGTCGCTCTTGGCCCCTCGGATGAACTCTTCCAGGGAGAGTTTTCCTGAAAAGCAAGGGGACTGGTGAGTGTTGGCCAAAGCAGCCGCATGAACGGGCTCTTCCCGATGCATCTCGGGGGCGGCGGCGCAGCACACCCTTTCCCGGGGTCTCACACCAGCCGTGAGCCCCACCTTCTGTCTTTCCGAGCTGAAATCCCCTACCCGACGTTCGTTCAGCGTCGCACAGCCCGGCACGGGGCTTACTGAGAGCTCACTGTGTGCCCGGCCCTGGCTCCGGGAGGCGGTGGGGTGGGCGGGTGCTGGGTGTCCCCCACGTGGTCCCTGCCCTCGTGGTCCTTCCGGCTACAGGCCACCGTGTCCACGGAAGAGATGGTGCTCGGGCCTTTCAGAGAGTGAGCCGGGTTCCTGCTGTACATCCCACGGGGTACTGGGCCCTCGGGCTCCTTGGGGTCACCCGGGTACACCTAGGAAGGGACCTGGGGGTAGGGCCACTTCTTTTGGACAAGCTGTGAGGAGGGCTGCCGTTCCCACCCGGGGTGAGGGAATTCCGAAGCAGAGAGACGACCCCTCAGTCAGGGCTCTTCCACCCCGATGGACTGCGGGAGGAAGACTGGCTGTCTGAGATTCCACTCCTACTCCAGGTCCTTTTCCTTCCTACCTAGGCTAGAGTATGTATTAAGTTCCCTTCCAGAAGTTTCCTCATACTGTCAGAGGGGAGGCAAAGCTCCTCCCCCATTTCTGGGGCTGGGGGTGGGGCGGAGCGAAGCCTACATTCAGCGAAGAAGTCTTGCTTCCTCCAGTAACCTGCGTGCTTCCGAATTGGCTTCGGAGCTAACTTGGTAGGGGGCCAGACTTTTCAAGTTACAGGCCCGGTGTTAGATGCAAAGAACTTCTTCAGGAGGAATCTAACCCCAGGAGACTCTAGATGAGGCCTCTGCCCCTGGGCTCCAGCCTTTGGATCTAGAAGCCCAGAGCAGAAGCACCAGGTCTCCTGGTTGGGCAGAGTCTGACCCCCTGCAGAGGGGAGGGGTCATAAACGCCTCCCTGTATGGCTCTAACTTCCCCTCCCCATCTTTTTCTTAATCAAGGCTTTCCATTAGGAAACACAGGGCTAAAGCAACGAGATGCATTTGAGAAATGCAGACCCCGTTGGGGCTCTGTGAGCCCACTGTGGCCAAGTTCCCTGGCCGAAGCTCTCATTTCTGGCAGGGAGGATTTGATCCTGCGTGTCTGGATCTTCTCCCATCCTTCACCCCTGTTCTAAAGAGGAGGCCGGGTCACAGGCAGGACACAAGCCCCCCTGTGCTCTCCTGGAATATCAGGAAAATGTGCAGTTTAATGTCAGGGCCTTTACTATCCTATTAAAAGAATCCTGTTTGTTTAGTCTTTGCAAGACAAACTATTCACTGTGAATCAAGACACAAAGAAACAGGATGTAATGGCAACTTTGTGAAGGAACAAGCAAACAAACAGACTGGCTTGTACCCTGCAAACCCAGATTCTCAGGCTGCTGGTGCCCCAGAGGGCACAGGTATAGAAATTGAGCCTTGCTCTGACACAAAGCCTTTGTCAGGGCTATATGAGTAACTTTGCTCATATATTTGACAAGAATTGCTGGGATGCCCAGCAGAACAGGCAAGCCGGGAATAAGAGATGACTTGCTATAGATCACTCAGGAAATGACAGCTATGGATGACTCAGGGCTTTTTATGGGTCAGGGTCTGTGTCAAAACTTTAAACTCAGGTATTACATCTAAGTAGGGTTGTCAGAGGGGCTTCCCTGGTGGCTCAGATGGTAAAGAATCTGCCTGCAATGCAGGAGACCTGGGTTCAAACCCTGGGTTGGGAAGATCCCCTGGAGAAGGGAATGGCTACCCATTCCAGTATTCTTGCCTGGAGAATTCCATGGACAGAGGAGCCAGGTGGGCTACCATCCATGGGGTTGCTATGAGTCAGACAAGACTGAGCAATTCACACATACACACACAGAGGGTTACCAGAATTGGCAAATAAAATACATGAAGCCCAGTTAGCTTTCAATTTCAAATAAACAATAATTTTTTAGTATGTTCCAAATATTGCATAGGGCCTACTTATACTAAAAAATCATTTGTTATATATCCAAAAATCAAATTTAATTTTACCTCTATTCTAGCTAGCAATGCAACATCTAAAAGTCCCGTTTTTGAGTTAAATCCATCTCTCCTTTCGGTTTGCTTTGCACCCCCTTGTTGGGTTTGAATTGTGGGTGGCTCCCTTGGGGTGGAATCTGCTTTCTACCTAACCCCTCAAAAGCTGAGGGGCCCCACTCGGTTCTGGGAAACCCTACACTTTGGAGCATGTGCAGGGAACCCCTGGGCGGCTGGGAGGGAAGCTTCTAGGGTCTCAGTGGATACCAAGCCCCTTCCCACTTTCTGATTAGCTAGCCTGCAGGATCCAGCCTACTGCGAACCACTCAGGTCCTCCTCTGTCCTCCCCATGCAGGGAGCATGTAGCAAGAGCTATTTTCACAAAGGACTCTGAGCCAGATCCTATGGCCAATAAATTGTCCTCGAGTGGCATTTCCATGCCTGGATGCTCTAGACCCTCCAGCAGCCCCCACTCTGAGCAAAATCAAGCAAAGTGGCCGTGGCCTCCTACCATCTCTATTGGTGTCCATCTGGCGGAAGATCTTTTCTGTCCTCTTCTCTGGGGTCGACTCATCTTCAGGCATTTTCATTACAGAGGAAACCATCTTATAGATCGCCTGGGGACAAGAAGTAACACGGTGGGGAGACAGAGACATGGTTTGGTTTTGTACACAATGGCCCTATTATTAAACCTCCCAAATGCAGGGGTGAAGGGAAGGCATTCCCTTCACACAGAGAGCAGGCTCTGTTCTTGCTTCTCGCTTGTTGCAGAAAACAGATGTGCCGTGGCTGTGAGAGCAGCCAGGCCAGCAGAGCTTGTCCAGCGGTAAGGACCTTCAGGAACGACAGCTGACCAGAAGATCCACCAGACCCACCCCTCACTCCATGTCTCTAATCTTATTGTGCATATGAACCCCTGGGAATCTTACGAGAAGGCAGAAGCTGATTGAGTAGGGTGGGTTGGGAAATGGAGGTCATAAGATTCTACACTTCTAACAGTGATCCCATGTGATGCTGCTGCTGATTTTGGGGTTCCCACTCTCAGGCTGTAGATGACATTCCTCAGGCCAGAGAGACAGGTCAGAGTCTACTCCCTGGTTCCCTTGAGGATGATAAACACTGTTTGTAAGGGCCTGCCCTCCTCCAGACATTACCAATCCATCCCAATGCCCTCTCCACTTGTGTGTGGCAATCGTCTTGCATTCCTTGTCAGCACACTGTCAGTCATCCCCCAGGATGGGGACCATCTGCCACTTGAGTACTGGATGAAATAAGTGCACGATAAAAGTAAAGAAGGCTGGACCTTAAAGAAGTCTGAGCCCCGAAGAATTGATGCTTTCGAACTGTGGTGCTGGAGAAGACTCTTGAGAGTCCCTTGGACTGCAAGTAGATCAAAACAGTCAATCCTAAAGGACATCAACCCTGAATATTCACTGGACGATCTAATACTGAAGCTGAAGAGTCAATACTTTGGCCATCTGTTCAGAAGAGCCAAGTCATTGGAGAAGACCCTGATGCTGGGAAAGATTGAAGGCAAGAGGAGAAGGGGAAGACAAAGCATGAGATGGTTGGATGGCATCATTGACTCAATGGACACAAGTTTATGCAAGCTCCGGGAGATAGTAAAGAATGGGAAAGCCTGGTGGGCTGCAGTTCATGGGGTTGTGAAGAGGCACACGACTTAGCAACTGAACAAGTGTACAATCTCTGCTTGAGATAAACTGAGTATGTCTGAAATCTGATGATCAAAAGAGTTTTTGACTGAAATCCTGAAAAACTGAAGAGGTTTTTGAGCAGTACTGAAACTATCTCCCCTACCACCTGTGGCTCCACCCCCCAATCCCAGATGCTCAGGGCCTGGAAGGCCTCAGCTATCAGATATTTTTATTTTGGAAGAATAATTTAAAGTCATTGTTTTTATCCCCAGACCATGGTTTTGCTACTCAGATTCACTTTGGGAACTTTGGCCCTGGGAAGGAGTTTTAGAAAAAGTAGATTTTTCCAGAGAGGGGGGAGGTTAGAAATCTGGAAAGTTCTGGAACTTGGAATACAGAGGGAGGAGAGAAAGGAAGGCAGCTGAGGGACAGTAGTCTCCAAAGGGAAAATGTGGAAACAAAACAGGTCGTAGAAAGAGATAAAGCCTCGCTGCTTTAGTCTTGTCCAGGTCAACCTGCCTCAAGTTCCTGAAATATTCTGGAGAAATGGTGATAAATATTACAATCTCAGTTGCTAAAACAGGAATGAAAAATGGCATACCCAGTGTGCCGACTCTTGGGCTGATGATCCCACCCCACAGGGACTCAGTTGTGTCCAGCTCTTTACAACTCCATGGACTGCAGCATGCCAGGCTTCCCTGTACTTCACTATCTCCCAGAGTTTGCTCAAACTCCTGTCCACTGAGTCAATGATGCCATCCAACCATTTCCTCCTCTGTCGTCCCCTTCTCCTCCTGCCCTCAATTTTTCCCAGCATCAGGGTCTTTCCCAATGAGGCAGCTCTTCGCTTCAGGCGGCCAAAGTATGGGAGCTCCAGTTTCACCATCAGTCCTTCCAGTGAGTATTAATAGAAGCATTAAGGATGCTTCCTTCTTAATTAACCTTCCTAATTAACCTTCTTTGGGGCTGCGTTGTTCCTTCCCCTGGTCTGTTTGGGCCTCAGTAAGGTCCCATAGTAGCAATGAAAACCCAGTGGTTTGGAATACTCCTTGGAGCTCTCAGCCTCTAAGACTTGAGGCTAATGAAATTCTTTCTTGGGATCCTGAAGGGAAGTCAATGGTATGATAATCTAGAGATCATTCTCTTAATACTCTGGTTGAACAAGTGAATGAAGAACCAAGATAACAGATGACTATGTGTTTGAAATAAAGGTTCTTGTACCCAACAGAAAGTCTTCAATAGTTTAGTCTTTAGCTGTCAGTCTAAAGAAGTAGGGTTGGGGCCAAGAAATGAAGATGCGGTTAGTACGAAGAAGAACCCATAAGCAAAAAGAATTATAACGTCTGAATGTACAGAGGGGCTGAGTGGCTCTTTCATTGTGTTCAGACTAGATTTCTGCCCACCCCTCCCCGCCCCCGGCATTTTTGTGTGTGTGCATCAACTCACAGAAAAGGATTAACAGGTTATTCAGAATACCAGGTCTATGAACGTGGGTGTACTAGAGCAGGGAACAAAGAGACGAGGTGAAAGTCCCAGGGGTCTTGTGAGTGAGTGAGTGGGTGACATCCCTGCAAAACCTCAGTGGGATTAGGGTAAGTGTTCTTCCATGGTCTCAACGAGTCAGCATTGACTGTGTTGGATCTAGGACTCCACAGAGCAGGGAGAGAAGGCACAGCCCAGACAGCACTTTGAAACAAATCGTGTCTTATTAGCTCCAGTTTCTGTTCACCACTCCCCACACCACCCCAACAATTTAATGGGATTAAACCATGAAGAGGCCAGGCTATTTCCCTACTTTATTTTTAGCAATGTCAGTGAGAGGCCCAGCAGGGACATCCTGTTTTTAATTAAACTTGAAGAGCCCTATTCTTGTCTCTGTGTAAATACAAAGCTTGGGACACCCAGGAACCCAGCTCTGGCTTGGCCCTAGGCAGACTCAGGACAGCACAACCTGAGGCTTGGGGTCTTACCAGCTTCCTCAGGGCCTATGTTTTTTGTTTTTTTCTTTTTCCCTCTGAATGAACCACCTCTCAGAATGTTGGAAAGGAAGGACTCAAGTCTGAACTGATAAAGGTTTGGAATTAACTGAGGGCAGGCACGATTCCAAGAGCTAAAGTTCACTCCTCTCTCTGAAGGAAACCAGGCTGACTTTTCATCAGAAGACATAGGGTTTTCTAACAGGACACCCAAGCCCCACAACAACCCACCAAGGGCAAAAGAAGTTAAGTGGTACAGGGCTGTTTCTAGATGATCAGTAAAGAAGAGCACCCTCCTTAGAAGGACACCTCATAGCAGGAAAGGAGGGTAGAAAGAGGCCAGGAGGATCTTTCTTGTGAAAGCTCTTAAAATGGTATCAGTATCCATGTATCTAGAACAGCATCAGCATTTTCTTGTTTAGAGCTAGAAGAATACAAGAAAGTCAGTATATCCATAATGTTTACCAAAGTGCTCCCTGCCTTTCACAGACAGGGAGGGGATCAGGGGAGAATAAGGGCCCTACCCCTTCTTTCCACCAAAGCAGCTCCATTCTTATATTAGTTTTCACATAAGATTTCACTAATACTTGAAACTCATTACTACCCAGTCCCCCTGCCACCACCCGTTTGTTTCTTGGTAAATAGTCCTACCATCCACTATTCTGTAATCAACTCAAAGACATCTTTAATACCTCTCTACCATGTATCTCCACATGCAGGTGGCCAACTAGACCTATCAAACCTGCTTCCTTAATATTTTTCTTAATTTATCATTCTTGCCCATTCCTCCCACCACTGTCTTGTTTCAAGTCAATGGTGGTACCCATCATTTTTAGATCTGGGCAATTACTACTTGTTTCAGTCTTACATTAAATGCTCTGCAAAGGCTGCTTCAAACAACCCCTTCCAAAGATCCCATTTACTCCCCTAAAAAGACATTCTGGAGCTGCCGCACTTTAGGACTTCACATTTTGGGGGATGATACAAGATTGTTTCTGGAATGTTTGATTGTGAGGTACCACTGCAATGTCTTAGTGGAGAGAGATGTCCATTAACAGCTGGACATAGTAGAGGTGAAGGCCTGGAAGGACACTGTTTCTTCATCCATAAAATGGGGCTAAGAAGGTTATTGTGAGGATTAAATGAGATAATACAGGTACCAGGTGGACCAATGTCCTACAAAAATTTACGTCCACTCAAAACCTGTAAATGTGACTTTATTTGGAAATAGGGTCTTTGTAGATGTAATCAAGTTAAAATGAGATTCTACTGGATGAGGGTGGGCCCCAATTCAATGATGTATCCTTATAGGAAGAAGAAATTTATACACAGACACACAGGGAAAATGTCATGTGATGATGAGAGAAACACAACTCCAAAACACCAAGGATTGCCAGCCACCGCCAGAAGCTAGGAGAGAGGCATGGAGCAGATCCCCTGCCCTCCCGCCAGGAGTATCTGGAAGGAACCAACCTTGCCCACGCCTTGATGTTGCACTTCTGACCTCTGGAACTATGATAGAATAAATGTTTTGTTGTTTGAAACTGCCCAGTTGATGGTAATTTGTTACAGTAACCCCAGGAAACTAACACAGGAAAAATACTTAACACAATGCTTGGCCCATAACAAGCACTGAGAAGATGAGACATCCCAGAAGGGGCGGGGTGGGGGGGGGCGGGAAGAGGGCTAAGGCTGGAACTCTGCTTGGGAATATCCTTGTTTAGGGAACAGAAGAAGGAAGCAGAGTCCACAAAGGAGACCTGGAGGGCACAGCCCAGAGGGGGCCTTTGGGTAGTAGGCATTCATTTGTCTTGCCAGATGTATAACTTCAACTCTTAAACTATAATGTGGCTTGTCATGAT
Organism: Cervus canadensis; assembly: GCF_019320065.1. Classification (NCBI taxonomy): domain Eukaryota; kingdom Metazoa; phylum Chordata; class Mammalia; order Artiodactyla; family Cervidae; genus Cervus; species Cervus canadensis. The sequence continues at coordinate 59,314,590 of NC_057397.1, read as the reverse complement.
ATATTAATCCCCTAATAAGAAAGGGATAAGCCAAATATAACTGATAAACAAACACTAGGGTTAGTTCTTAGAGAAAGTCATTAGCCTGGACAAATGCTTTAAAGAATTTTCTCCAGGAAAGAAACTGAAGTTGAATTCAGTGTAACATCTGTGGCCCACACTTGTAATTGAGGCAAGAGTTTGGAGCTGAATCCCCAAGGGCCATGTCAAGATGGACTAGAAGCTCTCACTACCACCCCCACTTCCATTTTTTTTTTCTTTTTCACAATCAGAAAAGAACAGTGTTTCAGGTCTTCAAGGCACATATTACAAGTGACATAGTGTCTATGACACAAATTTAGAAAGATCTTTGGGAGAAAAATAACTACTCAGGAAGTGGTTCTAGAAAAAAAGTAACCAAATCTTTCTGGCCCTGATTTAGATCTGTTGTGACACAAATACACACGATCTGGTTTGTCTGAACTGGTCACAGTTGGTGCTCTTGAGACTAGGTCAGATTAATTTGTGAGTCTGTTTGGTGTTTGGGGGCAGCAACCCTTTGTATGACCAACACCACAATCTCCCTTCCTCTTCATCTCATTGCTGCATAGAAACATATAACTTATTCTGATGAGTGCATCAGGAAAAAAAAAATCCCCATGTTGCGGAAAGAAAGAAAACAGTGCACTCTTCTGGGACAGACTGCCAGCATAAGCCCTCTTCCTTCCTTTAGTCTTCATCCATTCAAAAGATGTGAAGCTGTAGACTAGGGTGTTATGAAGCTCACTCGCCTTCATCAAAAGAGCCAGTCAACCTTGAATCACAACTAGGAGGGAGAGTCTGATTCTATGACAACACGTATTTGAACACCAAGTAGTGTAAAGCAATCATTACCATCCAAGGAATGAATATGCTAACTAGAGATTATTTCAACCTGGTCATTAAAGTGAGTTCCCCGAGAACTGCTAAGGATAACATGGTGTTAGCCTCTGTATTCCTCTGGGAAAGCCTCTAGTTGGAACTCGAGAACAAATCCAGACAATCTGTGCCCCAATAGTCTGAATGCATGAGGTGCACCCATGGACTCAGGGCAACAACTGAGATTTGGGGAATTCCTGGTGCCAATCACACTGTCTCCTGGAAAGGTAGCTCTTCCTGTTACTTAAATCCCATAAGCATCAGGGCAGCCCAGAAATTTTAGTTTCTTCCCAGCTGGGCTGGTGTTTGGTGGGAAAGACAACAGCTGAAGCAGCCTGGGTACTCCTAAAGCTATCTGTACAAGCACATCTCTTCTGTGGGTTCCACCATTCAGAGGTTTAGTTGGGTTTGTGAACATACATTTTATGATGAGGTAAACTTAACATAAAACTCAATGGAAGACTGTTACTTTGTCCTTTGAATGGGAAATGACCTCCCTTTATTTTGCAGGCGAACATCCTGTCCCAGCTCTAGAAACTTCTATAGAATAGCAGTAGCCAGCGTTTACTGAGTAGTACTCCATGAGAGATATTATTATTATGGTTACTCTGTTTATTTAAGTTATATGCAGAGCACATTTTGCGAAATGCTGGGTTGGATGAGTTATAAGCTGGAATAAAGATTGCTAGGAGAAATATCCACAACCTCAGATATGTGGATGACACCACTCTAATGGCAGAAAGAGAAGAGGAACTAAAGAGCCTTGATGAAGGTGAAGGAGGAGAGTGAGAAAGTCGACTTAAAACTCAGTATTAAAAACTAAGATCATGGCATCCAGTCCTATCACTTCATGGCAAATAGCAGGGGAAGAGGTGGAAGCAGTGACAGATTTCCTCTTCTTGGGCTCTAAAATTACTGCGGATGGTGACTGCATGAAATTAGAAGATGATTGCTTCTTGCAGGAAAGCTATGACAAACCTAAACAGTGTGTTAAAAAGCAAAGACATCACTTTGCCGACAAAGGTCCATACAGTCAAGGCTGTGGTTTTTCCAGTAGTCACTTACGGATGTGAGAGCTAGATAGTAAAGAAAGCAGAGCACCGAAGAATTGATGCTTTCGAACTGTGGTGTTGGAGAAGACTCTTGAGAGTCCCTGGACAGCAAGGAGATCAAACCAGTCAATCCTTAAGGAAATCAGCCCTGAATGCTCTTTGGAAGGACTGATGCTGAAGCTGAAGCTCCAATACTTTGGTCACCTGATACAAACAGCTGACTCATTGGAAAAGACCCTATGCTGGGAAAGATTGAAGGCTGAAGGAGAAGAGGACGACAGAGGATGAGATGGTTGGATGGCATCTCCGATTCAATGGACATGAACTTAGGCAAACTCCAGGAGGTGGGGACAGACAGGGAAGCCTGGTGTGCTGCAGTCCACGGGGTCACAAAGAGTCAGACACGACTGAGCGACTGATCAGCAACAACCACCCCAAGAGAGGCACTGTTCTAGGTACTCCACTTGTCAGAACCATTTAACCCTTACGATTACTCTTGAGGCGGGTGCTATGATTAGTTCCAGTTCACACATCATGAGAACAATGTTCAGAAAGGTTATATAACTTACCTGAGGAAAAGAAGGAAAAGGAGATAGGAAAAAAAAAGAGAGAGAGGCAAGATGATACTGACCCACCTTGCCCAAGACACCGACTCTCACATGCCAATTCTTCCCTTCCTTCATCTTTATTTGGGATACATGTTGATCAATTTTTGTCTAAGCTTGTCATTTTCATTCAGATAAAGAGTAAAGAAACACAGCTGTGTACTCCTACCCAGTGACAGTCCTGTAGTTATTGGATTCGTTTGAATTTGGATTGAATTGGTTCCTTCAAGGGTCCTAGTTACTTTCTGAGAACAGAAGGGGGTCAGTTTCACTCCCTGTTCTTCCTGCATTCTCCCCTGCACCCAGGGAGGGCTGTGGTCCTGTCGATGAATCCCTAAGTTCAAGTTCCTTCACCCCCAAGATCCAGAAAGCATCTGAGCATTCATGTCAACTGGCAATGCGCCGCACATGCTCCCTGGCCCCTTCCTCAAACACAGCCTGTGCTGGGCTGGGTGTAGGTGTTCAGACCTGCCTCTGGCTGGGCTCAGGGACAGAGAAATATGTGAGGCAGGAAGGCTTCTCCTTCTCGCAGCGATGAGCTGACACCAGCGCCCCCCTGAGGAGAGGATCTGCTGTCACAGGGGGAAACTTCAGAACTGTGATCTGGCTTACGACTCACGAGAGACGGTTTTGATGCAATAATAAAATATTGGGTCTAAATCATGTCCCTAAGTTTGTCACTTAAAAAAATAAACAGGAAAGTGTTTATGTAAGATTCTAAAAATAAATCTGGATATGGCTTTTGCTTTTTTGCCGAGATGTTGATATAGCACAAAATTACTTTTTTGGAAAAAGGAACATAACTGCATTTGGACATATGCAGTAGACTGAATAACAGCCTCCTCAGAGATGTTCTTGTCTCAATCCCCAAAACCTGTAGATACGTTATCTTCCAGAATAAAAGGAACTTGAGCTGGGGCGGGGGTGGGGGGAGGATTATTCTGAATTATGAGTGGAAGGGAGAAGCAGAATGAGATACCCAGAGGAATGGCAACATGAGAAGAACTCAATCCATTGCTGCTGGCTTTCAAGATAGGTATAAAGGGCTACAAGTCAAGGAATGTTTCAGAAAATAGGAAAGGCAAGGGAACAGACTTTCTTCCAAAACCTCCAGACAGAATGCAAGTTGTCCTATACCTTGAGTTTAGCCCAGTGAAACTGATTTCAGATCTCTGACCTCCAGTTTAACCAAACCTCCAGTTTAACCAAAGTTAAACCATGGAGAACAACATTAGGGAAGAAAAACTAGAAAATTTGTGGGGTCCCAATCTCCATTCCCTTGGACAGCAAGGAGATCAAACCAGTCAATCTTAAAGGAAATCTACCCTGAATAATCATTGGAAGAACTGATGCTGAAGCTTCAATACTTTGGCTACCTGATGCAGAAGAAAAGGTCGTTGGAAAAAACCCTGATGCTGGGAAAGACTGAAGGCAGAAGGAGAAGAGTGCGGCAGAGGATGAGATGGTTGGATGGCATCACCGATTCAATGGACATGAACTTGGGCAAACTCCAGGAGATAGTGAGGGACAAGGAAGCCTGGTGTGCTGCAGTCCATGGGGTCGAAAAGAACTGGACATGACTTGGTGACTGAAAAACAACTACCTTCATTAATTGACAAGCCTATTATAAACTTGTTTGGACACCAATCTTCACTCTGACTAATTATTAGTATTTGAAGGTGAACATCATGAATTTGCATTTTACATTGCTGTTGTTTAGCTGCTAAGTCATGTCCAACTTTTTGTGTCCCCTTGGACTAGAACCTACCAGGTTCCTTTGTCCATGGGATTTCCCAGGCAAGAATACTGGAATAGGTTGCCATTTCCTTCTCCAGGGGATCTTTCTGACCCAGGGGTGGAGCCCATGTCTTCTGCATTGACAGGCGGATTCTTTACCATTGAGCCACTGGGGCTTCCCTTAAATGGCTTGAATTTTTGAGTCTTGGAGGGACAAAAATTCAGTCAGGAATTTATGGACTAACACTTGTAGCTGAGCTGCAGTTTCACTTACTTGAACAAATATAGCCTTAATTTCTGTATGATTCTGCTGGCCCACAGCTTGCCTTCGTCTCATCACTTTCAAATAGATATTTTCCGGGACCCCTAAAGGATACCTACAGTATGTGAAATGTGAACTTCCAGATGTTCAAGCTGGATTTAGAAAAGGCAGAGGAACCAGAGATCAAATTGCCAACATCTGCTGGATCATCAAAAAAGCGAGAGAGTTCCAGAAAAACATCTACTTTTGCTTTATTTGACTATGTCAAAGGCTCTGACTGTGTGGATCACAACAAACTGTAGAAAATTCTTAAAGAGATGGGATTATCAGACCACCTGACCTGCCTCCTGAGAAATCTGTATGCAGGTCAAGAAGCAACAGTTAGAACTGGACATGGAACAACAGACTGGTTCCAAATAGGGAAAGGAGTATGTCAAGGCTGTATATTGTCACCTTGCTTACTTAACTTATACACAGAGTACATCATGAGAAATGCTGTATTGGATGAAGCACAAGCTGTAATCAAGATTGCCAGGATAAATATCAATAACCTCAGATACACAGTTGACACCATCCTTATGACAGAAAGTGAAGAAGAACTAAAGAGCCTCTTGATGAAAACCAAGATCATGGCATCCGGTCCCATCATTTCATGACAAATATATGGGAAACAGTGGAAACAGTGACAGACTTTATTTTTGGGGGCTCCAAAATCACTGCAGATGGTGACTGCAGCCATGAAATTAAAAGACGCTTGTTCCTTGGAAGAAAAGCTATGATCAACCTAGACAGCATATTAAAAAGCAGAGACATTACTTTACCAACAAAGGTCCATCTAGTCAAAGCTATGGTTTTTCCAGTAGTCATGTATGGATGTGAGAGTTGGACTCTAAAGAAAGCTGAGTGCTGAAGAATTGATGCTTTTGAACTGTGGTACTGGAGAAGACTCTTGAGAGTCCCTTGGACTACAAGGAGATCCAACCAGTCTATCCTAAAGGAAATCAGTCCTGAATATTCATTGGAAGGACTGATGCTGAAGCTGAAACTCCAATACTTTGGCTACCTGATGCGAAGAAGTGACTCATTGGAAAAGACCCTGATGCTGGGAAAGTTGAAGGTGGGAGGAGAAGGGGACGACAGAGGATGAGATGGTTGGATGGCATCACTGATGCGATGGACACGAGTTTGAGTAAGCTCTGGGAGTTGGTGATGGACAGGGAAGCCTGGCGTGCTGCAGTCCGTGGGGTTGCAAAGAGTCGAACATGACTGAGCGACTGGACTGAACTGAAAGGATACCTAAAGCAACTGTAGCATCTGCAAACATGCATTTCCCTAAACGGTGCGGACCAACTAGAACCAAATAACGAGCATCCCCACAGGGCTTCTTGGGATGGTGACAAGGCCTGGAGTGTAGACTGTCACAGAAGAGGGGGTGGAGAAAGGAGAGTGGGGAGTTTAGTAATATCCTACAGCAAATTCCAATTCATCCAGAAACAATGAAAACCGGGGGATTAGCATAAGAATAAGATAGAATACAAGAATGATCAGTTTGCAATGCAGCAGAATGGGATAAAATAGCCCTTAATAGGAAAATGGTTTTAAATTTAATTTAATCTCACTGACAATTTGGAAGGTGCCTCAGGGTGCTGCAAGGTTTCCTCTCCACAGTCATGAATATTAATCATCAGGGTGCATTACTATGGAAAACAATTCTGGAAATCTGAACCTTCCATTTGCAGGCTGCTGATGGCAGAAAGTGAAGAGGAACTAAAAAGCCTCTTGATGAAAGTGAAAGAGGAGAGTGAAAAAGTTGGTTTAAAGCTCAACATTCAGAAAACTAAGATCATGGCATCTGGTCCCATTACTTCATGGGAATTAGATGGGGAAACAGTGGAAACAGTGTCAGACTTTATTTTGTGGGGCTCCAAAATCACTGCAGATGGTGATTGCAGCCATGAAATTAAAAGACGCATACTCCTTGGAAGGAAAGTTATGACCAACCTAGACAGCATATTAAAAAGCAGAGACATTACTTTGCCAACAAAGGTCCGTCTAGTCAAGGCTATGGTTTTTCCAGTGGTCATGTATGGATGTGAGAGTTGGACTATGAAGAAAGCTGAGCGCCAAAAAATTGATGCTTTTGAACTGTGGTGTTGGAGAAGACTCTTGAGAGTCCCTTGGACTGCAAGGAGATCCAACCAGTCCATTCTAAAGGAGATCAGTCCTGGGTGTTCATTGGAAGGACTGATGCTGAAGCTGAAACTCCAATACTTTGGCCATCTCATGCGAAGAGTTGACTCATTGGAAAAGACCCTGATGCTGGGAGGGATTGGGGGCAGGAGGAGAAGGGGAGGACAGAGGATGAGATGGCTGGATGGCATCACTGACTCGATGGGCATGAGTTTGAGTAAGCTCCGGGAGTTGGTGATGGACAGGGAGGCCTGGCGTGCTGCGGTCCATGGGGTTGCAAAGAGTCGGACATGACTGAGCGACTGAACTGGACTGAACTGAAGAACCCTAAGTATGAAAACTTTATTAAGGAATCTGTGTCCTTCCAATTATGACCTGCAAACTTACTGTGGTCCTGTGAGTGGATGAAGCTGCTTTATAGTAGAGAAAGTACCTTGTTAGGGGGAATGCCCCTTCATTTTTGCGATCACTTTCTGAACACAGAGCCAGCAAGGGCTCAGCAAGTGTTTACCAGCACCCTTTGCACCTTTTCGGCAACGTTCCACCCTCCCTTGTAGAGTGGATTCGATAGCACAGGAAGAGTGTCTATTTTCTTCCTCATATTATTTTTTCCCGGTGCCAGCTACTTAGTAGGTGTTTTACCACAGGTGTGGAAGGAGCTTGTGAATAATTCTTGAAAATCTATAAACCCACATAATGGGGACTGTCCTCCCTGACTGGGAATCTACATCTTTAGTACTGGCCACCACACCATTGCAGCCAGGAGAACTGTGCAAAAAGTGTTAAGCAGGCAAAAACATGATGGTTGATGGAAAATTTTTTTTTTCCTTAGATCTCAATCAGGAAGCAATTCTCTACAAAAAGAAGGTACCCATGCCATTCACTGCAGGGAGGCAGGGAACGAGGGCAGAGCACCACCCTCCTAGGTAAAAAGGAGAGACAAAGAAAGCTAATTAAAATCGCATGCTCATTCAATCAGTCGTGTCTGACTCTTTGCGACTCCATGGACAGCAGTCCACCAGGCTTCTCTGTTCATGGAATTTTCCAGGCAAGAATACTGCAGTGGATAGCCATTTCCTTCACTAGGAGATCTCCTAGACCCAGGGATAGAACCTGCTTCTCCTGCCCTGGCATGTGGCTTCTTTAACACTGAGTCACCTGGGAAGCTCAAATTAAAATTAAAAACCACGTTTTAAATTTGAAGTTTTGTTTAAGTAGCAAAGGCTCAGAACAATTGGAGAGGTGCAAAGACAGGGGGCACCCTCCACTCACTTCAGAGGTACATTTGGAAAAACAATTTGGCAGACTATCTCAAGAGTCTTAGAAAGAAATGCTTATTCCCTTTGGCCCAGTAATTGTACTTCTGGGAATCCATTCTTAGGAAATAATCCTAAATATAGAAAAAGCTTCATGAATAAGAATCACGTATTTGTTATTTCATTTTTAAAGTTATAGTGTTATGTATAACAAAGACTGGATACAACTTAAATATCCAATAAGGGAAAATTAGGTATATTATGATATGTTGTATGAATATTATGCAGCCATTAAAATGTTTGTGTTGAAAGTTTCAGTAGTATGAGAAATGCTTATGTTTTGATTATGTTAAATGAAAAATGGCAAGGTACAGGATTTCACATGCATTATGAAATCAATTAGATATTTTTAAATATATGGAAATAGGACCAGGAAGATGTATTAGAAAATTATTAGCAATGATTCCCTTTGTAGGTGAAGTGGGGTTACGGAGAATTTTTCTTTTTCTTTTCTTGTATACTCCCTGTATTTTTGTGTGTGTGTGTGTGTGTGTTGGTCGCTCAGTCATGTCCGACTCTTTGTGACCCCATGGACTGTACATAGCCAGGCAGGCTCCTCTATGCATGGAATTCTCCAGGAAAGAATATTGGAGTGGGTTGCCATTCCCTTCTCGAGGGGATCTTCCCGGGCTAGGGATTGAACCCAGGTCTCCTGCATTGAAGGCAGACTCTACTGTCTGAGCCACCAGGCAAGCCCTATATTTTTATAGTAGACATTATATTTTTCATATATTTATCCTTGGGGGAAGGGAGAAGTCCTTTATTTTTGTTTTATGATTCTTGTCTCTGGGGCATTCATTCTACACAATTTATTCAGATAGTTACTGTGTGGGGGCCAGGGAAAGCACCGGTGGCCCAGGCAGAAAGGAGAAGGGGCTGGAGGATCTGGGAAAGCTCATCTGTTTTCCTGCGACGGCTGTAGCTGTCACTCTGACTGCCGGGGGGGTCTCAGTCCCACTCCCAGGAGCAGGCCCCAGCCTCGGCCACAGGCTCAACAGCAGGTGAGTCGTGCTGCTCTCCCCCAGGCTCAGCCCTCAGCTCCTGTAACCAGGTCTTCCATGGATCCTTAAAAGCAGGTGTCACACACCTCCACCCTCATCCCCTGCTTACCTGTATCCGAGTTCTTTCTGTCTCCTGTCTCTTTGTATTACACCCTCTGCCACCGTTCCAGCACCCCACTAGGTCTCCCGGGGCCCACAGCTCTACCTCTGAACCCAGCCTGTCCTGGATGAAGCCTCCAAGATGAGCCTTCCAGGAAGCCAGATGACCACTTTCTTGTACCTGCTATTTGCTGCCAGATACTTCCTTCCTGTGTCCCACGCACCTGCCAAGATGGTGCGCCCTCCCTGGGGCTGCTCGCCCGCGTACGTGTTTCTACTGTCCCCAAGGCCCTTCTGACCTCCTCCCCCCGCCCCCGCGCTGTGTTTCAGTCCCCTAAGGCTGGTCCCCAGGCCCCGCCCTCTGCTGACGAAGCTGTCGTTGCCATGACTGCAGCTCTTTCAGCCTTTCCTCCTCCGCAAAGCTTGCTGGGAGCCCACAGGAAAATGTGGCCAACGCGAGGGCCCCTCTTCCTGTTCTTTGAGGAAATTCACTCTGGGTGAGTGATTTGAGGAAATAAAATGGAGTACTTCCTATTAAAGTGATGGAGGCCTTGATTCTGCACTGTTCATCTCTCTAATGAGACAGAAACTAGACTAGAGATCCCCACTTTTATTCAAGAGTCTAGGGAATTCCCTGATAGTCCAGAGGTTAGGACTTGGCACTTTCACTGCAGGGGCTCGGGTTTGATCCCTGGTCAGGGAACTAAGATCCCCCAAGCTATGCCTTGTGACCAGGAAAAAAAAGTCTAATGAAGTTGGAAATTAATTCTGATAATGACAATGAGTTATATGTATGTGTATATATATATATATATAACTGGCACTATGCTTAGCACTGAACAAGGAGAATCAATCTAAAAATAATCCCACAGCAGTGGGCACTGTTGTGGTTCCATTTTACAGATAAGGACACTGAGGCTTACTTAGGTGAACTAACTTGGTTAAAGTCACAGACATAGTGACTGAAAGAGGTAGGATTTGAACCCAGGTCAGAGTGTGGTCATAAACATTACTCTGCTGGGTCCAAGCAGGTCATTGCGATGAGTGGATGGGGTGGCCCCAGTGAGCAGGACCACCTGAGCAGTGCATGTCCCTCAGTAGGGGAGAGTCACCACAAAGCCCCTGGTGACCTAGTCCAGGCAAGAATGTGGGTCTAGTGTCGGCAGAGCTCCTGAGTTCCCAAGAGATGCTAACCAGTCTGCATTGCTATGTGTAATCTCCCTGTTTCATATATGGGTTCCACATTTTCAAAGACCCTGGCTAGCCCAAATTAGTGCCCAGGCAGGCCACCAGCTTGCAATCTCTCCAATAAGCCATACTGTGGGCGTTCCAGTGCTTCCTGGGACTCGCACGCTCCCCTTTGTAAAGGGCAGGGGCTACATACCTGCACAATCTCCAGCATCTCTGCCTTGCTGATGTAGCCATTTCCGTCTAGGTCATACATGCTGAAGGCCCATTTCAGCTTCTGCTCCAGCTTCCCCCTTGACGTTACGCTCAGGGCTATGATGAATTCTCTAAAGTCTATCGTCCCATCTCCGTTGGCATCGAAGGTGCGGAAGACGTGCTCTGCAAACTTGGAAGCATCCCCGTAAGGGAAAAAGTTCCCGTAAATTTTCTTAAACTCCTCCATTGACAAGTGTCCGCTGGGGCAGTCTCTCAAGAAGCCTTTGTACCATTCCTGGATCTCGTGCTCCGTGAAGTCCGTGCTTTCCAACAAGTCTTGCATGACCTCTGGGCGCAGCTTGCTGTTCTGTTTTCCCATCTTGACAGCAAGAATTCAGCTGCAGACAGAAAAGAATACAATATAGAGAGTTTCCTAACCTGTTCTTCAGAGGCACATTTTACAATCTGTGATTATTCCTTTGGGAAAAAGAAAAGAAAGTGTGACTTCAATAACATTGTCTAGGGCTTGCCAACCTTGTGCTCAGCCCAACAAAATGTAGAAAGAGGGGCAGGCAGAAGATGCAGAGCAGAAATATCAGTGAAAACTGATACTTCTCTGACGCAGAGCCAAATGAAAGATAGGAGATTTATAATGAAAAAGGAAGACACTACACACATACGCACACACAGAAATGATTACTTAGTGTTGCCTTATCTATTTGCAAGAGGTTAGGCCTGGTTTTAGAAAGACCAGGGTTCTAACACCCAATCCAAGTATTAGTAGGGAGAATTAAAGGAAAGGATCAAAAAGAGAGAGCAAAAGAGGTAATGTCACATGATTTAGAGTATTTGCAAATAAAATGCTTGGGTATCTTCTGAATGTTATAAAGACAGACATGAGTAAGGGAAGTAGAAACTCATGTAATTCCATTAAATGCTACCAAGCTTGGTCAGTTATTTAAAGCCAAAATGTCAAATCACTGTCAACATTGTGTTTAGATGGTAAAGATGATGTTTCATAAAGTTATGTCCTATGATTGTGGCTTATGAAACTGGTCAAATTTTCCTTTTTAAGATACAAAAAACTTCATATTTTCTTATCACCATAATAGCACATCCATAGTAAAATAGCAAACAACACAGCAATACATATAGGAAAGTCAGTATCATTTCAAATCTTAACAAACACTGCCCACAATTTGGTGTGTGTCCTTCTAGATTTTTCATATGCACCCTTATCTAAAATGCTATTAATATATGTTTTAATATGTTTACATTTCAAGAAACAAGAAAATATACCCTTTGTTACTTATTTTAAAACTTAATATAATGTGGGGAATAAAGGCAACTTTTATTAAGATAGAAAAAAACTTGCAATTACCACCTTCCCATTCACAGAGCCAGTCAACATTAACCATGAGCCATATATCAGGCATATTTCTGGCACTGTGGATGCAAAAAAGTAAGATGCAACCCCTCCTCCTTAAGGGACATCCAGTTGCCTATATATTGGGGGGGTGGCAGTGAGAGGACAACACAATAAACTTTCAAAAGATGGTATCAGGGGAACGGATATGGTGTAGTGAGAGTACATGGACAGGACACCCAAGCCAAAAGGGGACCTGGGTGCTATCAGGGAAGCCTTCTTGGAGGAGGTGAGCTTAGTTCCCATGTCCAAAGTCTTATGATATAAGCATGGTAAAGATAACTCCCTTCTAATAAAGGGGCTCTACAACTTGTATTTTACATTTTTCTTGTATTGGAAACTTACAGAATATATAAAAGATTTTAATCCCCATTTTATTTTTTTTTTTCAGTTTTCTTTCTTTTTTTTAAATTTTTTTTAAATTTTTATTTTTTATTAGTTGGAGGCTAATTACTTCACAACATTTCAGTGGGTTTTGTCATACATTGATATGAATCAGCCATAGAGGTACACGCATTCCCCATCCCGATCCCCCCTCCCACCTCCCTCTCCACCCGATTCCTCTGGGTCTTCCCAGTGCACCAGGCCCGAGCACTTGTCTCATGCATCCCACCTGGGCTGGTGATCTGTTTCACCATAGATAATATACATGCTGTTCTTTTGAAACATCCCACCCTCACCTTCTCCCACAGAGTTCAAAAGTCTGTTCTGTACTTCTGTGTCTCTTTTTCTGTTTAACCCCCATTTTAATAACAGTTCCCAATTTCTTTGAGATTTTCACTTTGCGGTGCTTGTTTATGTCTGCCTCCCTCCCAATGCAGGGTGAGCCCCATGAGATGGAGTCTTGTTGAGGTTACTCTGTCTCGCTAGGGCCCACCACATATAACTTAGGTGAATGAAGAAATGACTCAGATAAATAATTACAACATGGAAATATGGAATAATTTTCTTGGAAAAGGAGTCTTTTTGCCCCAAAGATGAGGCCCCGGCTTTCAGAACATTATTTGAGACACTAAAGCTATTTGGTAGTTAAGACTCGGTCTTGGGATCTCTTTTCTCCACTTTGCCACTAGTTTTACTGAGATATAATTGACATAGAGCATTGCTTAAGTTTAAGGTATATGACGTAAGACCTGATATACGTTTATACTGGGAAATGCTCACCCCAGTAAGTCTAATTAATACCCATAACCTCACATGGTTACAGAAATTTTTCTTCTATTGAGAACTTTTAAGATATACTCTCTTAGCATCTTTCAAATATACAATACAGTACTGTTAATGATGCTGGTGCTGAAGCTGAAACTCCAATACTTTGGCCACCTGATGCGAAGAATTGACTCATTGGAAAAGACCCTGATGCTGGGAAAGATTGAAGGCAGGAGGAGAAGGGGATGACAGAGGATGAGATGGTTGAATAGCATCACCGACTCAATGGACGTGAGTTTGAGCTAACTCCAGGAGATAGTGAAAGACAAGGAAGCCTGGCATGCTGCAGTCCATAGGGTTGCAAAGAGTTGGACACAACTTAGTGACTGAACAACAAATTGTTAACTATAGTTACCATGCTGTATGATGCATGCCCAGAACTTATCTGAAGCTTCTACTTGTTGACCACCTTCACTGAACTCCCCCTCCTCCCACCCTTGGGACCTGTTAAAACTGAATTGCCTGTGTACCTATGTGTTGCCACCACTATAAATAAATTCCTTGAAGGCAGGGTTTGAATCTTACACTGCTCAAACTTCTTTCATTATATGCACAGTTCAGGAAATGACAAGCAATCCTTGTGACTTGCCGAGCTGGTTGATTTTGCTCCCTGAGTTCTGCACAGAGCAGAATCAGCCTCACTCTGTCTCTGAGGTAGGTGCCCCGGGAAGGGTGGAACAACAATTCTCTTCCCATCAGCACAACCAACAGCTGCCTGAAGGAGCTCACTTTCAGAGGAGACGCTCTACAAAGAATCAGACCAATGCCATTTTACGTAAGAGCAAAACTAAACTACAGAATCAGACCAATGCCATTTTACGTAAGAGCAAAACTAAACTACAGAATCAGACCAATACCATTTCACGTAAGAGCAAAATTAAACCACAGCTCCAAGCACGATACAAACAGAATTTATAAACTGAACCTTTCAATAACTTTCACTTCCCTCTTGTGTCTTTCTTTTTTTTTTCCCTTGAGAAAAAAAGTGAAGTAGGAGAGAATGGTTTGTATTAGAATTTCAAAATTCATTTAGTTGCTAAGTTGGCAATTTGCCAGAGGCAAGAATTCAGAAATACAAGGTAATACATAATACATGGATTTACAGAGTTCCCAAACATTTTATGGAATTTACAAGTAATGTTGAGTTTTCCTTTTGGGGAGTGCTTTAGAAAAGAACCCTTTGGTGTGGAGTTCAGTCAAATCACTGTGAGAATCCTTTGGTTCTGTGCAAATCACTGAGTGCAAGGCCTTGGGAAAAAATGCCACTTTGATATTAAAATCTGCTCTCTTAAAGAATGATTTATTTCCCAGGATGTAGAAAGCACTGTTTCTTCAAAACCAAACTTGAGTTCCTTTCCCAATGTTTAAAAAGTATGTCTCATTTATTAGCTGTTTTTGCACTAGAAACAAATTGCTTCAACATTTTGGCTAAGGCTCCCACTGAGACTGATCTGTGTGCAGCTATTTTTCCCGTAAACAGTAATTAAACCGCATTTACAAATTCATTAGCACAGAAAGGCCATAACACAAACAAGGCAGAAGAGCATGGAATAAGTTATCTGGGAAGCGGGTGTTTGCAATTTAGGCCAGAATTTGTTTCAGTAGATAACTACAAACACTTTACTAACTATGGTGTCCGAACTTGAGAAAACCATCTGGACATGGTTAGGCTGTACAACAAAAATCTCCGGGGATGTATGATACCATTTCTTCCTTTAAGGGAGAGAGGGAAAGATAGAAAATGCCTGACAATACCTTTTTCTCTTGGAAGACAGGAGTTGAAGGGTTGGGGAGGGGACCTTAAGGGAAATGCTACATTAATTAGCAGTCTAAAGGAAACAAATCATCCTGAGACAAGAAGTTGCTCCTCAGGTCAGATCCTTTTAATTGCTCCATTCAGTCATTAAAATGTTTATTTTGTGCCAGTAGAACAGGGCATGGAATAAAAATGCTCGGGCTCAAAGACTGGCTCTATTGTTGACCAGCTCTTGGGTAATTCACTTCAATTCTTACCGCACTTCAGTTTTCTCATCTGTGAAATGAGGTCAGTTGTCTGAGTTCATATCTCACTGATTCGATGTGAGAATTAAACGAGACCGTCATAAATGTAAACATCTGGCGTTGAGTCAGGGACAGATGCTCTGGTCAGTGAAAACTACATCTTACTTTTTTTTTTTTAACGAGTGAATTTTAATATTAAAGGTAAAGTGGTGTGAAACTAGAATTTGGTTTTTTTCTCTGTTAAGAGGACAACATTTTTATTTTATTACTAAACTTGGTATTTTGTATTGTAGTATAGCTGATTAACAGTGCTGTGATAGTTTCAGGGGGACAGCAAAGGAGCTCAGCTATACATACGCTGTATTCTATCTTTGATGGCGCCTCATACATTATTCTACTGAGCCTTCACAGCAACTCTGAGGGATAGGCAGGGCAGCTTTCACCATTTTATAAGAAAGAGAAAGAAAGAAAAGGAAGAAAGAAAACTCAGAGAGGCAAAGTGACTTGTCCTGGGTCCCACAGCTTGTGAGTGAGGGAGCCAGATAGGAAGCTGAATTTGCATGTGACTGTCAACTGTCTTTTTTTTTTTTTTTTTTTAATTGTGTCTGACTAGCTTCAGAGACAAGCAAATATAGAAATTAAGACAAAAGCTTTATATAATGCCAGAAAGCAGTAGTAAAGAGGGAAGAAAGTGTTAGTTGCTCAGTCGTGTCTGTCTCTTTGTGACCCCATGGACTGTATAGCCTGCCAGACTCCTCTGTCCCTGGGAGTCTCCAGGCAAGAATACTGGAATAGGGAGCCATTCCCTTCTCCAGGAGATCTTTCTGACCCAGGAATTGAACCGGGGTCTCCTGCATTGCAGGCAGATTCTTTATGGTCTGAGAGAACCTGCATGCCAATGCAGGAGACATAAGAGATGTGAGTTCGATCCCCGGGTTAGGAAGATCCCCTGGCATCTTCCCAAGTGTGTATGGCAACACACTCCAGTATCCTTGCCTGGAGAATCCCATGGACAGAGAAGCCTGGCGGGCTACAGTCCATGGGGTTGCAAAGAGTCGGACATGACTGAAGCGGTTTAGCACACAGGCCACCAGGGAAGCCCAACAGGAAAGAGATGACTTCCTGTTAGAACGCATCCATTCCACAAATGTGGGCAACGTGTCTATCAGGAGGGAGGCATGGCTCAGGGCACTGAGGATTCAACCAGGAAGAGCCAGGCCAAGCTCCGGTCCTTGTGGAGCTTACAGCCTCTTGGGAAGAGATACACAGTAAATAAGTGAAATATGAGAAGGAGATGTGCCATGGAGAATAGCAGAGTGGGTGGGGAATGCCAGGAGTGGGTGGGTAGGTGTTAACACTTTAAATATAAAGCCAGGGAAGGCCCCATTAAGAAAGTGTTGTGTGAAAAAGACCAGGGAGGTAGGGAGGTAGCCATGGAGATGACTGGGAGAAGACTATTCCAGGCAGAGAAAACAGCAGATGAGAAAGTCTCCACGGGAGTGTGCTTAGCACACTCAAGGTCAGGGCTGGAACAAGGGTGGGAGGAAACAAAGGATATGAGATCAGAAGAGCAATGAGGACCCGATGATATGGGACCAGGAGGGAACCATGAGCGCTCTGGCTTGGACTCTGAGTGAGATGCAGCCATTGCAGGATTCTTAGCAGAGAAGTGATAGGAGAGATTTATATTCTAACAGGATCTTGCTGTTGTGTGGACAGGAAGCTAAAGAAGGATAAGGGCAGCAGTGAAAAGACCACTGCAGTGACCCAGGCTAGAGATAATGGTGGGTTAAGCTCGGGGAACAGCAGAGGAGGTGAGAATTGGTGGGATTTGGGACACAGCTTGAAGGTAGACTCAACAGGATCGTTGATGGTCCAACTGTAGGGTGTGAAGAAAGAGAATGGTAAGGTGGAAGCTGACATTTACTGAAATAAGAAAAATGCAGGAGAAGCAGGGCTTTGGGATGAGATAGGGGACTTTGTTGTGTGCGTATGTTAATTCTAAGATGCTTGATTATATGCTGACTGAACATGTTGAGCAGGTAGTTGGATGTGTCTACAGTTAGAGAAGGTGGTCCAGGAGGCGATTTAAATTTGGGAGTCGTCAGCACATAGATCGTATTTACAGCCAAAGATTGGAAGTGAATGAGGATGGAAAAGAAATGGGGATAAGGACTGAGCCCTTGGTCACCCTGCCATTTAGAATCTTTGCCAATAGAAAGAGAAGAAGGAACCAGCAAGGGAGAAGGAGAAGGACTTAGGGAGACACAGAGGCTGAGACCACAGTCTCCGCATTGGGTCCTTTGCGCCAGCTCAAGGGGGCACATGAACGTGCTCCAGGCAGCCGCACGGGAGGGCCAGGCTCTTGGTTTCCTCTCTGGACCTTGTGCTCTCTCCCCAACCCCAGCCTGTCCTGTCTCCCTAAAGGTTGTCATCTTCTGCCCAGTTATTCACTCCCAACCCCAAGGACTCACCCGTGATTCCTTTCACTTTTGTTCCATAAGCAGGAGCTGTCCAACCTTGCCTCTGTCTCTGAAATTTGTCCCAGATCCATTCACTGGCACATCTCCACTGTCACGCCTCAGCCTGAGCCTCCATCCCCTCCGTCCTGAACATCTGTAACCCCCTCCTCGCTGGATCCTCACTCTCCACTCTTACCCTCCTTCTCCCTGCCTGGCTCTCCACTGAGATCCCCAGAGTGAGTTTCTAAAAACACAAAACAGACCAGGTCCCTCCTCTGCTTAAAGCTTTACAGGGCTTCCCTAACACATGGAGGACAACAACCCAGACTCCCTCCTGTGGCTCAGAGACTCTGAGCTACCCTGGCCATCCCTGACGTCCTTTCAGCCCCCCTTGCCCAGGTACTCTGACCTCCTGCATGCTCCAGCTTTGACCTCTATAAAGACTTTTGCTTCAGAGCCTTGAAGAATACATATATATGTGTGTATAAAGTAATATATATATATATGTGTATATATATATTTTTTTACTTTTTACACTTTCTTGACTTCATATCATGGCCATCTTCTTTTCATCTTCCCCATCTCACGTGGGATCGCAGTTCACCAACCAGGGATTGAATCTGTGGCCCCCAACACTGGAAGACCAGAGTCTTAATCACTGGACCACCAGGGAAGTCCCTTGAAAAATACTTTTATGTAGCAATTGGGTCCTCAGCCCTTTCAAGTTCATATACCTTGTAAGATCAATCTATGTACCTATCTACTATAAGATACATATATAATATATATTCATTTTTGTTGAATCTCAACTGCATTTAATTAAATGAAACACACATGTATTCTATTAGACGCCAGCATTCTGTTACTCAGTAGTTTAACCTAAGATGGGCAATGTGAAATTTCCCAACGTATTTTGGGACACATCCAGCCATCCAGTGTCCAAAAAATAAATCTGGGGTTAATATTGACCACAGATGACAAAGGAAAAATATACAAGACACCAAACCACTAACAAAGAACCACACGCAGGAATCTAAACTATGAAGTTAACTTTCCATCTAAAAAGAATTAAAAAAGGAATAACCCCTAAAAATGATGCCGCAGGGAAAGGAAACGGCGAGGAAGAACAACCTTTCTACATGCACATGCTCCCTTCTATATATTTTGTATCTGTGGAGTGGAAAGAGCTGCAGCATTTCATTTCTGCCATTCCTCACAAGGTTCCAAAAGTCGGTGAGTTAATCCTCAACGCCCAGAGTTAGATTTTCCAGGGAAAAAGTCCATAACTTACCCTGGACAGTCTGGTTAACCTCAGAGGAAGTTTCAATGCAAACTGCACTGAGTTCTTCTAAAACGGAATTTACAAGAAATGAGCAGCTAAAGTCACATTTAGCTGCAGCAAGGAACATAGAGCTCACAGTGGTTTCCGAAAGAGGCCAGGTTAATTAAAATGTTTGCCTCTTTGGAACATGTAACCTTGTCCTCTAAAGAGTTGCTTTGAATTTCCAACCAATGGAATGTCTAAATTATGAAAACATAACTAAAAAAAGGCTCCCAAAATGTAAGGAAGGAAATGATAAAAGTTATAGGTTAATGGGAGGAAGCATTCATTTACCATGACCGAGACATCATTGTTTTGGCCATCTGAATTTTACAGGCGGCTAAAATCCAGCAAATTCATTTCAAGGTCAGTTGTCCTTACTTCTCACTGGGGAAAAAAAATGACTAAATAAAAACCTGAAGAACACACTGCTTCAGAAATTTCTCTTCAGTGGAACTTGCCTCTCAGTGGGAGTTTGAAAGGAGACCGTATATATAAACTGACATATTTATATATAGTGAGCAAATTAGGAAATGAAATGCAGTGGGGCAGAAAGAGAAAAAAAAATTAAAATATTACAGAGGGAGAATTGAAGTTATGTAACACCCATTCCAGTATTCTTGCCTGGAAAATCCTATGGACAGAGGAGACTACCAGGCTACAGTCCATGGGGCCGCAGAGAGTCGGACAAGACTTAGCAACTTAAAAACAAAAAAACCAACACTCTCGCTAGCTTAGTTGCCTTGACCAGAGAACGCTCTGCCTGCCAGTCTTTGGTGAGATGGGCTCATATAAGGAAGCAAGACGTACTTCCTACACCTTCATCTGGATCACAAAATGGCTTTGTTGGAACTGCCTGAAATCTGTCACGAAGCCACTGCCTGCAGGGAGGCCTTCTTCCCGATGACAATGGGGTATTTGGACCCACGCCTCCTGATTGCCTGGTCATACCTGCAACGCCTGGTCACACACCTGTACTCACTCCCCCCGCAGAGAGATAATGGGCGTGAGATGAGCACTTAACCGGTTCAAAAGAGACCGTGAGCAGGAGGCTCTCTAGAAACAAATTCACACGGCCTCCCGCCTTCCGCAGGCTCTGAGATAAAGCCCACAAAACCTCTCCAGTCTTCCCAGGGTGAGCAGCGCTCACGGACTCTGAAATATCTGGGCCCTGGTTCTACAGAGCCTGAATTTCAGACTAGACAGGGCCTGGCCTTGGGCTTTTTTTCCAAGTTTTATTTTCCATAAAAAATAAAGTACAACCCACATTACTGCCAATAAAACATATATTTCTGATAGACTCTGAGTAGAACATTATCCAACAACAACCCTTTCCCTCGTCTCCCAAAATGGAAATATTTTTAGTTTTGCTGACTGCTAAAGTACTACATTACTATTGCAAAAAATGTAAGTAATAAAGGGATATCAAAACTAGAATGTGAACACCTCACTCTGATCCAATAGTACTCCATAAGAAATAACCACTACTAACAGTTTAATGTATATATAACAGTTTTTTATATATATATATATAATATTATACATTTAAATGCATATATATGAAATCCGTGGAGCTTCCCTGGTGGGTCAGTAGTAAAGAATTTGCGGGCAATGCAGAAAATGCAGGTTTGATCTCTGGGTCAGGAAGATCCCCTGAAGAAGGAAACAGCAACCCACTCCAGTATTCTTGCCTGGAAAATCCCATGGACTGAGGAGTCTGGTGGGCTACAGTCCATGGGGTCACAAAAGAGTCAGACACAGCTTAGAGCCTAAACAATATGAACTCTGTACATGCTAACCATAAATGGGATTGTTTTCACTTAAAAGAATATTGTGGATATTCTTCCATGTGGATGTATCTCATCTTTTAAAATTGTTGAATCTTGATTAATTGATTCAAGATGGTATTGAACACTGACCTAGGGCCAAGCATTGAACTGGATAGCTGACAGGATACTTAGTAACATGAGGCTCACAGTTCATTGCATGACATTTACTTAACAAAGCCCCCTTGATGGCCATTCCGGTTGATCCCACTTTGATTCCCTCGGCATTTACCTTGGTCATGGCTCCTGGATTCCTTGGGCAGTATTTGTTACAAACAAGTTCTTGATTCATTGACAAGTACCATGATCTCTAGACTCTCCCTTATAGATTCATCAAACAAGCCTTTACATGGCAACCATGCATTTTGTAAGGGTTTATACACCAGCTAGGATTAGAATTGAATCTGATTTGGAATTGGGCTTGGAATTTCACCCCACCCCCTCAGCCTGTGTTACAGGCAAACACATGCAAGTTTGACATTTGTTATTCTTGTACCTAAGAGGCCAAGGCCACGTTCACCCTGGTCTTTAAACAGCGCACTACTGTCACCATGTAAATGCCCCCTTTTAGCCTAAAGACTATTTTATGCACACAGCACTCTAAATCCTCCCTTGTTCAATACTCATCTCCTGACTTTTCATGCCCACTCCTTCCTCCTTACTTCAAACCAGCTAATGGCTGACTCCCCCGACACCCCTCTCAGATCGCCAGCAATTGGAGATGAACTTACATTGCAAGCTTAAAGTGCCCTTAGGTAAGTGGCCTTGAGTAAATGGACAGGGGCCATACTAAACCACATGCAGAAACTACAAAGCTGATCCAATGAAAGACATTGTCGGAGTGCCTGAAGTCAAGGGCTTCAGATGAAGCGCATGGGCTCCCGTGCCATCGACACACCTAGCCAGCAGACCACTGCATCAGGACTGCCTGTCTGGGCCACCTCAGGCCAGATGCCAGCTCAGTGCCAGCTGCAGGGAGGAAAAGAGGGGGAAGCTCTGAGGGCCCCATGCATGCTCCAGGGCTGCACAGGCTAAGACCCTACCTTGGCTGACTTCCATGGAATTCCTATAGTGATAAATTTCTGCTTAGCTAGATGTACTAAACATTCTCTTATTTATTTATTCATCTGTCTAGCTATTGGCCATGCAGCATGGCAGGTGGGATCTTCATTCCCCAACCAAGATGGAACCTGTGCCTCCTGCAGTGGTAGTGTGGAGTCTCAACCACTGGACTTCCAGGGAAGTCCAATAGTCTCTTATTTAAAAGATAAGAATGACTACTTTGAGTTTTGATAAGACCATAAAACAGAAGACTGAGCCAGCAAGGACTCCGGAGGCCAAACAGATCAGCTATAGGGATCAGGCCTCCTCACATGACCTGCAGCCAGAGGCACACAAGGAGCTCCAGTGCCCATTTGGAGACTTCCTCAAGGGGCCACAAATGCATTTAGCTAATTGATGCAAGCACCTCCACAGAGTCTAAGAATAGTTCATAATTCTTTTTTATTTATTCAGCAAACATGTGTTTAACATCTACTGCTTCCTGGCTTGAAATGAATATTCCTACAAAAATAGCATCCTACGTAAGATAGGGAAAGGAAGCGAGGGAGTCTGGGATTCCAGTTGCAGCTCAGAGCATTTCATTAATACTTCATCTTTACAATTTTTCTGTGGAGTTGATGAGAGGGATGTTATATCTTGGTTTTACTCTAAGGGGCTAAGAGGGGCTTTGAGAAGCTAACCATAGTGACAAATTCATGCAGCTGGTAGCCCCAGGGGAGTAGCGTGGGAACCACCCTCCCCACTTCCATCCCTTTCTCGTCTCTGGCTGGGTCACTTTTGGTATTTGAATGCTTCTGTTGGAAGGTACTGATCAATCAGTCTGTATCCTGGCCAATGTGGCTAAAATATTAATGCTCGTCCATCACATTTATGTACAGGTTAGAAGTCCAATAACTCACAGGCAAGGAGAGACTATGAAGTACCTTTTCTTCACTTCTTGCAACTTTTGCGTCCCCCAGCAAGATGTGTGGAAAGAGAATTGGACTTGGTAGCAGAGGAAGTGAATTGAAGTCCTTATTGTAGTCCAGTGTTATGTGACTTTGGAAAAGTCATCTGACCTCCCTAAGGTCTCATTCTTCTACAGTAAAATAGACATAGTGATACCTCTTCATGTGGCTGTTTGGTGGAAATACGAAATGAGAAAAAGAAATCCTGATGAGTGAGGGAAAACTCAGTGTTGTGTCTGGCATCTAGCAGGTGTTCAGAAAACATCGACTATTAATCTGAGAGAGAGAAGGATTCAGCTTGGTTGGCTGTTTACAAACAGGAGCCGTCCAGAGCTGGGGACATTGTCCCCCTTGCTTTAGCTTCATGAAGAATTAGAACAAAAGCAGGAATGTGACATGAGAGAATGAAAAAAGAGAACCACTGCTAGCTTCCGGCCTGACTTTCCCCTTGGATCACTTGCCAGATAGGAAAGACATTTGGGGTCTGCACCCAGAGAGGACTCCTGCCAGACCCCTGGCTGAATGTTTTTCTCTGCATAGCAGTCATTATTCTAACCAGAAATTAAGCAAAGAAGTCTGATTGGAGAAGCAGCTGATGGTGAGTAGGACACTCTTTTTTTCTCTGGTTTCCTTCCTGAGGTTGGGACGTACGACTGGGCAGAATCCTCTTCAGAGGAGCCCCATGGCAATGGGATGGTCAGCCTTCCTGCAGTGGGATGGTCTGGCTGCTGCAAGCGGGACTTGTAACCTGTCCTCAGGGTCTGGCAAGACAAGAATGCAATTTTCAGAACTGGATACCACTGAAAAAACAGGATATCAATGACTGATTGAATCAATTCTTCTTTACCAGGGGGAAGAAATGATTCTCTGTTGCTTTATTACTTTTTTTTTTTAAACCATCTTTTCTAAGATCAGAGGTGAAGAAGAGAAATAAATTGGTTAAAAAAAAAAAACTCCATTTATCATTAGGGCAGAAAAAAAAACAGCCATAGGAAAATCCTTGTCTCTCAAGTTATTTCCAATTACTGCCACTATTTCTTAATGCAGACCTTATCTCTCATCTGAATTCAGAAATATTAACTGTTTTCCAGTCTTAAGACTCTGCATATGATTATGTCATTTCTCAAAAGTCTTCCATGTTCCATACTGATGACAGATTAGAGGCGAAAGGCCATTGCTTGGTCCTCGGGGGCCTTAAGGTTGCACCCCAACCTCATCAGAACCACAGAAATCATCATTCTAACCCTGAACTTGACACATACTTTTCTTTCCACTCCAGTCCTCACAGTGGTCCAGGGAATGAAGCTTACGAGAGAATAAAACTCAAAACCCTTTGTAAACACTGAAGTATTTCCAAGTAGTCACTACTATGACTCTCTCCTCTACTTGTTGACATCTCACTTGGTGTCAGGTGGAGATTACTGTAATACTTCCTACACTCAGCTGCCCTTTCGCTTCTAAGTGAGTGTGAGGCATATCTGTGGAGTTTTGTCGGGGCCTCTCTTTACAGCTCTGAGAACGATGTTGGCATGTGGTAGCTGCCTAAGAAACAATGGCTCTGTTCTGTTGAACGTATGTTCTGTCAATCCTAGAGGGTATTGCATTGCTTGTGTAACTTTAAAGAATGCCACTAATATTTACAGAACTCCAGGTGTATGCTGGCCACTACACCAGCAGCCCAATGCCACAAACTAAATAAAGCACAGCCCCCCAACCCTTTGCAGGTTTATGGGGCTTTCAGTATAATGTTTCAGGAGATCCCTGAAATACTGCTAAGAAAGGAAGAGGCAAGATCACTTACTTACAATAAAGAAATTGAGGGCGACGATGTAAGGATTTCCCTAAGGTTCCATGGGTGATAAGTTTCAAAGACGGAAGCAGGACACAGGGCTTTGTCCTCTGTCCACTCAGCGCAGCACCTCATGGTGGAAGACTCAGCAGAGCCTCAGGGAGGATGCTGCCAAGGGTGGCAGGCCGTGTGCATGTCTGTTGCTTAAGAAAAGCCTTCCCATCTAGCTATTTACACTCCGGTTACTATTTCCTTTTCTTGCTCAGAGACAATGAAAATGGAAGCGTAATCTGAAAAAAGGGAAGGTGAAAATATATCCACAAAGTGACAACAATGCAATAAATTCAAACAGAGGATCCACACCAGCTCTGAGAGAGGTTCTGTGTCCACCCAGGTGAGTCCCCTCCTTGTCTGGGCTTCCCAGGTGGCACTAGTGGTAAAGAAAATGCAGGAGACAAAAGCTACGACCTAAGTTCCCTGGGTTGGGAAGATCTCCTGGTGCAGGAAATAGCAACCCACTCCAGTATTCTTGCCTGGGAAATCCCGTGGACAGGGGAGCCTGGTGGGCTACAGTCCGTGGGCCACAGAGAGTTGGACACGACTGAATGGCCAAGCACACACACCGCCTCGTTTAGACTGTGTGTGCCTGGGTGGGTTTTCTAACTTATCCTGCACATCCTACCCCCTTGCCAGTGGGGACCCTCCTAACCTTCTCCCTATTTCTTTTTTAAAAAATGTTTTTATTTATTTGGCTGCACAGGGTCTTAGATGCATTATGGGGGATCTAGTTCCCCGATCAGAGATTGAACCCGGGCCCCCTGCATTGGGAGCATGAAGTCTCAGTTACCAGACTACCAGGGACATCCCTTCTGTATGTCTAAATTCTGATCAGAGTGGCTCACTTCTATTGAACCAACTTATTCTCTCTGTATTCTCTTATATTACAGCAAACACTTAAGACCAGTGCAGAATCAGTGTAAAAAACATTCTCAAAATATCCTAAAGTTGTTCAAAGAAGCTGGCAGCATATTCCTGGCGGGTCACTTCCTGCGAGAGGGTCAGTGGAAGCAGTATTGGGTTCACCCCAAGGTGATTAACGTGGCAAGGACAGCAGAGGTGGCATCTGCATCCCACGCCTTGCATACGCACAGAAGCCCACTTCATGGTACCGGGGCCACCAAACCACAAAGGGTCCTGACTTCATCAGAAGACGCTGTAAAGATAATTACCTTCTGCCTTTTCCTGAATGATGTGACTTCTGGCCTTTCCTACTTATTCTTGCAGCACCAAAGGGCTTACTGGTACACATAGCTTAGTAATTATGGCGACAGCAAATACAGTCTCAGTGTGAAGCTGCAGAGATGAACTAGAGAGGAGACTTTCGGGCTATGCATTATGGGTCACTAGCAAAACACCTTATATTTATGAAACAGGCATGTTTATTTATTCAGAAACAAACATGTTTCTGAATCCAAACAGCATGGATTCAGAAGTATCAATATATAACAAATGGCTGGATCTGACAACTTAAATTTTTCTCGTTGATGACAGATTCAGAGATTCAAATATGCTTACTCCTACATAAAATTTGGACTTTGTGGATGGGGTTGGAACAAAAATGATTATAGTAAAAAAAAAAATTAATGAAAATCTGAAATTTACCCAAATAATTTCACTGAAGGAGAATGCAATAACGGAAGAGTGTTGTACTGTATGTAACTATTCTATTTGAATAATGATGAAGATAAATTTGCCAGTACTCCTCTTTCCCTTCATTAACAAATTATGATGTGCAGCAGTGTATAAAATGATAGAGAACATTATTTCAATCCTCCGAGCCAATTGCTTGTTTCTTTAAGAGTAACATTTCCTATTATAAGAAAATTATGCAAAATTAGAATTTGATTGTATTCATACAGGAAGTGATAATAAAAGAACATAGAAGTGAAGTAAAAGCACCAGAATTAACACACTTCAGTAATCAAAACTGAGTTGGATCCGGTTTTAAATAAAAGCCAAAAATAAAGACAAGCATCTAAATTTCAACAGTGATCGGCATGTAGTTTAAATCATTTCTTTCATTTAGATTATAAGAATTTTAAATATGCATTAAAAGGTATATTTTTAAATGTTTAAATTTATCTCCAGTAGATCAAATAATGCAACTGAAAACTTAGAACAAGCACTATTGCTAGAATAAAACTGTGAGTTGGGTATCTAGGAAAAGCTTAGAGTAATGTCTTCATTCAAGAAGGTCCTATTCCTTGTGAATTACTTCACAAGAAGTGAAGTCCTTGTGCCTAGGACCGTGGAAGACATGACAGTGGATTCAAAGACTAATATAGGATGAAATGGCAGAAAGACTCATCAGCTGGTAAACCAGATAGACTATTATTCCACATAAAAGACATGGTCTCTATACTCAAGGAGCATAATCTAAGCACCGTAACAACACTTTACACATAAACAATGAGGATAGGTGTTCTTTTCACTGTGTGGTTGGGTTAAGAAGTATTTAGAAAGACTGAATTTTGCCTATAACCCTACCTGTTAAAAGAAGGAAAGGTGATTTTATGGTCACATGGGAAGTAGATATAGGTGAGACAAAGAGAAAGTGATGCTTTTCTCTTGAACCTTCCCTGCCCTTCATTCTTCTGACTCCCTCTAGAAGCTCTGTGCTATAAGGGACACTACAAATTCTAAGGCTATTTCCATTAGTCTTAGACACCAGAAGAAATAGGATGACAATAAACTAATTTCTTCTTAGATTTACGAAGACATCATATCAGATTCAAATTATAAACATGCCCTGAGGATGAAGCTAAAAGGTAAAGCTCTGGACACAGCATCACAAGACCAAATTTAGTGTGAAATCTGTTCCTCTCTGCCTGGCTGGGAATGCAAATAGGGTGAATACCTGGAATAACAACAGGAAGTGGGAAAGGATCCTTCGGACAGGGATGCTGGATGGGAAATCACAGAGGAGTGTGAGTCCTCACTTAACTCCTGAAAGAAGGTAGAAAAACACTGAAATGCAGACAGCACGTGGCATTGACTTGGAAGAGGGACCCATATGCCTCGCAAGGAGAATACAGTTTGTTGATGGAAGGATCAGAGACCCATCAAGGCTCAGTCCATGAATCACCACTTTGTTTTCATCTCCCCTTTCTCTTTTCCTCAACTCCTACCTTCCCTGGTGTTAAGGTTCCTCATGATCATTCTCCCAACGCCCACTCCTCCACCCAGCCTTCTTTCTGCCATGCTCGCCTCATCCCACCCCTGTTCACAGCTGGAGGCCGTGTAGCCTGGCAGCTGTGAACCTCATCTTTTTGGATAGACCTCAAATGG
This sequence comes from Cervus canadensis, assembly GCF_019320065.1. Lineage (NCBI taxonomy): Eukaryota > Metazoa > Chordata > Mammalia > Artiodactyla > Cervidae > Cervus > Cervus canadensis. Next base: position 59,286,657 of record NC_057397.1, on the reverse strand, counting down.
AATCCTAGCTCTGCTTCAGCAACAGACTATCCCTTACCCCCACTTCTCCCCAAAGCAAAAAAAAAAAAAAAAAGTTGGCTTTTTGAAACTAGAGCATTTTAAACAATTGCATTTCCAAAGAGAATCATGGCTTTACATTTGCATAATTCAGACTTCACTTGGGTGTTTTTCATAGTCAAAGAAACAACCCCAAAGTAACAGAGGAGCTCCACTTCTAGAAAGATAGGTTATAGTTGCAGATTTTTAAGTAACTTTAAAAAAATCTGCCTGCAATGTGGGAGACCTGGGTTCGATCCCTGGGTTGGGAAGATCCCCCAGAGAAGGGAAAGGCTACCCACTCCAGTATTCTGGCCTGGAGAATTCCATGGACTGTAGAGCCCATGAGGTTGCAGAGTCGGACACGACTGAGTGACTCTCACTCTCACTTGAAAAATAAAAGCTTTTCCCTATCAAGGTTTAAAAAAATCTTAGGGTCAAAGTTTCAGGCTGAGCAGGGATCCTGTTTCATTACTAGTTTATTTACCACATATTTTCATTGTTAGGGTCAAGCTCAGTAAAGAAATACCTGTGAGAAGTTCTACTCATCATGTGTTCCTGTTGTGGAGGCATGAGTGTCTCTTAGCACCCTGGGAGAGGACACTATTTATGCAGCACCCTGGGGATGGTAGATGAGGGTGCTGGATGGATGCTTGTGCCACCAGGAACACTGAGGAATCAATACCACACCACCCACAGCTCACCCATGGGCCCCACTCCTGGGCTGAGAAGTCCTGACTTAGACGATCAAAGTAAAATTTACTAATTGTAGGAAAGAGGACATCTCATGACTCCATTACGAATGCCTCACCACTGACTCAGAACTGGGTTGTTTTTCTTCTGATGAGATACACTTCCCCATGTCAGGCTGTTGTCCCTTACTGTTCAAAATGCATATACACCCAGACTCATGCTTACTCATCATGCGCTAGCAAATTGGATAGAAATGGGCTTTGAAATTTGGTCACCGAAATTTAGAGGAAGACAATCAGTCAACAGAATATTTTCTTTTTGTCTCACAGCCTGACTCATATGAGTCAAGTTTTCTTTCAATATACAAAATCAGATCTATGGAAACCAGGGAATATAGCCCAGCAGTCTTTCTATGCACTGTGCAGTGGCTAGAGTTAATTAGAATCCATTATAGCTAGGACTCAGTCAAAACAATTCTTTTGTGGGGAAAGACCTAATTACAAAGTGATATCACGTGTAGTTAGTGAGACGCTCCTGTTCCCATAAATTTGTCCTTTCCTGGTTCTTTGGTATTATCATAATCACTTGCTGTGCAATCAGTCTCCAACTCATCAAGGACCTTTTAGTGTCCCCAGGACAATGATCCCTCCACATCATTAGGCTAGATGTCCACAATGTGTAAAAGCATATTACCTCATTTAATCTCGATGGCAATCTTATGGGGCTTTCTAGGTGGTGTTCGTGATAATGAATCTGCCTGCCAATGCAGGAGAGCTAAGAGATGAGGGTTTGATCCCTAGGTTGGGAAGATCCTCTGGAGGAGGGCATGGCAACCCATCCAGCATTCCTGCCTGGAGAGTCCCATGGACAGAGGAGCCTGGCGGGCTACAGTTCACGGGGTCTCAGAGTTGTATGCAACTGAAGTGACTTAGCATACACACATGAACAGCAATCTTAGGAGAACAACCCACCCATTCCACAGATGAGCAGATTGAGGTTTAAGGAGAATAAGTTCTCCCAGTTCAGGCAGAAAATAGGTGGTGGAGCTTAGTTAGAATCCCCAAACTCTCAGGGGATTTTATCATAACCCTCACTTGTGTAATATTTAACAGTTTTACAGATGAGTTTCACATCCATTATCTTACTTAAATAACCCTGCAAACTATTGTTATCCCCACTTTATAGATAAGAAAGTTGAGGCTCAGAGAGGGAATCATTGAGCCAGAAATCCAGAGAAATTTCAGGTCTCCCATGACAAGACGAAATTCAGAAATAATGACATTGAGGTTAATACTGTGATATCATTTTGCAACAATGAGATTGCATGATGGTAAGGTATGAACATGGACTTTGAGGTCAAATCTGTGCAATCTTGCTGACTGCTCTTAGGTAGCTGTGAGCATGCCAAATCTGAGATGCTATGACCCCTTACTGGAATTTCAACCTGGTTCTAGAATAGCGCCTGTTATTCCTGTGGGTGTTAATGGGATAAGAGATTCATTTGAAGACAATGAATATGTGCTGAGTAACAGATACGACTCAATCTCAATGAAGTTAATACAATATATCACCCAAAGCATCTGACCCCACAATATCCAACTAAAGTTGTTTCAACAGGATCCGGCAAGAAGCCCCATTTAGACACCTCGACTTTTACAAGTCACTGAGGCATATACTGTCGGATGCATACCTAGCAGCTCTGTCTAGTTCCATGCCAGCACAGCCTTGCTACGGTTCTGATGCCTCCTCCTCTTCCCCATTGTAACCTGAGCAAATTCTGATTAGTCTAAGTCAGTGACGGTGGTTGTATTCCTCATGCACAGAATAGATTTGGGGAAGGCATGAGCCTCAGTTTTGGCCAGTGAAACATTAGTGGAAGGCTGCTAGAAGCTTTGGGGACAGGCTTTCCTTGCTGATAAAACGGGTGCATGCTAAGTTGCTTCAGTCCTGTCCAACTCTTTGTGACTCTATGGACTGTAGCCCATCAGGTTTCTCTGTCCATGGGATTCTCCTGGCAAGAATACTGGAGAGGGTTGCCATGCCCTCCCTCCAGGGGATCTTCCCAACCCAGGGATCAAACCCAAATCTCTGATGTCTCCTGCATTGGCATTTACCACTGGCGCCACATGGAAAACCTGATAAAATTGGGGTATGGGAAAAGAAACAGTCTTCTCCCGCAGCTTCATGTGATGGCTGAACCTGTTGTTGTCATCCTGTGACCACAAAACATGAAGATAATGTGATACTGAGGACATGAGAAAAGAGAAAAATCCTTGAGGACATTATTGAGCCACTCACTGGGTTGTTGCCCATAACTTTCAGTGGAGTGAGATAAATTTCACCTATGGCAGCCAGGGTTGGCGCTTTTGAGACTCACGGCTGGAAGTGTCCTAACTGGGGCACCAGGAAAACAATCACAGTTCTACGTCCCTGCAGGTGGTTTCCTGCTACTGCTGTGGTTCAGTTGCTCAGTTGTGTCTGACTCTTTGGGACTCTTTGGACTGTAGCCCTCCAGGATCCTCTGTCCATGGGATTTTCCAGGCAAGAATACTGGAGTGGGTGGCCTTTTCCTTCTCCAAGGGATCTTCCTGATCAGGGATTGAACCTGCATCTCCTGCTTGGCAGGCAGATTCTTTACCACTGAGCCACCTGAGAAGCCCAGATGGTTTCCTCCTAAAGTCTATTCTCCAGGAGCCCCCTTTCCCACTGAGCTTGGGGGGAAATGGTTATACACTAAGAGTTGTATGAAAAAAAAGATTGGATTTGAAGAACTTGCCACCAGCAACTCAGACCTTCCTCCTCTAATGAAATGAGATATGTTCACTTCATGCAACACCCCAAAGGCATGGGCTTGATCCCAGATTGTGAAGGAGGTCTGGCTAGCTTCCTTTTCAGTTTGCAGTATGTCCCAGTGGCTTGTAAGAAAGTGAAGACACGCCAAAACAGACTTCCAAAAATTGTGATGTACTCCATGTACTGATGTTTAGCAAATTTATGCTTTTACAATACTTGTAAAAATTCAAAGTTCTTTAATTATACTGTTTAGAAGTGAGTTGGTTGGTTGGTTGCTTGGTTTAGTTGCTAAGTTGTGTCCAATTCTTGTGACCCCATGGACTGTAGCCCGCCAGACTCCTCTGTCCATGGGATTTTCCAGGCAAGAATACTGGAGTGGGTTACCATTTCCTTCTCCAGGGGATCTTCCTGACCCAGGGATTGAACTCAGGTCTCCTGCATTGCAGGTGGTTTCTTTACCCACTGAGCCACCAAGGAAGCCCATATTTAGAAGTGAGTTATAGGATTCATAAAGAATGTTAAGTCATAGGGCACCACAGATGCTGTGGTCCAGGGACCCCATTAAAGTGGCATTATGAACTTCCCATCCATCAATCTCATCAGTCTAACTCTGTGACTTAATGTGTAAACTGGAGTGGGGATAAATTATGACAAGAATCTGAGTGTATGATCCTCTGTAAATATGAGGCCCAGATTATAGAAACAAAACAAAACACCTTTCCCCATCTGTCTCCTCTCTCACCCATGGTAGGCTCTGGTTGGCTGCTGTGATATTCTGTTACTCACCATATTTCTATAGGGGCTTCCCTGATAGCTCAATTGGTAAAGAATCTGCCTGCAATGCAGGAGACCCTGGTTCAATTCCTGGGTCGGGAAGATCCCCTGGAGAAGGGAAAGGCTACCCACTCCAGTATTCTGGCCTGGAGAATTCCATGGACTATATCGTCCACGGGGTCACAGAGTGGACATGACTGAGCAACTTTCACATTTCCATAGAGCACTTCCTATGGATCAGTGCTGTACACCCACTAGCTCTTCTGGTCCTCAGAACACCCCTCCGCAGGAGGTCCTACCATCACCCTCATTGTACAGGCGGGGAAACTGAAGCACAGAGAGGCTGAGTGAGTTGTTCAAGACCACACAGCTAAGACGTGGACGGGATTAAGGGGTAGGGCCACAGCTCCAGAATTCATATTCTTAACCAGTCTGTTATGCAGTCTCTGTGCTGATCCAACCAAAAAACCACGGGGGTTAAGAGAAGTGAATCTGGAGGGCAGACCTGGGTAAGGCTCTCTCAGTGCCGGAGAGCAAGTGAGCCTTGTTAATCTCACAGTATAATCACTGTGGAAGGTGGGTGTTATGGCTCCGCTGGTAAAGAATCCACCTGCAATGCGGGAGACCTGTGTTCGATCCCTGGGTCGGGAAGATCCCCTGAAGAAGGGAAAGGCTACCCACTCCAGTATTCTGGCCTGGAGAATTCCATGGACTGTATAGTCCATGGCCTCACAAACAGCCAGACGTGACTGAGTGAATTTCACTTTCACGTCTCATGGTGGATGTGGTCTCCTCTGCTCCTTTCGCCCTGGAGTGTGTGCATACATGTATGTGCTTCCGTGTGTTTTCCTGTGTGATTTTCAGGCATCATCAGTGGAATTGTGTAGCAGCAGTTGTCAACTACGTGGGTTTAACTCCCTAGGCTCTTACAATCTCCTCAGTGAAACTTTCCAAAGCCACTGTTTTGCTCTCTAGCAATTATTTCTAACCAGGCTTTGACTGTGGAATAGAAAGAAACCCTTAAAATAATTACATTATCCTGAAATAAGGTCATTTGTCTTTTTCTTTTAAAACAATTTTCATGTTATAATCACTTCAATTGTTTCTAAATTAGGACTCATAAATGGTTCTGCAGAACGGATGGTCTCCATAGTCAGAAATGCTTCCCCAAAGAACCAAAGTGAATTACTGGAATTGACAGGTCACAGGAGTGGCATTCTCCTCGATGAATAGGATCAGGAAGAGGGCGGATGAGGACAAGTGCTGTAGGGCCTGTGGTACTCTCTCTGGGGCCAATATTGACAAAAGGAATATTACAGAATAACTGTCTGACTGCAGACTGCGGTGTCCAACAGATCTAGGTCCAAATCGTGCTTTGGCACTCAGGTGTACGGCAGATCATTGATGTACAATCTCAGAGCCTCGGTATCATCTCTGCAGAAGAGCGCTGATAACGAGCGTGCAGTGCGGGACACACGTTGTTATAAAAGAAACGTGCACAAAGGACTCTACATACACAGAGGACGGAGCAAAGTTTGCCCTCTCTCTGCCTCTATTCGGATCCCTCCCCAGGAAACACTAATGTCGCTGGTTAAGTTTCCAGCTACTAATTTGCCAAAAGCCAGGAGCAGTTTGCAGAAGCTCAATGCACGCCCTCTGCTCCTTGCTTTGCCCTGGCTCCAGAGATAAGCAGAAACCTCCAGCACTTTCTTCCTCATCCCTCTGCTTACTCATAGTACAGTGGCTACTCCCCCCAACTCAGGAGCTGAGAGGGTAGAGGAGGCCTCACTTGGGCCTTGATCTCAAACCATCTACTCCAACCCGATCACCAGAGAGACCTGCCCGTGTGTCTGGCTAGTGATAAGAGGCATTGTGATTTCCTGAGGTCTGTGTATTTATAGGTCTTCCCAGGTGGCGCTAGTGGTAAAGAGCTCATCTGCCAATGCAGGAGACAGAAGAGATGCGAGGTCAATCCCTGGTTGGGAAGATCCCTTGGAGGAGGGCATGGAAACCCACTCCAGTATTCTTGCCTGGAGAATCCCATGGACAGAGGAGCTGGCAGGCTACAGTCCATAGGGTCACAAAGAGTTGGACACAACTGAAGACTTAGCATGGAGGCACATGTATTTCTAGCTCCCAGGGAAACCCCAAGGGGGAGGAGAAAGGACTGGAAGAACAGGATTCGGAGACTTTCACGTCCCTGGCTACAACGTCAGTGAGCATTACCTCTCGGAATACAATGGCAGTCAGCACACACCAAAAAGACGCCCACTCTCCTGAACAAAGACTATGTGAAATTCTCCTCCGAGTTGCTTCAGTTCCAGAGACAGGGATACTTCCACTCTCCTTTTAAAAGTCCCCTTTCCTAATAGTGAGCAGACAGCCCTTGGCTGGAGTTTTCTGACAAGACACTCAGAAGCCCTTCTTGCCTGGGAGTGCCTGGTGGGAAGAGGGCAGCCCCTGCATCTGGTCTTTGCCAGGCGATGAGGCAGGGCTGTCTTTCCTGGGAGGTGTCTGCACTTGACTCTGAGAAATAAATACCGACTGTAAAGAGGTCTCCACTCAATGGCACCCTCCCATGCTAGCAGGCTCTCTTTTTCAGCAAGGCAGTCAAACTTTTTTTTTTTTGGTGATAACATCTAGGTTTCTTTATTGCATTAGAAACAGATCCAAATGCAGAAATGGCCAGAGTGTCATCACATGTTTCTATGCTCTATTGAAAACTATACATAACCCAAAGGTAGAAACAACATAAACGTCCACCATCAGATCCGTGGATAAATAAGACGTGCTGTATAAATGCAACGGAATATTATTCGGTCTGCTATTCCATGGATGAATCTTAAAGACATGATGCTAAATGAATGAAGCCAGACACAAAAGGACAAATACTGCATGATTCTACTTATACGAGTACACAGAATAGGTGAATTTCCAGAGATAGAAAGTGGTATAGAGGTTACTAGGCTAGGAGGAAGGAGGTGAGTGAGGATTTAGTGCTTACTGGGCATAGCGTTCCTGTTTGGGGCAATGAAGTTCTGGATGGACAGTAGCCATGGTTCCACCATATTATCAGTATACTTAATGCACTGAATTGTACAGCTAAGAATGGTTAAAGTGGTAAATTTGATGTTACGCATATTTTTCTACAATAGAAAGAGATAGAGAAAGGAAGGTGGGAAGTCAGGGAGGGAGGAAAGAAGGGAGGAAGAAAGAAACAGAAAGAAAGAATGAAAAAGAAAGGAAGAAAGAAGGAAAGGGAAAGAAAGGACCATCAAGCAGGCCTGGGATAACAAGTCCTTAGAAAGGGAGCATCCCAGGGTCCCAGAATCCCAGCCCTGCTTCCAGATGTCACAGGCACAGTGCTCTTCTGAGTGACCACGAGAAAAATCAAAGCCAGAGGAAACACTGCTCTTTACAAGATCTGGCAAAGGGCACTTATTAAAGCAGTGCTCCTGACAAAATAATGGACTCTGCAATTGTTTCTGTTCCTTTGTGTGGGGGGTCAGCCTGCCCCAGAGGTGGGGGGTGGGGCAACAGGACTCCCCTTCCAAAGGCCCCAAAGCCATTCGACCAGATAGTAACCAAGTGAGCCTATTGTCATTTTCAGCATATGATTCGTGAACATAGATACTATTTCTTTCCAAGTTATAACTGTTAAGTTCTCCAGCCATTTCTTGAAAAGAAGATTGTCTTCAAACAATGGCATTTTTCAGCTACCGTAACTGTAAAATTCAATTCCCTCATTTTTGCTCAAGAAATATAAAAGGTTTCTGACTTCACTGTTCCATTATAAACAGATTTCCTGCTAAATATTTTCTGGAATATGTTAATTTCTTGGCCTTCTAAATAATACTTGCTAAGAATACAACAAATGATAAAAATATGCATGTGTGCATGCATGCTAAGTCACTTCAGTCCAGTCTGACTTTTTGTGATCCTTTGGACTGTAGCCCACCAGTCTCCTCTATCCAAGGGATTTTCCAGACAAGAATACTGGAGTGGGTTGTCATTTAACCAAAATATATCCAACACATTTGAAATGATCATTTCAATATGTAATTGATTTTAAAATTATTAATTAAATATTTTACATTCCTCCTTTTATTTGTCCTAAATCTTTGAAATTCAAAGTATATTTTGTACTAAGAACACATTTCAGTTTGGGCCAGCCATGTTTCAGGTGGTCACATGTGGCTAATGCTACTACTATATTTTGGACAGAGAGGAGAGTGAGAGGTATAGAAAATATACAAATAGTTCAAAAGCAAGACTGCCCCTCAGCAGGGATATAAAGAACCATACATAAAACAGCGGGCATTTAAAAGAGGTGGTTGCATCTGAATTGACCCTTGAGAATTTTTAAGTTAGGAAATGCTATACTCAGACAGGCATTATATGAAGAGCTGACTGGCAGCTGACTGGATAGTTGGGGAAAGGATAGAAGGATGTGAGAGTCTAGGCAAGAAAGTTGGGAACCAGGACAAAGACCACAGTGGATTTAGGGGATCTTTAGGAGCTGGAATTAGGACTAGAAATAGAGTAAAAGACACTGTAGGTGGTTACCCAGCAGCCATTTCTTTTTTCTTCCCTGTTATCAAGAGATTGATTCTGTTCAGGTGCTCTGCATCGTCTGCAATACCTTGCTATTTGCAGGGAGGTGGGGGGCAATGAGAGGGGAGAAGAGGATAGGATTCCCAGCCCCAGGAGAGTGGATCTTGAGGTTGTTATTTGTTCACTAAGTCATGTCCAACTCTTGTGACCCCATGGACTCCTCTGTCCATGGGATTTCCCAGGCAAGAATACTGGAGTGGGTTGCCATTTCCTTCTCCAGGGGATCTTCTTCACCCAGGGATGGAACCTGTATCTCATGCACTGGCAGGTGGATTCTCTACCACTGGGCCACCATGGAAGCCCAGATCTTGCTTAGCATAAGCCAATTATAGTAACTTTATCTTATCATTGATTGGCTTAGAAACAGCCATGGAATCCTGTTTTGGCCAGTTGAGACTTACTGGTTAGACTTCAAGGAGGGACTCTGAGAAGGGCTTCTTAGATATTAAGAAAAAATACAAGGAAGAGATCATCTCTTTCTGCCTCTCGTGTGTGATGAGATGAGGAGGTAATGTCTGTCATCCTGAAGTGAGTCCACTGACATCTGAGACTGGCAGAGAGGAAATATGGACTTTTGATGACATCATCAAAGCAATCCTGGAAACACTCCACTTCTGGACTTGTCATTTTGTGAGAGAATATTTTTACTGATTATTCAAGAACTGTGGTGTTATCTCTTACTTGTAGGTGACAGTTTTCTAACAGATAAGGGAAGAAGCTAGACAATGCCCCAACCACTAGTAACAGCCATAATATCTTTCCTTTGTTCAGCAGGATATATAGTACATGGAGTTCTTTAACCTAATGTCTTCATGGAATCCCTCTAACAGCCCAGGAGGTCTTTGGGCAGATACCATGGTCTACTTCCACCTGTATCTTTCTCCCCCATTCTCCTTTGCATTCCCAGCAACTAGTACAGTACCTGGAATAATAATAATAATTGCTATTATTTCTCAAACTTCTTGTATGTATTTGAAATGGTTCAATATTTTATATACAAAATCTGACTTTATTTCCTCATTTACAAGAGCTTACCACAGCTCTATAAGTTGGGTTATTATTACCACATAACAGATGAGAAAACTGAAGCTCAGAGAGTTTAAGTGATAAGTTCAAGTCTCAAAGTTAGTGACAGAGCGGCAACTTGACCCCAAGTATAGACATTACTTTGCCAACAAAGGTCCGTCTAGTCAAGGTTATGGTTTTTCCAGTGGTCATGTATGGGTGTGAGAGTTGGACTGTGAAGAAAGCTGAGCACCGTAAAATTGATGCTTTTGAACTATGGTGTTGGAGAAGACTCTTGAGAGTCCCTTGGACTGCAAGGAGATCCAACCAGTCCATCCTAAAGGAGATCAGTCCTGGGTGTTCATTGGAAGGACTGATGCTGAAGCTGAAACTCCAGTACTTTGGCCACCTCATGCGAAGATTTGACTCATTGGAAAAGACCCTGATGCTGGGAGGGATTGGGGGCAGGAGGAGAAGGGGATGACAGAGGATGAGATGGCTGGTTGGCATTGCTGACTCGATGGACATGAGTTTGAGTAAGCTCCGGGAGTTGGTGATGGACAGGGAGGCCTGGCATGCTGCGGTTCATGGGGTCGCAAAGAGTCGGACATGACTGAGCAACTGAACTGAACTGAACTGATGTCTCTGTAAAGGTTTTGTTCTTTACCCCCAGGATACAATGGCACAGAGCAAATCCTTGAGTTTACTGAATGAATGAATGACTCAATTGAACAAAATAAATGGGTGCCCAAAGAGATTAAATGCCTTGCATAATGTCATCCAGTTGAAGACAAATCCATGACTTAACACCAGTATTCTGCCCTCAAGGCCATTGCTCTTTCTACCATATCCTATGACTATCATTTTTCCCAGCTTTGTTGAGGTGTCATTGACAAACCATGACTATTATTTACTTGGTACTTGGTTAGACACTATGTGAAATGATTCCTGGCAATTTCTTTGTGTATGAGTCTTTTCTCTATGGCCAAATTGTCAGTTCCTTGAGGTGGCACAGTTTTTTTTTTTTTTACAGCTCCCACAAATATCAGAACAATGCATTTTTCACAGTTAATAGCTCAATTTTTAAATGTAGTGTTAGTGTTGTAATGTTGGTCACTCAGTCATGTCCGGCTCTTTGCGGCCCCATGGTCTGTAGCCTGCCAGGCTCCTCTGTCCATGGGGATTCTCCAGGCAAGAATACTGAAGTGGGTTCCCATTCCCTTCTCCAGGGGATTTAAATATAGCATCTTCAAAATATAGATCTGTCCTGCTTAGGATAACCATAACTCCTGGTGTGCCTACAATGTTCTGGTTTACACCTGTCACCCTAGCTTTATTAGTAATAGAGTAATATTAATACCCTCCAAAATAGTCCTGTTTGGACAATAAATTGAATGGCTACCTTAACTGTGGTAAATATGAGCTTGGTTTGGCCTGTTTAGCTATGTTTTGTCAACCACACCCAGCACACCTGCCTTTGGATAAAGGTGGATCCAACAGCCATCAAGGTTCATATTTAACAGAGACATTTCAAGCACAGCACCTATCACACTTTACCACCTCTTCTGTCTACCATTCATCCCATTCTCTCCTTTCTCTGAAAAATCTCTTTTTCTTTATTTCACTGGTTTCTTTTCCAGCAGCCTCCTACCAGTCTGCATCTCACATTGTAAGTCTTGCTGGCAGAAATGAGGTAATAGGTTTTGAAAAGCTAGGGAAATACACTACTGTCTAGCTTCTATTTTTGGCTGAAATCCTCTTCAACTAAGGATCAACATTCCCTTGTAAATAGCAGAACAGGAAAAAGCAAACCTTTTATGGCTAACCTTTTGGCCTCTATGTCCTATGCAAGATTGTTATATTTGGGAATGTGGGGCTATGTGGCAAACCAGAGTTGTTGTGGTTGTTGTTTTAACCAGTGAAATGTACGGTAGTAGCAATAAGAGATTCCCAGTGGGTTAATGCCATTATGGGCTAAGTTTGAACTATGAATACTTTGAATTCTGGAATTATGACTGATGTGCAGAGAGTAAGAAGCAAACTTTCTTAAATGCACTATACAAACTGAGGTGTCTTACAGAGGAGATCTGTTGGAGATTAAATGTTTGTTCCCCCTCTTTTTTTTTAAAGAGGAGTTTCTGTCAGTTATTTTTTTCAATCTTTTCTTTTTATTCCAGTCTTTTTGGGCTATCCCATGCATCATGCAGGATCTTCATTCCCCAACCAGGGATCAAAGCCATGCTCTCTGCATTGGGAGCGTGGAGTCTTAACCACCGGACCACCAGGGAAGTCTCTCTCCTGCCTCATTTTTATTAAGGCAAATGGAAAAATCAGATCAGAAGTGGCCTCATTTGTCGTATAAATGGAGAGCTAGTGGCCGTATTGTCTATGGAAAGAAGTATTTCAAGATCCTTCATGCTGAGGATTTAATAGAAAAGCAGGTACTCTACTTGGGTGAAAGACTTGAGAAAAAGATGCCATGAGGTTATAGATGCTTAGAGGCTTTGACTCCGCATAACTGGGGCTGATCTGTGTTCTGAAGGGTTTGCATAGGTGCACCTTCTTGGTTGGGATACTCTCTTGGCCTGAGTGGTGGATTCCCCACAGCAATGGACAAGTAGTGACTGTCAGACTGCATGGGACCAGTGTTCAACATCACCTCTGTGTGACGGTGAGAAGCGAGAACACGGCAGGCCAGTGAGACCAACGAGACCTCAGCAACCTAGGTGAGGCACGTGGAAGATTAGCGCTGCCGCGGAACTGAATGAGCCTTGGAGAATGTTGAAGAGTTAAGGCAAGGGGTCAGACCAAGAGAGCTATACTGATTTGCCTGCTAATAGGGTATATGAGAGTTCCAAAGATTTAAGTAAAAATCAGGAGGAATGCAACTTCACTTACACCCCAGTTTGTAGAATAATTCTCACTGGTTACAAATGCATCTGATGAGAATCTGGCTGGATGAGATTATCCTGGTAAGAAATTGGCTCAAACATACACTCTACAAAGTGTGTTTTCTTTCATTATTATTGAATGTATTCCACTAGAAACTCTACTGTTTAATATGTAAGTTATATTGACTCTTATTCACCCACAGCAATAAATTATGCCACATAGCCATCTTTCCAATAAGAGTGTTGCTAGTAACTTCTGGAAGAACTCACGAAGTCACAGACAATAGACTCATATATCTCTGTCTTCTTTTTAAGATTTTGTTATTCTTCCATGAACATCTTTCCAATGAGCAGAAACTATCTCATGCTCTAAGTCTTTTTCCTCTCCTTGTTTCCTCTTAGGTTCCATGTAAATATTTACACATCACCACTCGCTCCAACTGTTTACCTAACATAGCCTTCAGATCCCATCCTCAACATCTCATCAGATAACTTCATGTTTTCCGTTATCTGATATCGCCTCTCATATCATTTCCACCTTGACGGGAAAAACAACCTTCCAACGTCAAGAGCTGGTCTCTGTTTTAAAAAGAAAATTAGTTAAGCATTCAAGCTGCCAGGAGAATATGGTCCAAAGCTGTTTATTGCTTTTTCATGGGTCACTCAGTTTTCATGATCTCTTTGGGAGACAATACAGAACATGACTTCACTCCCAAAGGCTGCTGGACCAGCTGCTCAGAGAGTGCTTGCCACTACTGGCCCCTGCGATTTCTTCCCCCCGAAAGAGTAAGATGGAGGGGAGGAGAAAGGCTAGGAGAGAAATGGCTCTCTTTCTTTCCTAGTGATGATGAAGTATTTTGAATTCCAGGGGTCTGAAAGATCTGATTTTCCCATGAAATTATTTCTCACTTGTCATTCTCCATCACCTCTTGTTCCAGATAGTCATCAGTTTTTATCAACTCTATCTCAGAAAAATGTATGAAATGTATGGCATTGTTTCCTCTTTCTCCATCTTTTAGCTACTCTGGCTTTATTTGTTCTCAGAGAAATGCCCAGATGCATAGGCTTTCACCAAGTACAAACAGTGAATGTGAACATATCTTGCTTGCACTAGTGTATTCATTTCCTAATGCGCTTCCCCTCCAGACTATTCCCCCTGCAGCTATCAGATAGCTATCAGCTATCAGCTAAAACTCACATCTCTATGCTGCCTTCTTGCTTGCAAATACCAGTGACACCCCACTGTCTTTAATGTCAAGTCTAATCCCTTAGTCTGACATTACAAATCGCTGTGCAATCTGGCCCCAACCTGTCTTTTCTAAAGCTCTTGACCCTCTCTTCCACTCACTCCTGCCCCAACCACCGAAAGGAGCAGGCTCTTTTTATGTGTTCTGTGCTCTCATCTCCCCACAGGTGTCTCCTGCATGGTCTACGACACTTCCTCATACTGCCCAGCCACCGACCAATAAAGCTTGAATCAACTGCTTACTCTTAAGCTACAAATGATCATTCCTGGAGCTTGTTCTAGGTGTCAAACACTATTGTGAACACATTACATACCATTCCTTTGAATCCCAATAGTAACAATAAGTTAGGCTTTAATTCATTCACTAATGTGTTTACCCAGTTGATAATGACATCTGGTGTCAAAGGTCAGGTGCTCATACTCTGCAGGTATATGATATCCCACCCACCCTGTCCCACCGCCTCCCCTACCATGTGTCTCTAGCACATATCTTTGCAATAGCGCTTACCAGATGACAAAGAGAGCTGCTGTTGACTGGTGAACGTTCTCTGGAGGAATTATGAACACCTCAATAGCAAGGCTGGTCCTTATAAATCTGCATATCTCTAGTGCTTAGCATACTGCTGGCACAAAGGGTGTGCAGAACACATTTTTTATTTTGGTAACTGAATTTGAATCTATGCATCCAATAATAGGAAAAAGCTCTGTCCCAGCTGAATAGGGTAACTGAACCAAATATAGTTCTCAGAGCTCTTTTACCTAGAAAGAATAATCCAGTCACTCAACTGGATAATAAGGAAGCTGAATCTCCACTCTCATCTGTAACCTATTTCATAAATATATTAACTCACCTACAGGAACTTGGCATTGTAACATTCATGGCAACCATCTGCAATTCAACCAAGCAGGCAAGCAGAAACTGCCCACACTTTCAATAACAGCATTGCTTAATCTGAAGTGCTTTTTGGAAGACAAAGAAGCATTCATAAAATGAAACAGTAGTGAATGCTGATAATGAGAAAGTTTTACAACAAAATGTCTTGCTGACTTACACAGTGCTTCCATGCCAATGGCTAGAAGAAATTTTTACAAAGATTCTCTCTGGAAAGCATAGGCAACATGCCAGAGAGGTTGTCAGAGTTTTTAAAGACAAGAAAACTGAGGGAGAGAGGAGAGGACAAGAGAGGAAGGAGGAAGTGAGGGAGCAGCAGTGGGAAAGACTTGCCTTTAATCCCCTGCTACATAGGGAAATTGTAAGCAGTAAAATGAAGACAATGCACCATTTATTTTCCTTTTAGGAGCTCTCATCTGAATTTCAGGTAGGTCTTGAGAAAATACCAGGTACCTGCCTCATCTCAGTGAGGGACAGCAATGTCTTCTTTTCTACTCTTATTTTCATTCAACCATGAAACAAAGAGTTCTGGAAAGCAAGCAGCAGGGTGCTAAATATACATTCCCAACAAGACCAGAAAAAGTCCTCAAAGTTTCAGGCCGCCCAGTTGAATTTCCAGGGGCTACAGCCACTATTCTTTCTTTCCTCTGTCTGGAAAAATGTGAAAACGTGTAGGCACCCTCAAAGTGTGACGTGGGCAGTAGCATATGATGCTTAGTGTGTGTGCATGCACGCTCAGTCGCTTCAGTTGTGTCCAACTCTTTGCGACCCCGTGGACTGTAGCCCGCCAGGCTCCTCTGTCCATAGGATTCTACAAGCAGGAACATTGGAGTGAGTTACCATGCCCTCCTCCAAGGGATCTTCCCAACCCAGGGATCAAACCCAAGGCCTCCTGAGTCTTTTGCATTGCTGGCAGATTCTTTACTGCTGAGCCACTGGGGAAGCCATTGGATAAAAATGAATCATCAATAGGCCACATCGAAGGAGAGAGACTGACCTGGTCCCTGATTAAACAGTTCCCAATACTTACTCTCCCTTATAAATTCAAGAAAAGGCAACCACTCCTGCCATCTGACTGAATTTCCAAGGCCAGACCAGACCCCAGTCAAGATGGTGGTCTGTAAAGAAGGCGATGGTCTGTAAACAAGGTCCCATTAGCGCAGTCCTGAAGTGAGTCTCCAGGAGCTACTGACTGATAATACACAGATTGGGCTTGCTTAGAGGACAGCTCATCCCATCTCTCCCAATGGAACACCTCAGATCCTGATAATCTGTCATGCCAAGAACATGTAGCCTGGATTTTCCACTCCTCCTACGCGGTTTGGCTGGCCTGGCCAGCAATGGACTTTGTTTTTACAATGCTTATCACTGTGGCTTTCCCCCTCACCAGTGGGCTCTGAAGTAGCTGGAAACAAGAGCCAGCTGTGGGCCCAGCTGAGCAGCCAGCGACTTGGAACCTTCTACACTGGCAGAAGGAAGGAACTGGCCAAAGGCCATACTGCTAAATACTCTGGGAAGAATAGATGACGAAACAAGGGGGAAGGAACCCCCATTCATCCTAAAGCAAACGCAAACTGACATCTAGGTTAAGGATGACTGAGGTTCCAGGAGAGGGTCTGGCTAACTTAGCCAGATACAGTCAACTTCTTGCTAATTCAGATAAATGAAGAAAGGCCTGTGTGCATTAGTGAAATTCCAAAACCATAGAGCAGAGGATTTCTTTTTTTCAAGTCCATAGAGCAACTGAACTTTTATTTTAACCCTAAGTTTCAAACTAAGGTGTGGTGGAGCCCTCTGCTACTGAATTGGCAGCTCATTTGGCATAAGCAGCAGTCATTTAAATTCAGTCATTCATGAAGTTAAGTCCTGCAAAGCTTTGCTCTCACGAATATGATAAACATCACCCCTTACACTCCTGTTTACTATTTATATACCCAGCTTGGCCTTCCTTCAAAGGCACATAGAGATAAACCCAGCCCAGTTCAGGTCGAATGAGCACAGGTTGTTAGCAGAGTACTAGTAGATGAGGTTTTTCCTTGATTGCTGGGAGCCTTGGGTTCTGTCCCCTTCCTCATGGGAGCAGTGAAAAGTTTGAACAGATGTTCAGATTCAGGGGGAGGGAACGCTTTATTGCTGCTCTATTTACTTCCTCCAGGAGGATCTGTTTTCACTTCCTTATGGACCAGAGAGAACAATTCTACCAGCTTAACTGCTACCTGGGGGAGGGGAAGCCTGGGATTCTGGTTCCCATGAAGCATGATGAATTAAGAAAGGAATGCAGTCTGCCATGAAACCACATTTACCTCTGGTTTTTTGTTCCCAAAATTAGGTCAGCAAATTTGCTGGAGCAGTAGCTTGATCTCCGGGTGCATTAATGAAGCAGCCTCTCAGCTGGAACACGAATCCTGTTTAGTCCGAGTCTATCTTCTGCGTCTGTTTTACAACAGGCGGCTTCTATAGCTTAACTTGAAGGGGTGTTTAAGTGTACAGAGAGCCAATCTACGACCATGTTGCCTTCTGACATTTATTTTCCTGCAGTATTTACTCTGGGATTGAATAGTGTTTGTTCTGGGCATTATAATAAAAGCTCTCTGCAAAAGTCTCTTGGATGAAAGTGCATGAACCAAATCATCCAATCAACAAATATTTATTGAATACTCACCATGTGCCAGGTGCTGAGAATGTAAGATTCAGCCCTGCCCTTTAAGACCTTATTATATAGTCGGTGACAGAAATATTTACAGATTTGTCTGAGTGGGGACCTTTATTTGTCTTCCAGTACTCCCAGTCTCCTTCCTCTTGGTAACAGAATCCCTCAAGCTGGACATACGGCTCCCCTACAGACTATGCTTCTTGACTTATATTAAGTATGGTGATGTGACTAAGTTCTGTCCAATGGAATATGAGTAGAAGTGAGCTGTGCAACTTCTGAATCATATCCTTAAAAAGAATCCCTTGGCTCATATTTCCTACTCCCCCCTTCCCAAGGCCTGAAACGTGTATGTGGGGGTGTGAGCTAAATTCTGCCATCAGGAAAGCAGTACAACAGGTGATGGTGGGACAGCAATACGGAAGGAGCTGGGCCCCAAGTGACCTTGGGAGACAATCTTTTCTCTCAGTTGTTTATCAGCTGAAGGAGGAGACAGAGATGGGCTGGGGGTGGTGGTGAAAGGCAATCCTTCTGTCTTGTTTAAGGCACTGTTATTTAGTCTCTGTTAAGAAGCAGAATTAATATTCCAATAATACACACACATTTCCCCTAACAGACCAGAATTTTCTGGAACCGTCTTTAGTTCTCCAGCCCAATCATGGAGCCACATAGAGTAAGAGCTCACCTCATATTTGCAGATGATGATACAAAGATATATAGAGTAAAAACTCAATTTTGCTCTTGTGAAATAATTTGATACCATTATAAGTATTATAAGGTAAAAAGATTAACTTATAAGGAAAGCTCAAAGCAATGCCTGGCTTGGCTTCTTAAGGGTCAAAAAGAAAAAAGAAAGCCATAGTGTGACATAATATCAATCTATTAGTGACTGAAAGGTGGAAATATTTCACAGCAAGAAGATTTTATCAGATGAATGAAAGGCAATGAGATAAGAATAGAGAATAAACCTTTTCCTATGGTCAAGCATGATCATTTAAATTAGGACTGACTAATAGGCATTGCTATCTAGATAAGGTCTGTTTTTAATAAAAAATGAAAAATAGATGTCTAAACCATTTGCAGAAACTTACTTAACCTCAGGGCTTCTTGCCTGTGAGTCTGTTAAGTACTGTTTTAGACCAGCTTTACTACTTATTAATTGTGTCCCCCTGGCAAATTACTCAGTTCTTTTAAGCCTCAGTTTCCTCATCTCTACAGTGGAAATTCAACCGAAAACATTTATTACAAGTATACTACATTTCAGGCACTGCTCTAGGCATTCTATCAGCAGCAGACAGAAAAATGACAGGCAGAATAAATAAGGAAATTATACGGTATATAAAAGGTGAGAGGTACGTATGGGTAAAATTGGAGCAAAGGAGAGCAAGAGTGCTGGTGTCAGCCATCTTAAATGTGATGTCTGCATAAATCCCCATGAGCAACGATGGTAGCTCCCATCAGGCTATTAGCAATGAAAGGGACCAGCTATGGTTGAATTCTGAATGTGTTTTGTAGGTAAACGGAATTTTCTGACAGGTTGTCTGTGAAGTGTGAGAGGAGGAGAAGAGTCAAGGATGCTCCGAGGTTTTGGACTTGAGACAAACTGGAAGGATGCAGCTGACAACCAGTGACAGGGCAAGGTGTGTGGAGTTAATTTTTGTCCAAAAGATCAGGAGATCTTGGACATGCTGTGTGTGATGGTTAATTTTATGTATCAGTTTGGCTGGTACATCAAGTGCCAGGTATTTGGTCAAACATTACTCACTGGGTGCTTTGGGATTAAACTAACATTTGAATTGTCAGGCTGAGTAGAGCAGACTGCCCTCCCAGTGTGGGTGGGCCTCATCCAATCCCTTGATGGCCTGAACAGAACAGAAAGTCTGACTTGCCCACAAACAAGAGAGAATGGGCTTCTGTTCTTCCTGCTTGACTATGTTCACACTTGGACGTGGCCTTTTTTTTCTGCCTTTAGACTCAGATTGAAACATCAGCTCTTCCTAGGGTCTTAAACCTACTGGCCTCCAGACAAGAATGAAACCATTGGTTTTCCTGGTTCTCATGCCTTTGGCCTCAGGTTAGAGCCACGCCATCAGCTCTCCTGGGTCTCCAGTTTGCTGATTCATTTTGCAGACATCTTGGGACTTGTCTGCATCCATAATCCTTATAATGCATAATACATGTGAGTGCGTGTTCATTCAGTCATGTCCAACTCTTTGCAACCCCATGGACTATGTAAGCCTGCCAGGCTCCTCTACTCATGGGATTCTCCATGCAAAAATATTGGAGTGAGTTGCTATGCCCTCCTCCAAGGGATCTTCCTGACCCAGGAATCGAACCTGCCCCTCCTGCATCTCCTGTGCTGCAGGCAGATTCTTTACCCACTGAGCCTGTTGGGAAGCCCACATACATACATGCATTCTATTGGTTCTGTTTCTCTGGAGAACTCTGACTACCACACAGTGCTTGGGATGCTGACTAGATTTCAAGAGGAAAGTCAAGGAGGCAGCTGGATATGAGGAATCTGGGGCTGGTAATATATATTTGGGAATCACTGGCTAAGATGGTATTCAAAACCAGAAGACTGGATGGGATCATCAAGGGAACAGATATTGATAGAAAAGAGGAACAGGTACTGAGTCCTGGGTCCCCACAATGTCTAAGGATCAGAAACTCAGCCACAGAGACAGAAGGAGCAGCCATTGAGACAGGAGGAAACCAAGGAAGTGTGTTGTCTCGAAGCCAAGGGGGAAATCACATCATGGAGGAAGGAAGGATCTCATCTATCAAATGCTGCTGATGGGTCTGGTAAATGCTCTGGCCACTGGTGACCGGACAAGAAGAGTAGCCTTGGAGAAGTGGGCCAACCCTGCTAGAGTGGGCTTAGGAACAGAGGTAAGGAGGGAGGTTAGAGCCATTGAACATGAGCCCTTGTTGGAAGAGCTGCTCAAAAGGTGTGCAAGAACATGGGGTAGTTGTTGGCAGGGGAAGAGAGGGCAAAGGAAGGATATTTTTAATGGGTGAGCTAACAGGAAAGATTGAAGGCAGGAGGAGAAGGGGATGACAGAGGATGAGATGGTTGGATGGCATCACTGACTCAAAGGACATGAGTTTGAGCAAACTCTGGGAGATAGTGAAGGACAGGGAAGCCTGGCGTGCTGCAGTTCATGGGGTGGCAGAGAGTCAGACACGACTTCGAGACGGAACAACAACAACGGCATGCTGATAGCATTGTCAGCTGCTGTCTGTGGAGCGCTGCACTGTGATGCCGGGTGCTTCCTATGTGACTATTTAACCCTCCCACTGGTTTTGTAGTGTAGGTATCACTACCTCTATCTTTCATGCAAAAAAACAGTTGTTAAGAAAAAGTGAGAAACTTCACAGAACCACAGTTAGTAAGTGGCTGTGTCAAGATTTAAACCCAGGATGTTCAAACTTGAAAGCAGAGACTCTCCTGCTGAGATTCACAGCCTCCCGTAATACAGCCTCCCATGGGCGAGCAGGCCTGCGAAGGCATGGACCAATGGTAACTGTCAGGTTCTCATCAGGGTGCATATGAAGCATTTAATTGGGCAGAACAGTGTGGCAGACAGATCTGTACCACCTTCATGCAACAACTGGTTGCAACCTTTAGGAAGGAGGTGTAAGAACGATACCTTTACACTGACTGCTCCATGCAAGTGGTATTTACATCCTATCCAAGGGGAGGAACAAACAGCAACTTGCAAATTCTATATTCAGATCAGGCAGGGTCTAAAGTCCTTTGTTACTTAGCACACTGGTATGGATGCAAATAGCTTCATTTAATATTAGCTGCTCTTGCAACTGCTACATTAAACGGAAGGACACACGGTTCTGGAGATGGGATGGGAAGAGGCTCACGGCTGTCCTTGGCAGTGAGGATAAGTGCGGTGTCCAGCCATGTCAAATCCCAACATGTAAAAACAAAGAAACAAACAAAAAAAAACCTTATTGCACCAAGACCTCATCATGCTGCATATTACAGATTCCTTACCAAAATGCATGATGAATTTTTTTTTTCCCTTACTGGAAAGTAAGAGGCTCCCCGTATCTTTGTTCATGCTTGGAATACAATTTGATTGTAAAGCTGTATGGAAATTCCCTGCTCTGAGGAGACACGGGGCATACATGTGGGGAAAGGGTAGGAATGAGGAGAGAAAGTATCTTCCAAACTCAATGTCACTGTGGAAGGTGGTGAGGCTGTCACCCCAATGTGAAGGAACAGCTAGAGTGAGCAGCAAAGAGCTTAAAGAAAATTCCCTCGGTTAAGCACGGGGCGCCCTGGAAACAGCCATTTCAATTAGTGCCAGACTGACTTGAAATACAGATTAAGAGGTCACTTCAAACGATGCTGAAGGATAATTTGCTTAGCATACAGATCTCTCCTACAGTATCATTCGCTCCGCTTCTCTGCAAGGTAGCATTATCCTCACAGGTCTCACAGAGCACACATCACTAGTCCTAAAGATCCAGTGAGTTCTCACATAAAGCACCCCACCTATGGCTCACGCACAGGTCTCCCTCATTCACAGCGGAGAGCGTGAATAACTCTGTCAGAAATGCTCTCTACGGCTCCTCTTCTCATAGCTCTTTATTTTCAGTCATTCGTAACTTTTTACAAAAAGTTTCTTTTTGGACAAAATAGCCCATACTGAGTGCTTTCACAAAGGCTTTCTTTGAATTTTTTCAGAGGTCTATCAATCATCTCTGGGTTATGACATGGGAAAACATTAAAAGCCTGGTCATCAAGAGAGAAACAAATAGCAAATTCCATTTCAAATTGGAAACAGTTCAACTTCATTTATAATCTTAATTTTTTTTCTTGATTATAGAAATAATGCATAGTCACTGAAAACAAATTCAACCTAAACAGAAAATCATAAAGGATAACATGAAAGGTATCTTACCATCCCATCTGTCAGCGAATGATTAACACTTTGGTGTATATCCTTCCATGTTTTTAAAATATACTGTAGCCTGCCAGGCTCCTCTGTCCATAGGATTCTCCAGGCAAGAATACTAGAGTGGGTAGCCATTCCCTCCTCGAGGGGATCTTCCTGACCCAGGGATTGAACCTGGGTCCCCTGGATTTCAGGTGGATTCTGTACCATCTGAGCCACCAGGGAAGCCCAAATATATATTTTATATATATATATATTTTAGAGATCCTTAGCCTAAACTTCTTGAAATTGTGTGTGAAATTTTGTGTGCATATATGTATACATACTTTAAAGGAACAGGAATCATAAATTTCATCAGTTTCCAAAAAACTTAAAAAAAAATATGTATATATATACATATGCAGAGAGCTACATATAACATAAAGTATAACATACTTATATAACTATATAGATTCCCATGTAGCTATATATATATTTTTTCCCTATGTAGTTTACAAAAATCTAATGATCTACCTATAATTCGGCAACTCACTTTTTTCCATTTATGGACATTTTCAATTTTAGAAATACTTTTTGTTCTTGATATTATTTTATTATCACTTGGTTTTTCTCCCTTTAAATTCCAGAATCCAGGCTTGGAGACAGAAACATCTGGGTATAAGTGTAGCAAGCTACTCAGACTTTAGAAGTCTGCTTTGTCATCTGTAAAACTGACTAGAATTATAATAGAGTTATTGCAAGGAGTGAATAGTAAAATATATTCTAGGTGGTTGGCACTTACAATGACTGGTATAGAGCAAATATCCAATAAATATTAGTGCTTTTTCTAGATAGAATGCACTTGGACCAAATTCACATATATGACAGCATCTGGAGAAGGGTTCTAAAATCAGGTTTTAGTATGACAATCAAGTGGATTATTGAGAATAAAGCTGAAGCCACACTCTGGGATAAGATGGCATTATCCATTACTTAAGAGTAAGTCAGCAAGCAAACGATGATTTATACAGCTGCAAATGTTATGAAGGATCGGGTGTCAGTCCTAACCAGCATGACCAAGGAAACTGCATTTCTCTTAAATCCCAGTCCTCCTTTTCTATGATACTGAGAAGGTCATGATCCGTGCCATTCTTTGCTGGGTCTGCCTTCCCTTTCTGGGTCTTATTACGAAGCTCTAAGACTTTGCATCTGCAAATGGTGCAAGTCCCATCAGTGGATTTCCCTTGAGGATGCTGGTGGTCTGCCTCATTTATTAACACAGGAATGGCTGTGGTCTCAGGCTGGACGTGCAGCTCTCTCTTCTGCAGAGCTCCCTGCCTGGCTGTGTCCATCCTTTACCTCTGGGGTCCTGGGCAACCCCGAGCGAGCCCAGGCCTGGTGTGAGGTCCTACTACGGCCACCACTCCTGGGGAAACAACCATATGCCAGGCATGTGCACACCTGCGCATTTTATTTTCATTATATCACAACAGTTCTAGAAGTCATCTCTTTTAGTACAGAAATTAAGGTTCATTAAAATAAGATGTTTGTGCAACATTACACACTTAGTAAGGAACAGGTTTGGTATTTGAATTGCTTTATTCCACAGTCCTGGCACTGCTAAAAGCGACCACAACAGTTTTTGGTTCTGTGTAGTGAACTACATGTTACACTTGGAAGACTTTGGTGAAAACGGAAAAAAAAATCAGCTTGGTACCCATTGGGAGTTTCCCTCAGACACAGCAGATTCCTAAGCACCAGCAGGCCTTCCTGGTAGGAAGTTCTACAGCAGGACGGCACAGTCAAATTCCCAGTCCGCATCTGCAGATCTTAGCTAAGCTTTGGAGAAGAAAATGGCAACCTGCTCCAGTATTCTTGCCTGGAGAATCCCAGGGAAAGAGGGACCTGGCAGGCTGCAGTCCATAGAGTTGCAAAAGAGTCGGACGTGACCTAAGAGACTAAAAGAACAAGCTAAGCTGAACTTCTGCAGTTTTGTTGGAGGATCAGTGAGAAAACCGATCAGAAAGGGTAAATTATCTGTGGTAGGCAGAATAACTACCATGTGGTACACCTGAGTTACAGCAGCAGGCAGCCACTAAGACTTTGTGGAAGCTTCGGGTATGACTCTATACCTCTTGGGGAAGATGGTAAGATGCACCGATCATGCCAACAATTAAAAGTGTTGGGAGTGAAGGTGCTGCGGCTGAGACACCCGCCCCCTAATATCTGCATGGTTTTGAACAGTGAGTGCAGAACCTCTGCTCATGCGTGAGTCTGACCCCAGACTCTCCTGTTATAAAGCGAGGTGTCCCTTTATCTTGCCAAGGATCTGACTTAAAAGGGTTCTTTGACTTTGGCAGCGGGTTCTTCAAGACAGCAGTATTCTCCATCCTCACGGGAGGGAGACAGAGCCTGCTTGTTCCTTGTTTCAAGCCAAGTGCTAGAGGCTTCAGAAAGTTTGCCCTGATAAGGCCAGCTCCACAGTATTCTCTCTGCAGACACAGTGAGTGGCCTTGGAATTTCAGAGGACAAGAAGCTCCCCTAGAAAGTTCACTAGTCCAAGGATCCCTGCTTACTTTGGGGCTCTACCTTAGGACTGACAATAATCCTTTCCTAAAAGTGTTTCTCTGAGAACAGGCAGGAGGTCACCAGCTCAGAGACAGCTGAAGGAGGTGGTGTCTTGGCAGTTTCTGCATGTGTGCGGGAGTGTCACCATGTGCTGGGGACAAGTGACGTTGGTGCTCTAGAGACACAGAAACTACTGCAGCAAAAGGAGAGCCCGTGGATTCCAGAAGAAACAGGAATCCTCCTAAGTCCTGTTGGGACTTGTGGGAAAGGCGGTGCTCTCCTCCTTCAAGAGGAAGGCCTGTTGAATCAGGAGCATGGAGTCCAGCATCCTTCTGGGTATCTTTCTTCTGCATTCAGGCAATAGCCTGAGGGATTTTAGTGAGGATAACTTCACATCAAACCGTCTATTCTCATGTAATTAGAGTTGGGAATCATTTATGTGGCTCAGTGGGTGAAGAATCCACCTGCAATGCAGGAGACGTGGGTTCAACCCCTGGCTGGGAAAATCCCCTAGAGGAGGAAATGGCAACCCACTCCAGTATTCTTGGCTGAAAAATCCCACAGAGGTGCCTGGTGGGTGACAGTCCCGGGGTCTCAAGAATTGGACACGACTGAGTGACTAAACAACAACAACAAGGTAGAATAACAGCCCGCAAAGGTGTCCACATCCTGATCCCTGAAACGTGCGATACGTCACCTTACATGGCAATGTGATATTGCAGATATGACAAAATTTAAGAATCTTGAGATGGGAAGGTTATCCTGAATGATCCAGGTGAGCCCAGTCCCATCACAAGAGAGAGGCAGGACTGCTGGAGTGATGTGGGTAGCTAGAAAATGTGAGATGGCCCAGTGGTTAAGACTCAGTGCTTCCAATACAGGGGACATCGGTTTGATCCCTGGTCAGGGAACTAGGATCCCACATGCCAGGTGGTATGGCCAAAAAATTTTTAAAAAATAAGAAAATGTGAGGAAATAGGTTCTCCCCCAAAGTCTCCATAAGGGACGTCTTCCTTGCTGACCGACTTTAGACTTCTGACTTCCGGAACTCTATAATAACGAATTTGTTGTTTCAGGCACTCAAATTTGTGGTGACTTGTTATAGCAGCAATAGGACACTAATACAGTGTCCACATCCCAAGTATGTCATAACAAATATTGTCCTATTCTTGTTTCCATTCAAAAATAGTGGTGGATTTATGGCCTATTGAAGAGATGCTCTATTAAACGTAAAGTCCTACGTGCCATTCATCTAAGTTCCTAAGGTTAATGTTTCCTGATATTTCAAACACTTCATTAATGATGCTCTGATTGATCTGATTCTCCCTTTACATAGAGAAAGTGAATTCTAATATCGAACCTGGGAGCTTTGAAGTGAACACTGCATTGAATACCCTCTAGAGATTTCCAAAACCTTAAAGAGGAAGGCCATTTTGCTTTCCCTTGGAAAATGACCTAGACATGCTCTCCTCTGACTGACACACGTTTGCTCGCTGACCCTCAGCATGTCAAATCTGAAACAGGCAGGCATGACAGGAAGGGAATGCGGATTCTCTCTTCTGCAGAGACACTTGCGAACATCTTCAACACCCACCTCCAACAGCGACTTCCATCGGCTCAATTGTACAAAGGTTAGAAAACTCTTCCTAATTTTGATTCTAATAAATGACCTGAAGAAAGGCATGTCCTTGTTGGTTTACATATATAAATTTAGAAGCACTGTGAAATCTCAAACAAAATTAGCCACCCAGGAGAAAGAAAAAGAAAAAAATCAGATAACTTAATTAACCAAGGCTGAGCCACGTACACTCACTCACAGGACCCAGGGTAATGCGGGCCAGCTGGGCTAAGGGAGGGTAGACAAGCACGGATGAAGAGCCAGAGGCCCAGGAACAGAATCCAAACAACAGGAGGGAAAGCCATTGGCCGACTGATGAGGCTTCTGTTGTCCTTGTCACCGAGCGTGAAGAAGCGTCCTGGAGCCCTGGAAGGTTCCTAACGTCATCGTTATTTGAATAAGCCAGGAGACAGCAGGTCCCAGAGAGGCATCCTTTGTGACCAGATGTTTCAGAGAGAAAGCTTTGGGTTTGGGAAGCCAACTGTGTAGCCATGTGCTCTCCAACCGGACACCACAAGCACTGATGTTTCTGTGCAGGTACCAGACTGCTTTGGAATAGCCAAAAGAACTCATTCATTGATTCTCCTGTATTATTCATTTCTCCCACAGAGTGCTCCAAACAGCTGAGCACGCACAGCATACTAGACTAACTCCCTTTAAGGAATCCATCTAGAGCTGGTGTTATATGCATAAAAAATTTGTCATGATTATTATTTGTTTCCTGGATTTTCCCCATTACCTATGGCCTCCTATAAACAGGCTCTTTCTGACTCTCTGAGAGTAACCATTTACACTGAAGAAATTATTAAAAATGCCAGAATCACTATGCAAATGCTTTGCTACCTTCCTGAAGAGAAGTAGGCTGGCAAATATAGTTGCTATTTCTTTACCAAGAAAAAATAAAGTTAGAGAGAGCAGCATGCCTGTGTGTGCCAGCTATCGTCTGGGACAGAGGGTCCTCTTGACCCACTTGGCAAACAGCACGATCTTCCAAGTCCCTTTTTCTCTCCCAGGGCACAGGGCAGACATGGCCACAGTCCAGATTTCCCAAGGAACTGGCTTCAAATAATTTCATTTCCAACACAGAAATTTGTTGAAATCTACATGTGGTTTAATCCTCATGCTGGTTGGAGAGTGTTCACGTAAATGCTTAAGAAATAGATAAAATCTTTAGACTGTTCTATGACTCAGGGTTAAGAAAATAGGTCACTATGTGTTCATACATTATGTGAAGTCATGACATTTAAATTTAACCCTCCCAATCAAATGTAACTTACAATGCAGAGTTTGGACAAATGAGCTCTTTTTCTTAGTCACTGCAGTTGCGGGTCTGATCTAAGTCCCAGTTCCTCCCCCATCAAAGTAGCTTGCTTTCCTTCTATGCAGCCTTTCCAAAATATAAAAATAAAAACGAAGGATAGGATAGGTGCAGATGGACGAGATGCACAAGCAATAACAAGCCCCTACTCTTTTCCTGGTGGTGCTTTCATTCGGCTCTACCTGATGTGGCCTCTGCAGAGTTTTCTCAGGAACCATGTGAGCATCATGGCACCTCCAGATAAGCAAGTTCAGGGTAGGGGGTGGGTTGGGGCAGGTGAAAATTTTCATAAAAATGCATCATTCCCCGGGTGCAGCAGCATAAAAGAAACACAACTGATTTGGGAAACTGCTTAAAATAAACACTACCCACTATAAAAGAGCTGAAAAAGAAAATAGCCCATTCTTGTTCCATCTCCCTTTTCCCTTTAAGCTTGCAAAGCCTGTGGTTACAAAACATACTTGGGGGCAGCCTCTGCTGCCATATGCCTACATCTTCCAAAAGGATCAGACTAGACACTGAAGGGCCTGTGTGTGTGCTCAGTTGTTTCAGTCATGTCCGACTCTTTGTGACCCCATGGACTGTTGCCCACCAGGCTCCTCTGACCATGGGATTCTCCAGGCAAGAATGCTGGAGTGGGTTGCCATGCCCTCCTCCAGGGAATCTTCCCAACCCAGGAACTGAACCCATGTCTTAGTCTCCTGTATTGGCAGGTAGACCACTGAACCACCAGGAAGCCCCACTGAAGGGCCCAGCAGACCTTTAAGAGCTGGAACTGAGACTTCCCTGGGGTCCAGTGGCTAAGACTCCACACTCCCAGTGCAGGGGGCCTGGGTCTGATCTCTGGTCAGGGAACTCGACCCTGTGCGCTGCAACAAAAACCTGCTGCAGCCAAAGAAATGCATAATAAAATAGCTGAGACTAATTCCAAAGGAAAATATTAAGAATGTATTTTATATTTGTGGAGAGTTTAATTTTTGCAGACTATTTCCATGACTGTTTTGAAGTACGATGGGCAGGATTATTACAAGTTTGGATAGGTGAAAAAAAAAAAAGTACCAAGTTAGGACAAGTACTCACATCTCCTGATTCTTACTCCTACACAAAAATCACCTCAGCAATCACTTTGTGTCAGTTGAATATTTAATTCTGAACACCCAAGGTGCTATCTGTGCAGTTTGGCATAACTAGATTCGTGCATTCACTCGAAGAACAGTCACTCACAAACAGACAGTGTTTGGGGCCCCACTGTGTGCCAGAGAGTGGAGAAGCAGGGGCCCTGCCTTCATACAGTTTACAGCCTCATCTTAGGCCCCTACCTGAGCAGTAGGGGCCCAGGAATGAGGCCACGTGCCACAGAGGGCTCTGCACACCCCTGAGAAGTGAGGACAGGGTTCACGGCAGAAGCTCCAGGAGTAAAGCAGGCAAAGAGCCATAGGAGCTGGGACTGCTTCCCAAGGAGAAAGGGGTCCATGACAAAACCAGTTTGGGAAACCAATCTTACTGTATTTTCTCTTAGAAATACACAAGCAAATTAAAAATAAAGTTCTCCAATTAAGAAGCATACCAACTTTCACTTACCCAGCAAGTCTGTCTACCATGGGACAGCCCTGGAACCAGCCTTCTGCACGCCCCGCTGTGGGACATGCTCACAGTCTTAGAAAGGAGTCAGCAGGTTCTGATTTAGAAAACATATTTTCCCAGTTGCACCCATACTTGTCCATATGACCTGTGAAGACACTCACTTCCGGGACCTCTTAGGCTTAAACAACTCTTAAGGCAGGCAGAGAACAAGGCCCTGCTGGTTCCCAACAGTGAACTCTGGAAGGCTATTTCGGAGATGGCTTCCTTCAGCCTTGGACACCTTCCCTGGTTTCCAGGTCAAGTACCTCACAGCCTCTGTAACCTCTGACTTGAAACTCTCTGTGCCCTTTGAGCTGAGTCCCATCACAATCCCATTCAGCTTCCTGGTACCTGTTCTAATTCTTTGTGTGTGTTAGTCACTCAGTCACATCTGACTCTTTGTGACCCCATGGACTGCAGCCCACCGGTCTCCTCTGTTCATGGAATTCTCCAGGCAAGAACGTTGGGGTGGGTTGCCATTTCCTTCTCCAGGGGATCTTCCCGACCCAGAGATCGAACCCAGGTCTCCTGCATTGCAGGTTGATTCTTTACTGTCTGAGCCACCAGGGAAGTCCTCTTCTTTAGCCCAAGGATATTGCCTGACCCGACAACTCTGAGGCAAGGGCTTCCCTTGTTAGGTCTTGTCTACTGTCACTTCAGAGTCAGCATATTAAGGCACAACCGTAAATCTAACCTTGCATTGCCTTGTGAGAATCAGTTACCTTGAAGGAGAGGGTAATGGTCCATCTCCATTTAAACCAAGAGAACTTAACAGTGATCCACTGACCCTTGAAAAGCCAGGGGCCTCAGATAACTGTATCACAAATTATCTCATTTCATTACCCCAACAAATGATGAGGTAGTTGCAATTTCTACCTCTGTTTTCTAAATTAGGAAACTGATCCTTTGAGAGGTAGCAACTTTCCCACATCACAGAGCTAAAGTATCAGAGCCAGGATTTGAACCTACATAGTCAAAGCCATGATTTTTCCCATAATCATGTATGGATGTGAGAATTGGACCATAAAGAAGGCTGCGTGCCGAAGAATTGATGCTTTTGAACTGTGGTACTGGAGAAGACTCTTGAGAGTCCCTTGGACAGCAAGGAGATCAAACCAGTCAATCCCAAAGGAAATCAACCCTAAATATTCATTGGCAGGACTGATGCTGAAGCTGAAGCTCCAATACTTTGGCCACTTGATGCAAAGAGCCAACTCATTGGAATAGACCCTGATGCTGGGAAAGATTGAAGGCAGGAGGACAAGGAGGATGAGATGGTTGGATGGCATCACTGACTCAATGGACATGAGTCTGAGCAAGCTCCAGGAGATGGTGAAGGACAGAGAGGCCTGGCGTGCTGCAGTCCATGGGGTCGCAAAGAGTTGGACACAACTGAGTGAATAAATAACAAGAGTCAGCCCTCAGAGAACATGCTGGTCTGAGCCAACAAACCTCCCTTGATCCTTACCTCTTACAAACATACCTGTTCATCTTCCAGAACCACTGCTCAGGAGCATGGCATTCCTATGGGATCGGGATCCTGGAGAAGGCCTCAGTGCCCAGCACGACCCCTCCCTCACCAGTCTGGTCAGCACACCATACCCTGGCTTTGTGCTCCTCTCCCCGTCCCTCTGTCAGAGCAATGCATTTCTACTAGAGCTAACCCTGTGCTAATGTTTCTTTTCTGGTGACAACATGCTTTAACCCAGGCTAAATGTAGACTTTAATGGTAAGATGGTGGAGACCTACATGGGGAGACTGTGGAGTCAGGAGTGGAACTTAGCTCACTTTGCTTGGACCAGCCTTCTCAACCCGCCCTGCACAGGAGCATCGTGGAAACTTTTCATCTATTTATCTAATTATCTATCTGACAAAAAAACTTATGTCTAGGTCACACCACAAACCAAATGACTCAAAATCTCCAGGAGTGGAACCCTAGCCCTGGCATGTTCTTAAAAAGCTCTGGGCGATTTTATAACAGACTGGAGTTGAATACTCCTATTTTAAATATGGAACCAGCCATGTAAACAGAAACACTGTGTCTAAATTTTGGTCTTTGTACCTCCCACGGAGGCTGGTGAAAGATGACAAATGTGTTTTCTCAGAGGAGGGAAGAGGTTTTAGAATCACGGGCCTGATGCTGATTACCACGTGTTCCTGGGCCAGAATCAACTTCTTTAGGGTTTGGTTTTCTGATCCAGTAATGAGGGGTTAACGCTAACTTGCCTCAAAGGTGAATAATGAGAAATGACTAACTCAGGCGGCCATGAGGTATGACTTAGGCAAAGTTAAAATGCTTTTGCGACAAGCAAGGGGATCTCAGTGATTTGCCCCTTAAATATTGTCAAGACAGCCCAATAATTATAAATAAAAAACCAGAGTGAAGTGCAATGAAGCAGGCGGCATGGGCTTGCTGACGGTTGCTTTTCTTTCTCCTAGTAACATCTTCCCTCTGGATAGCAATTTGACAATAAATCAAAAGTAAAGAACGTAACATCTTGAAGCTTCTTCGACACAGTCTCACAAAGCCAATGCTGTCCTGCTGACAAACTGTTTCCTAGAAACAAGTGTGCCTCAACTTAGAGAAAGTGGATCTACAATGAAAGAAATAACCAAAGTGTTCTTCCACTTTAGAAAGCTTTCTTGCACTAGGAATCTGCCTTGTACATAATTCATTAAATTATTAGGCTTGGAAGAAAAAAAATCAATTCAAAATGGAGATATAACACTGAAATGACCATGTTAACCAGTGGGGAAATGTGCTTTAATTTACAAAACCTTTACAGTAACTCATGATATTTAAAGTGAATCTTATTGCCATGAAGCTACAAAGAGCTGTAAGAGGTAAAAGACCTATTTATACATACAGTGTTCAGCCTTTTCCAATCACCAGCTTGTCTCATAAGGGATGGAGTGATGGAGAGCTTGGTCAGTGGGTCAGGGTAGAGGCAGTCACCACTGTGAGGAGTTCTACCATGGCATGCCAATCCTACTAGGCAGGCTCTCCCCTCCTACAACTCTCCCCTCCTACAGCACCAAGGTTAGCCTCCACTGAACAAGAACCATTTAACACTGACACCCTACCCCCTTGCCATGTGTCTATTATAAGCTGAGTGTTATTCGAGGCTTGCTAAGGAAGGTGAAAATAATACGGCAAGCTCCCTGCCCCTCGACTCATCAACTTATGGTGACCAACTACCCATAACTACTTATGGTGACCACTGCTAGCCGTGATCTTTTAAGAAGTATCCCTAAATAAGCTTAGAGGTAGGACTGATAGCTAAAATATAAGATGCTTAGTCAAATCTGAATTTTGTATAAACATCCAATAGTGTTTTAGCACAAGTTTGTCCCAAATAAGGCTCTCCAGGTGGCACTAGTGGCAAAGAACCCACCTGACAATTCAGGAGACATAAGAGACGTGGGTTTGATCCCTGGAATGGGAAGATCCCCTGGAGGAGGAAATGGCAATCCACTCCAGTATTCTTGCCTGGAGAATCCCATGGACAGAGGAGCCTGGAGGGCTACAGTCTCAGGGTCGCAAAGAGTGAGACACGCCTGAACACACACACTTGTATTTTTATTTGCTAAATTTCTGTAGGGTCTCTTGTGAAGTTTGTGAATCAGTCACACTCTTAGGTTGCTCCTCACAAATTGGCAAGCTGGCGTTGTTTTCCAGCTGTGGTAGTCATCCCTGGGCTGTGACTTCCTATTTGCATCAGATCTCTTTGTGACCAATGGCATGCAGTCACAAAAGGAGTCTTCAGTGATACTAGGTGGTCCTACTGCATTGAGGGTGCAGATGATGACTTCACAACTTACTAACTCCTAAAAGTAAGACTTGTCTTCAAGGTCTGAAGTGGTGCATATGTTCTAGAATCACTTGTTAAACACAAGGACACAGAGCTTGCCTCTTCAAGTTATGTACTGACCAGCCACATGTGTGGCTGCAGTTTCTGATGTTGGGCAGTCTCCAAGAGATTCCTGGAGAATGAGAGGATTAGGAAGTGCAGGTAGCTCTCACGGTTTAGCTGGTGTGAGTTAAGAATCACCTAGAAAGTTGTGTAAAGAGGAAGACCCTAAGCCCCAGCCCTCTATATTCCCAAGTTCTGAGTTCAGTCTCAGGATCTACATCTGTGATTCTACCCCCAGAGGCCGGGAATCTGTGTTTAGACCTTGTGTCTCTCCCCTCAGGCTCCTGGGATGATTCTAGCCGAGTGCCCTTGGGGGTCAGTTTGGGCTGCTATTCCTCTCCACTGGCCCAGCAGCTCAGATCCAGCTGGAACTTTGAATAGTGAGAAGACTTGAGCTGCGCTTTCTGTGTGATCTTCAGGCAGTCACTTCTCTCCTGATGTTTCCAGCCCTCACTACGGCAAGGGCTGCCAAAAATGTGTCCCTTTTTGCCAATCACCTTACACTGTTAGCATTCCCCGGACCTCCTTTTCCTATGAGCTCGGCCTGGCATTTCAGTGATGATTGCCAAGGCAGCTCCTGAGTCAGACCACTGGGAACATCCTGCTCTATACACTTCACGTCCAACCCTGGACTGCCGAGGGGCTGCCCAGCTTCACTCTTAACAACAAACCCAAATGCCTTTCTGACTTGCTTCACTCCTCTTGATGCTGAGAAGCAGGTGTGTGATAGATTGGCCTTTGAATCAGGGTCTCTGCCACGGGTCACAGCACATCCCCTAGATGATCCTGTGTTATGGACAAATAAAAGGTCCCTGCTGAGATGTCTTTGGTGACATTCTAAATCCTGGAACGAATTATCTCCCAAGATGAGAGATGGATGGTGTACACAATACATGATGGCTGAAATGGAAAGAATGAGTGGCCTACAACCAAAAGCAGATCCCGTCACTTACCGGGGACGGTTTCCAGCAAATGCGCTCCTTCACTCTAATTTCATAAAAGGCAAACCCCATCGCTCCTTGACTGTTTCATTCATTCTTTCTCCCCGTTGACAAATAGTTAAGGAGCACCTGCTTTGTGGGTAGAATAATACATCTCAAAACGGAAAGGTTCACGTTAACTAAGCAGGAATTGAGAGCCTAGTAGCTTCTGACAACTAGTAGTTTTTAATTAAGTACCAGACGTAGGAGGTGAGGCCCTCAGACCTCTGGGGAGGACTTTCAGGTGGCGACTGGAGTCAGAGGCATTAGAGCAAGGAAGTTCTGCCAGGAAATCACGGAAGCGGCAGAGATCTGTAACTTCAGTTCTGTGCCGCACCAGTTTCCAGCAGACTTCAAGAGTCTGAGGATGATGGGAAAGCTTCATTATAAGCCACCTGGGGTTTCATTTTGTTCCGGTGAAGTGAAGGCACCATACAATTCATGATACTTAACACAAATGTAAGCAGATCCTTTAGTGTAAATGAGGGAAGACCCCATTGGTGCAGTTTCTAAGTCATGATTGTGAAGCACCAGGAAGGAGCCTTTATTGACACCTAAGGAACTGAGGCACCAGTATTTCTGCTAAAACACAACAGTTTTCATGAGACCTGTACTCCCTGAACTGGCGAAAGTTGAAGAACCCTGGAATCAGACTGTAATCAGAACAAAAGGACACGGGAGAGATAAGAGATTGAATGTGGATGAACCTAACATCTACAGCCCTCTGGGAACAACCTCCATCATTCCCCCCAAAAGTCATGTCCCAGCTTGCCTTCAAGCCTTTCCCCCATACTGCTCTTTCTGCCTGAAACAACCTTCCAGAGCTTCTCCTGCCGAATGAGTAGGTCAGTGGCCTCATTTTCAGCAAGGAAAGATGACACACCTGTTCCCAAGGTCAACATCAAGCTTGCTCATTCCCTTGTTTATGCATTCAGTTACTTGGTTATTCGACCTGTATTGGATACTTAATGCATGTCAGCCCCTGTGGAGTACGGTGAGGATGCAGACCTGAAATGTCACTTCGGTTACCTTCAGGGAGCTTAGAGTTTAGCAGAAGAGACAAAGGAAATTGTAGAGAGGTGTGGTTAGTGTTGGATTTCTCAGGTGGCACTAGTGGTAAAGAACATGCCTGCCAATGCAGGAGACATAAGAGATGCATGTTCAATTCCCGGGTCGGGAAGATCCGCTAGAGGAGAGCATGGCAACCCACTCCAGTATTCTTGCCTGGAGAAGCTTGTGGACAGAAGAGCCTTGCAGGCTACAGTCCATTAGATCATAAAGAGTCTGACACAACTGAAGTGATTTAGCACACATGTACAACTCTTTTAGACTTCTTGGTGGCTTAGACAGTAAAAAATCCTCCTGCAATGCAGGAGTCTCAGGTTTGATCCCTGGGTTGGGAAGATCCTCTTGGAGAAAGGAATAGCTACCCACTCCTGTAATCTTGCCTGGAGAATTCCATGGACAGAGGAGCCTGGAGGGCTACAGTCCATGGGGTCACAAAGAGTCGGACACGACTGAAGTGACTTAGCATGCACATATGTGGTTAGTGGTACAATTGGGGTTTGTATGATGCAGGAGTACTGGGGAACTTAAGAAGGCTTCTTAGAGAAGGGGGTGGGGCCTGAGTGGTGTCCTGAAGGATGAGGCAGTACATGTTCGAGGCAGGTATGGGTCTGGTGATGGAATTGGCTCATGTAATCCATCCTTTTACTCTTTGGTGGTGGTTTAGTCGTTCAGCCATGTGGGACTCTTGTGACTCTACTGACTTCTTTGTAAAAATGATCCATGTTGATCATATGGTCAACCAGTATTGGGAGTGCTATCCAGGGCCATAAAAGAAAAAGAAATGGCTTTGTGCTGAGTAAGATGTGTGCCACAGCCTCATGTTGATCATGGACTAACACACTGGGACAACCACTCGGAATGGGAATACAGTCTCACTTTAATGAGATGGATGAAACTGGAGCCCATTACACAGAGTGAAGTAAGCCAGAAAGATAAAGACCAATACAGTATACTAATGCATATAGATGGAATTTAGAAAGATGGTAACGATGACCCTATATGCAAAACAGAAAAAGAGACACAGATGTATAGAACAGACTTTTGGACTCTGTGGGAGAAGGCGAGGGTGGGATGTTTCGAGAGAACAGCATTGAAACATGTATGTTATCAAGAGTAAAACAGATCACCAGCCCAGGTTGGATGCATGAGACAAGTGCTTGGGCCTGGTGCACTGGGAAGACCCAGAGGGGTCGGGTAGAGAGGGAGGTGGGAGGGGGAATCGGGATGAGGAACACATGTAAATCCATGGCTGATTCATGTCAATGTATGGCAAAAACCACTACAATATTGTAAAGTAATTAGCCTCCAACTAATAAAAATAAATGGAAAAAAAAATAGCAGACTAACCTTGGAAGTTTACCTATCCTATCTCTATTTTTCAATTATGAAGGCAAAATGAAGAGCTATAAGGATTTAGCTCTTCTTCTGCCATTTTGAAAAAATAATTAAAAAATATACTCCAGCAAAATTGAAAATGAATCCAAGAAACAGGGAAACCTTGAAACAATGGAAATAATCCAGTTCAGATGAAAAGAGACCCTAGTGGGACAGCCTATATTTAATCCAAACTGGAATAATAGAATAGAGTGCCTGGTGAAGAACATCTTCAATAGAGCCAAAGGTTATCATGACCAAACTGGATGCTTAAGAATCAAGAAGTAAACCATGACATGCCACATAATACTGAAGATTCAAGTTTCTCCAGAGGAGAAAAAGATAGTTAGAAACTCTAGAAAGATAAATATACATAAAAGACAATTATGGTCTAAATGTGAACCAAACTAAAATATAGTTTGCATTTAAACAATTAATGGAATATAAAACCATTGATGTATGAAGCAAACAAAGTCAAACTTTTATGGTCAAGGGACAGAGTCAATAAATACAGTGAATTCCTCTGAATTCTCTGTGAGTTCCAGGCCACTGGGTAAAATATCTGCTTCTCTATTGTATGACTCTATTTTTCTTTTTGAAAGTGGTTTTGACTTTATGGACTGTTTTCCTTACATATTATCCCTTTTATCTCCATTTTTTTCCCCTCCAGAAGGTGACTTCTGGTTAAAAACCTTTTATTTTCCCCAAAGGCATTTTTGCTTGATTATTCCTGATCTTTTCTGATCTTTATAAGATAGTTAACTAAGCTTTACTAACTGAAAATATAAACCTAAGCTGCCGTGCTATACTTAGTTTCTCGGTCTTCTCTGACTTTTTGTGACCCCATGGACCGTAGCCCACCAGGCTCCTCTCTTAGTGAGGCTTCTCCAGGCAAAAATACTGGAATGGGTTGCCACGCCCTCCTCCAGGGGATCTTCCCAATCCAGGGATTGAACCCCGGTCTCACACATTGCAGGTGGATTATTGACCAACTGAGCCACCAGGGAAGCCCAAATCCATACGCATTAAGAAATAATTAGTTTTCAACAAACATTGATTCCTCAATCTCTTATTGCTTGATTGAATTTCAATTTTTAATTGGCAGTTCAATTTAGTTAAAAATCATTAATTCCTGTTTTAAAGAAACAGTTAACTGAAGTTCACATGCTTGAGTTCATTTCAGAGTTTGTTTTTTTTTCTTCTATTGAAGTAAAGTAAGATGAAATACAAAGTAAAATGAGATATACTGCTTTTTAACTTTAAAATATTAATAGTGATTATTTAGGCAGTAGAATATTACAAATTAGTTCTATTTTCTTTATATTCTTTATTTTTCTGAATGTTTTCTCATAAACATGTACTGATTCTATACTTACATTTCTTAGAACAGAACACTAATATAGGACTATTTGAGTATATTGCTGCTGCTGCTAAGTCACTTCAGTCGTGTCCAACTCTGAGCGACCCCATAGACGGCAGCCCACCAGGCTCTTCTGTCCCTGGGGTTCTCCAGGCAAGAATACTGGAGTGGGTTGCCATTTCCTTCTCCAATGCATGCATGCATGCTAAGTCACTTCAGTTGTGTCCGACTCTGTGTGACCCCATGGACAGCAGCCCACCAGGCTCCCCTGTCCACAGGATTCTCCTGGGACCAGAAAATCTCAGGTTCCATGGCTTTCTTTTTGACAAGGGAGATGGCAAAGCTGAGTGATAATACAAAAATTGCATTGACTACGGTTTAAGTAGGTGAGTTGAGCACGTTTCAACTCATCGTCTCTGTTTTATGTCTGAAATCTCTACATCATGGAACTCTGCGTAAACTTTGCCCACTTGTATCAACCTAAGAAATTTCCAGTTATTTGGGGACATTTTAAAATATAATTTTCTTTCTTTATTTTTGGCTGTGCTGGGTCTCTGCTGCCGCAGGGGCTTTTCTCTAGTTGTGAAGAGCGAAGGCCACTCTCTGGCTGCAGCGCTCGGGCGTCTCACTGCGGCGGCCCCTCGTGTCGCGGAGCGCCGGCTCCAGCGCACAGGGCTTCAGTAGGCGCAGCGGCGGGACTGGAGCGCAGGCGGGCTTAGGTCTGATCCTCCTGGATCAGGGATCGAACCCGTGTCTCCTGCATTGGCAGGTGAATTCTGTGCCCCCGAGCTACCAGGAAAACACCCATTTGGGGACTTTGAACAAGGACTTTATTAAGTGAAGACTTCATGTAAGAGAAAGAGGAATTGTAGGTTTGTTTTAAACTTCCTTAAAAGGTATCTGTTAAGAGAAAGTACAGTGATGGTTGCCAGGGGCTGAAGTGGGGGTGGGAGTGGTGGGTAAGAAGGGAGAGTTAGTGTTTCATGGACACAGAGTTTCAGTTTGGGAAGATGGAAAGAGTTCTGGAGGCATATGCTAGTAATGGTTGCAAGAATGTACTTAATGCCACTGAATCATACACTTAATATGGTTAACATGACTAATTTTACATTGTGTATATTTTATCACAATAAAAAGTCCCTGTTTCTTAAATCAGAGATGATTCAACATGACTTCAACGAGATCTCTTCTTCTATAGAAAATGTTATGAAGGTTTGAATTTTCACTTGGTTTGGGTTTTATGTAGATATGACTTTGGTAAATAGTAGATTATATATTTTTTAAAATATGAAGTTAACAAAGCCCCCCCCCCCCGACAGATATCACTCAACTAAAGTTAAAAGAGCCATTTACATAGTATTGAGGACAAAACAGAATTCACATTTTAAAAAAACATTTAATTTATTTGACTGCATCGGGTTAGCGTTAGGTCTTAGTTGTGGCATGTGGCATCTAGTTCCTTCACTAGGGATTGAACCCTGGCCCCCTGCATTAGGAGCAAGAGTCTTAGCCACTGGACCACCAACGAAATCCCTCACATTTTTTTTTTTTTTTTTCATTTAAAAAGTTAGAACTTTTCTATGAGAAAAATGGAGGAAAAGGAAACACTTAACATATATTCATAATCAAAATAAGTTGTCTAAAGCAAAGGGAAAACAGGGTTATTAAACTATTATAATATCACTTGACACATGTATCACTTACCTGCTCCCAAAATTTCACTAGCTTCTTGTCAGATCAAATCCAGTTTGTTTTAAATTGATAAACTCTAGGTCCTCTACAGACCTACCTTATGGGTTGTACATTTTTCCTTTTCCCAGCTATTTTCTTGATCTCAGATAAGTGAGTGTCTACTTCAGTTACTAGGAATGTATCTATAATGTTTCTTATTCACGAGCAATCCTTTCACTCCTGGGTCATGCTAAATATTATATATCCTTTGAAGCCCAACTCAAAGTTCACTTCCCCTCCGAAGTCATCTCAATGCCACATACCTATAGCTAATTTATTCATTAGTCACCTACCAGAGATTTAATGAGTGGTTATCATGTGTCCAGCACTACACTAGGCACTATGAGAAATGAGTACCCAACATGGAAGATACAGTTCTAGATCTCAGCTGCCTATACTGTCCAGCCTCCCCAGCTGGACGGTAACCCCTTCAAAGACTAGCTGCTCCTGTGTTACCCTTGTAGGATCCTACTTAGCTGGGACATCCTGGGTGAGGTGGGACGTGCGCCGGTCATTGAAAGGTCTAGGTGACTGGACCACATCTGCCTGGTGTTAGTGGAGAGCAAATGAGAGACAACTGGAGGAACCTTACCAAGACCTTGAACACAAAAGAAATCTTTATACTTAGGTGCTCAACAACAGGGGCCACTATATGCAGTGAATATATATTGAATGAATACATCAAGGTGAATATATCGATTAGCCTTCTAGAGGGAAGACCCTCAGGATGAGTGATGTTTAAGTAAGCAGGAAGAAAGTCAGAGGTAATGATTTCTCTGCGGTAGAAGAGACAGAGATTGCTTCTTTGAGTCAGGACCTAAGGACTACACTTCTGATGATTTCAAGTACTGAGTTTGACGAACACATGGAGCTGCAAGCCAGTGGGAAGGCTGCCATTTTGGCAGCTTTGTCAAGAGAAAAAAAGACGGCTAAATGAGCTAAATCTTACCTGGCCCAGAGAAATTCCCCAGCTTTACTATAAACCATTAGAGCAGAAAAACTAGGTTTAGAAGCATTGAAAACAGGCCAAAAAGGAGAGTCAAGGAGACAGCAGGATCTAACAATAGAAAAGTAGGCAGTGCATTAGACAGAGTAGGTGTGAGAAAGAGACAAAAGCAGATAGACTAGGCAGTGACCAAGGGAAAGTGGCTCAAGTACTGCTGTCCGCATGAGACTCTCCTACAGAGACGGGCCCAGCCAGCAGGAGGCAACAAGGGAGATCCCACTAATGCATACAGACCATCTCAGTGGAGCCCAGATCTCCTAGAACCAGCAGTAGCATTACTATGCAGGGTCGCTCTTCCAAATTTGTGAACAGGATATGTTCCTAAAGCCCATTTACAATTTAACTGGCCAACAGAGGTCCATCTAGCCAAAGCTATGGTTTTTCCAGTAGTCATCTATGGATGTGAGAGTTGGACTATAAAGAAAGCTGAGCGCCAAAGAATTGATGCTTTTGAACTGTGGTGTTGGAGAAGACTCTTGAGAGTCCCTTGGACTGCAAGGAGGTCCAACCAGTCCATCTTAAAGGAAATCAGTCCTGAATATTCATTGGAAGGACTGATGCTGAAGATGAAACTCCAATACTTTGGCCACTTGATGCGAAGAACTGACTCATTTGAAAAGACCTGATGTTGGGAAAGGTTGAAGGTGGGAGGAGAAGGGGACAACAGAGGATGAGATGGTTGGATGGCATCACTGACATGAGTTTGAGTAAGCCCCGGGAGTTGCTGATGGACAGAGAAGCCTTGCGTGCTGCAGTCCATGGGGTCACAATGAGTCAAACATGACTGAGTGACTGAACTGAACTGAACTGAAATATATTTTTCTCCAGAAATTATTTTAATTAGGTTAGACACTTATGCCAAATCCCCCAAACCTATTTAATCTGTATGTACCCAAAGTCCACATAGGTACAGATATTTCAGTAATTTCCAATTACCCCATACATTCCAGTTACTCTGGTTGCCTAAGAAATAATTCTAAAATGTATGGACTTAAAGCAAGAGCAATTTTTATTTTGCACATGAATTTGTCATTTAGGGCAGGATTCCGCAGGGATCACAGTGGTAAAGAATCTTTCTACCAATGCAGAAGACACAGGAGACACAGGTTCAATCCCTGGATGGGGAAGATCTCCTGGAGTAGGAAATGGCAACTCACTCCATTATTCTTGCCTGAAAAATTACATGGACAGAAGAGGCTGGTGGTCTACAGTCCATGGGGTCTCAAAAGAGTCAGATATAACTGAGAGACTGAACACGCAACACAACTCAGCAGGGACAGTTTATCTCTGGTTCACTTGGCATAAGGAAGGATAAGGGAGACCTGGGGCTGGGGCCTGGAATCCTTAGAAGGCCTGCCCACTCACACATCTGGTTGCTGATGCTCCTTGTCTGGCTGAAATCTTAGCTGGAGGTGTTAGCTGAAACCTACACGTGGCCCCTCTAATTGGTCTGGGCTTCCTCACAATATGGTGGTTCCTTTCCAAGGGCAAATGCCATGTGTAAGAGAAACAAAGAATAGCTGAGAGAAAAAGTATGTTGAATTCTTTTTATAATCCAGCCTTGGAGGTCATCTGGCATTGTTTCCATTGTGCTGTATCAGTTGGACCAATCACAAAGCCTGTGTGGGTTCAAGAGGAAGGCGATAGACTCTACCTCTTGAGGAAGAGCAGCAATACTCCAGAAAAGCTTGGGGGACGGGGTAGATATAATTACAGGGCCATTTTTAGAGAGTACAATGTGTCACAACATGTAACATTACTTCTAGGAAAAAATACAATATGCTTGCGTGCATGCTCAGTCGCTTCAGTCTTCTTTGACTCTTTGCAACCCTAGGGACAGTAGCCCATTGGGGCTCCTCTGTCCATGGGGATTCTCCAGGCAAGGATACTGGAGTGTGTTTCCATCTCCTCCTCCAGGGACCTTCCCAACCCAGGGATTGAACATGGGTCTCCCACACTGCAGACAGATTCTTTACTATCTGAGCCACCGGGGAAGTCCAAAATACAATATATTTCAGCTTAAAAGGTAATATAGCGTAGTGACTCTAGAGCCAAATACCTCAAGCTCTGTTATATACTGTGTGTTATGTTGGGCAACTGGCTCAAGCTCTCCTTTCCTCAGTTTTCCTCATTTATAAAACCAGGATGTTGTGAAGGGAAAAAATAGTTATTTTGAAAAGAGCTGTCAACTACAAATTGGCACTTTCCATCTACCTCTACAAGGTTTAAATCACATGCTGCCCCAGTTGCTGACCTTCAACATCCCTGAAAGGAGTTCAGGGTGGTGCTTCAGAGATGAAGCACTCTTTTCTTTTGGGGGAAAATTGGCAGAACAGGTCTTTAGATAGTTAGATATTTTCAGGAGCTGATTTTATGAGCCCAATTGTTGTATCTCCTCATATCTAGCAAAGCACTAAAATCCTTCTTGGTGACAACTGTTCTTGTGACTAGAAAAAAGCATCATGAGACTAACAGAAATCTTCTGGAAAAATATGGACTTCATTGCATGTACTCTCCCTTCACCAAAATCACATATATTGACCTACCCACCCACACCCCAACCTCTTGAGAGCTAGCTGAGGTGCTGTCTCCTGGGCTGCAGTCCTCATTTTGCCCCCAAAAAAACAACTCAAAACTCTCATGTTGTGCATTTTTTTCAGGTACCGGAGCTTAGAAGACTGTCTACCTTTCTAAGTGTCAGCTGTTACCATGACATCAGGATACACCTTCTCCAGATTTGGTACCGGTACTTCCTGGGTCCTGGGGGGACACTGGTGGTGGCAGGGATAGAAAATGAATAACAGTTCACATTGTTGTTACCTAATACTTGTCAGTTACCATGCCAAATAAGTTGACTTCAGAATCTGTAAGGTAAGTGGTAGTTTAGTCGCTAGGTCATGTCTGACTCTTGCGTCCCCACTGGCTGTATCCCGCCATGCTCCTCTGTCCATGGGATTTTCCAGGCAAGAATACTGCAGTGGGTTGCCATTTTCTTCTCCAGGGGATCTTCCTAACCCAGGGATCAAACCTGGGTCTCCTGCATCGCAGGCAGATTCTTTACTGAGCCACCAGGGAAGCCACATAAGGTAGGTACTAATTACTATTATATTATCCAGGTGAGAAACTGTGACTTTGGTAATTTGCCCAAAGTGACAGCTGCAAGTGGTAGAGACAGGATTTACCTCTAGATCAGTTTAACTAGATGGAAGGAGCCTGAATCCCTGGATTACTGTGTGGAGTGGAGCCCTTCTCCCAAATCTAATTCATGGGTGACTTAAAAAGGAACAATCCTGCATTATGCCATTGGAATTTGGGGCTATTTATTGGAGCAGTGAACCTATCTTGACTGGGTTAGTACAGGGAAGACAGGATTGATACACTTGAGCACAACTAACTTAAGGATTTCCTTTCAGAAGATGAAATGGCTCTTGCTATTTGCATAAGGCAGGGTATGTGCATAAAGGAAAATTATTCTCGAGGTCAGTCCCTGCCAGTCTCATATATCTTCTCAACTAGGAGGACAAGTAGCCTTTGGGAATAGGGCTGGGCATACTGATGTGGAATCATTGACACTGATATGAAAAAGTGCCTGCAAATTAGGCTGGGTGATCACCAACTGAGGAATGCTTCTTCTAAGGTTTGACTCTGGTGTAAAATTCAGTGGTTCCTAGGTTGTTCACTTGTCTCTTTTCTTTTGTTTTTTGTTTTTTTT
Source organism: Cervus canadensis (assembly GCF_019320065.1). Taxonomy (NCBI): domain Eukaryota; kingdom Metazoa; phylum Chordata; class Mammalia; order Artiodactyla; family Cervidae; genus Cervus; species Cervus canadensis. The sequence goes on along the minus strand of NC_057397.1, from coordinate 59,241,893 downwards.
GTTGTTGTTTTTTTACCATACAGAGAAGATTCTCTTTTTGACTACACTGGCCAGCATGGCTGTGAAGGAGAAACCTTGGTTGCTGTCAACACTTAGGTCTCTGGGCAGGTCCCCTATATAAGTAGACTGTAAGTTCCATGATGGTGGAGACCTTGTCTGTCTTGTTCACCACAGTATTCATAGTGTCTAGTCTAATGCCTGGCACACAGCAGGTGCTCAAAACTTATTGAATGCATGAAAGACTACAGGCTTGAATAAAAAGCTCAAGCAAACAATAGTCAGAAGTCCATAAAGTAACTTGGGCTCTTCATGCCAGTGGCAGCTATTACTCAAGGACCATTGAGGGAGAAGCCCAAAATGCCTGCTATGAACTATGGGTTCAGTAGCCACTTAATAAAATGCTTGCTGATTGAGTGATGCTGCCTCAGGCTGAACCTGATGCATGGTAAAATGTGGGAAGGCATAGGATCGGATAACCACTGTGGGCTGCTATTTTTTAATTTATCTCCAAGGATGTCGTAAACATGGCCGTCACAAAATTCGTCGTGGTTTTAGTTGTATGAATCAGATGAAAGTCTGTGGGAGTCAGCAGAGCAGTGAGCCAAAGAATACAACACTCTTCTCAGCATTTACCTCTAATGGATGGGGTTTAAATTCATCAAAGTAAAAAAATTCTAGGACAAATCTTCAAAGAATTCATCTTTGAGTAAAAGCAATATGCAGTCTGGTTTTCTTGCGCTCATTGAGTTCTGGAGAAGGAAATGACAACCCACTCCAGTATTCTTGCCTGGGAAATCTCATGGACAGAGGAGCATGGCAGGCCTCAATCTATGGGGTCACAAGGAATTCGACAGGACTGAGTGACTAAGCATGCACTCATTGGGACAGAATTCAGAAAATATGGACAATTCTCCCATTAGGACAGGCAGCAGCTGGGATATCTTGCAGACTACAGGTTTCTTTTCTTGAAAATCAAATATTGAACTTTAATGTAAGTATACTATGTTTTCCATTAGTGCCAACTAAATTTTAAAGGGATGCTATGTCTCTAATTAAAGGCATTTATAAAAATATGTCCCCCAAATCCCTAAAGCTCACCATAGAAATAATAAGCACAGACTGCTTTTGGTTTAGAGAATGTGGCTCCAGTGAATTTAAATATTTATCATATAATTTTTATATCAATGTGTTAATGAACATTAACTTTCATGGCATCACTTCTGGAAACAATAAAAAATTCTATATTTTGGAATGCTATTTCTGGTTGGATTTCCATCACAGGGCACCGTTAAAATAATGGTTGATTTCATGAAAAATAATGGCACATTCCTTTCTAAACTTGAAATTTCAAACACCAGCCATGAAAGAAGCAAACAATACAGCCTGGAGTCAGAGATTTTCAACTTTTTTCCAAGTTTCTTTATCAAATTGCCACAGAGACTCAAAGCCCCCAAAGCAGGTGTTCTTTCCTAGTCCAAAGAATAAGGAATGTTTGAGAAAATCCTCTTTTGTAATTCCCCTGAGAATACATGAAGAAACATTGCTAAGCATCCATTTCAAATGTTAGGGATTTGGATTGAGTTTAAACACCAGCTTGTGCATAATGTCATAGCTCCAATTTTCTTAGGCCAGGGTGACGGTGCTGATGTAACAGAAAGGATGGCTGGGACTAAACACAGGGTTGGAAACGCAATAATAGATGACATCAGCCAGCTAACTGCAAAGGCACCTGGTTAGTTGGGGAGGAAAATTAGGCAGTATCTTCTGCAAATTAAGAGTGACATGGAAATGAGGCAATTCTTACATAAGTCACTCTAAACAATAATATTAATATCTCCTATATTGTTCTTGAATATCCAATAAATCAAATAAGATTTTGCATTCAGATTACTTGGGAAGTGTCAGCATTCCCCATTTCATTTTCAATGTGTCCTGTTCTAAGAACCTCTGATAGGTGAACCTGTAGGCTCTATCCAGCGTAACTGAGATCTATATTACAATTGATCAATTTACACATTTGTGTGCTTTACATCAAACTGAAAAGTGACATAAGTTCTCTAATGCTCATTTCAATTGTCATGAGCACACAAACTATCTTCTAGAATATTCCTGCAGTTACGAACGATTTCATATAACATCCTGCATTCTTCATCTGAGTACTATTGCTTGTTTCTTTGACTGGATAAAAGTCCCTTTGTAAACAGTTATAGTCTTACTTCTTTGGTCCATGGCTTTAACTTGTATAAATTGTATTAACACTGTGAGTTTTTCCTCTTAACCCCTATTTAACCAGGCAGGAGGTCATACAGAAGACTACTTAAGGATTAAGGAGAAAAACAAAAGAAATTTACAGTTTGGTAACTCTGTGGATACCATCCCTTTCATAGGGAAATTAGAGAATATTGTGAAATTCACACACTCAGAGAATAAAATCCGATGTGGTGGAACTGATATGGAAACAGTGGTGTGGGTTTTGTCCAGTGCGGTTCCAAGACCTTTCAGCATCACCAGCTTACATATCATTTAACTCAGAGGTGGACAGACTTCACAGGATCCAGGAACTTGGATGGGAAAAATATTATATCTTTAGTTTCACTAACCTCAAACTGAAATTTAGTATCTTTCAATTAAAATGTAGGCCACAAACCACCTACCACCTTTCCTGTGATTTTGTTGCCAAGAGAAGTCACAGATATTCTCACATCCTATTACAGTCACTGTAGCCATCTCAAAATACCTTTACACTCATTACTACTTCACAATTATGGTAGTTATTATAACTGCTGCCAATTTGGTTTATTTAATAATGAATTATTAACAACACACATTTCACAATTTTTAAAAATCTGGCAAATGTATTTCAATAAAAGTAGTTTCCTTTGTAATCCTGCATACCTTATTATGCATTTAAAAACATCACTCTAAAAAGAACCTATAGGCTTTGTCAGACTGACAAAAGGTCTATGACATCCAAAAGGTTACAGTCCCTGAAACTGAAAGCATTTGATATGCAACATCCAGGTTTCTAGAGTAAATCATTTCTTGTTAGTATCTTTTGAAGTTGAAGCAAACTTAACCTTGAAATCAACACAGTCTCAATGCTGTAAATAGATGATTCTGATGAGAGTCCTTTTTCCCCCTTATTTTGCCATAAGGAAAGACCTGTAGATTCTGAAGTAGCTCCGCTATTATAGCTTAGGCTGCTTTCTTCTAATGATAAACTTTGTCATTGACATTTTGCCAATCAACATTGAATTGTTTACTTATTCTGTGTTGCTAAAATCCAGTCTGTTTTATTAAGGAATTGAATACAATTATTTTATAACTCTAAAGCATATAGAGAGCATCAAGAAAATCATTGCTACCTGGAAAAACTATAATGATAATTCCTAATTTTGAGTAAAAGAAGCAAACATCAAAATACCCCCATCAAAGATACTGTTTTTAAATGACAGTGCTACTCGCTATTGGTCCTATTCATACTTACTGGAAATATTGCAAATCAATGAACATATTTCTAGAAGTGTTAAGAATATGACCTCTGAGTTATTATGAGAGAAATTAAACAATGAGATAATGCCTCAGTAGTTGTGCCTGGAGTGTAAGCACATTAGATTTTTTGGAAAATCCTCCATGGAGACTCTGGCCAAAAATAGACATATCAAATGCCAGCAAGTCAAATGAATATTCATTCATTGAAAGGTATTGAGAAATTATTTGTGCATTCACAACTTATTTTTGAAGCTACTGTTCAAAGTGTTCATCTCCAAGAGTAAAATAAAGGTGATCAGAATTCAGAAACTAACAAAGAATACAGAAAAGAACAATATTATTCTTGCATTAAATTTATATATAGCTTACATACTATAAAATATGTATTCTTCATTTAAATAGTCAAATGATTATTTTCTATTCATCAGTAGGTATATTAAATGTGCTGCTCTAAAAATTTTTTTTTTCCAGTTACATTGGTAAGATTTAGCTAGTTTGGTTATAAATCTAGGCTTCAATTAACTTGAATACCAGAGGTTTTCTTTGAATTACAAGCCACAAACATCACCCAACTTGTATGCAATGACAGAAAATTCAAAATTACTCAACCTGGGAAAGAAATGAACTACAGCAATGCAAATCCCCCCTCCTTCAATTTGCAGTACATATTGTTATAGGAATAGAGATAAAAAGCCTTCTTAATCACAGTTATCAAATTACTCCTTCAAGAATTAGAACAATTTTTAGTGACTATTTTTATCTGTGTTTGAATTAAAGTAGATCTACCTGTGATAATTTAGTTTTAGGGCTATTGCTTTCCTCTCTAGGTAATTATTTCAATTTTGAAACACAAAAATAGCTTACATGATGCCTTAGTGAAGACCATCCAACGCTTTCCTTTTCACAGCTGAATTTTCAGAGGAAGATACTGCAAATGTGCACATTTGCTCAAACAACCAAAAAGCAACTGCATGCGCACATGTCAGGGGTTCCACCCCAACTTCCTTGGCATAGTCCAGATTATTTTTCTCTAAACAGGAAGCTGTTGACAGTTTTCACTGGTATTTTCAGAATACTTGATTTACTAGAAAACCCCCAACTTTTGTTTCAAACTATAACGTTCTTTACCACTGTGCCTATTGTTGCTCCTTATGAATGCTACAAACAAGACAGAGACCAAATTCTGAACTATTTTAGGCTGATTCAGAATACGGTAGCAAATACATACATACATATATATATATATAAAGGCAAACTTAGCCACATATTGCCAAGCTGTGCTGGCGTCTTTAAACCCGAAACAATACTGAAGAGGAGATTCCTGGAATTCAACGGGGAATATCTGGCTCAAGCTGCAAAGTCTGTATCTCTAAACTATGTCACGTTAGCAAGTGCCGAACAAGGGAGGCGATTATATTTTAACCTACTTCCCAGAACATGAATCCAAATTTAACCAAATGCCAGAGATTCCACCCCAAATGAACAACTCAAAGCTGCTTCACATTTTTGCCTCCGGGTACAACAATAATTGCTCATGAAGACAAACTTGTAAGAGGTGAGAGAGAGGGGAAAGCCACTGTGATTTATAAACACGTCTTACTATTGTATATAAAGCAAGCTGATTACCTCACACAGCAGAAGTGCAAGATTTAACAGTCCATGCTCCGCAGCCCCTGGGACGCAGAAGCAGCAGCGTGGAGAGCAGCGGCGGCAGCCAGCACCCACCCAGCCTCTCGCAGGCCTTTGACCGTGTGGACTCAGCCACAGGCTCTGCCTCTAGCTGACGTCAAAGTCCCTGTCACATGGCCAGATGAAAGCCAAGAGAGCATTGGTTGTCGTAGCAACCACAGAACAGCTCTGAAATTATTTCAATAGGTCATCTGTCACTGTGGTGTGTATGTGTGTGTGAGTGCGTGTGTGTGTCTGTGTGCACACCCCACCACCCATCACGGACAGCTCCCCGACAACCTCAGCCCTTGAAGTGATGACTGCAAACTGCCAACAACTTTCCTCTTCAGGGCTGCGGAGGTCTGCTCCGCACAGTTACTGGCAGGAAAAGGCATGCCCCTCTCAAGTCCCACTGGTCCCACTGCCACCAGCATGAAGCTCGTGGCTCTCTCTCTCTCTGTGTAGAACAGAAGGAAAGAACTGAGAAATTCTGGGAGTAGTATTCCAAGCTAATTAAATCTGTTTGTAAGTAAATGGAATAAAAACTGAAGCTCAAAAGGGAGCTGGAAGAAAAGATATTTTTAAAATGATCTAAGAATCCGCATCCTTGTACTGAGTCCACGCTAGTAATGGCAAGACAGAGAAGAAGGGGTGTGGTGGCCCCGAGTCAGATCCGAGTCTGATGAGCCTCGTATGAAGTAGGATGGGGAATCAGGTGAGATGAATTTGGGATCTGTATATTGTGAACTGTCTATGCAGGAATGAACGACTGAAAGAGCTTCAAAGCACTGCTGCTTTAAAATACTTGACACTGAAAAGTTTCTTGGGCTTTTACTTTAGGGGTCACCATACAAGTGCTAAATTCTCCCCTTCAAAATACTCTTGTCCACATCCCCTTGGGACTCAGCATGGAGAAAAATGGGTAAGTGTCCCCAAACACAAACCTCAGTGAAAGTCTAGGGCAGCAGAAGAAAAGGACAGCCCTGCCTATTTTCTAACTTCAGCTTCGTTTCCCTTAGGACCAGCCTCACTTACTGCTAATACCACACACAAGGGCTTATTTCCCAGTTCCTTCTCCCTCTTAATTAACAGGAAGTCCATTCAATAAAATGAAATGAAACCCAGAGGAAGGTCTTCTGAAAAATACATTCAGAAAATGTATACACATTCAAAGAGGAAAGAGATTAACAGGCGAGGAGAAAAGATTGCTCTCAAAACCTTAAGGATCTTCCCATGCTGGAGTTATCGGGATGTCTAATCTGGATTCTTTAAACAGGAAAAAAAATAAAAAGTCTAGGGTGCTACAAAATACAAGTGGAAGCTAAGCCAGCTGAGAAGATTATATTTATGTCACTGCAAAAGAATGAAATTTCTTTGGTTCGAGTCAGGAATTGCTTCTAGAACAATAAGACTAATGTTCAAATTGTCTGACCATAGAATCCTCCTATCCCATCTCCCTCTTTCTTTACTTCTGTCCCAGCCCCAACTGGGAGAAAAGATACATTTTTATTTGAAAAGATAGCTTCCTGATGCTATTATTAGCTGTAGCACTGCAAAAGTAACATTAAAGTGTAAGGCTATAAGGAACACTCCCCCTTTCATTTCAGATTAATGATAGCTAGGAATTTACCTATTAGCGCAAGCTCATTGAATTCAAGGTCTATCTCAATGCCTCAAGATGCTGCACCGATGGCAGATTTCGGCCGCAATCACAATTCACAGATTTGTGCTTTGTTCCAGTGGATAGCTCTGGTTTTCTGTCAGAAATGCACATCACAGCGATGGAGGAGAGGAGAGAGAGCATTTCCTTCTAGACTTCCAGGGACCCATGTGCTCTGAACTGTCTGCTTTACCATCTCTTTGACTCTAAATCCACAGCTGCCTGATCAGCACTTCCTCTTTATGCAGAGAGACTGCAGTACCACAGTTTGCCTATAGGTGATGTCCTCTGAAACAAGAAGTTACCAGTTCTAAAAATTCCTAAAATTCTGGCCTTTAATTAGTTGAAGATTTAACCAATACCCACACTTTTTCATTTTGAATTTTCTATCACTTTTAAGACTAAGCATACTTTATTGTATACTGACTTAGGCACTCAATGTAAGTTAAAATTATCAGTGGACTGACCTTCAAAATGAAAAGTGGATAGTTGTAATTCTTTTCTTTGTAGCGTGCTTCCAACCTGCCGTCACTGATTTACCTTTGCAGGTCACCTAGAATTAGAGATTCCTCTTCCAACAAAGGAAGTTACTGATCTTCTGCAGGGTTGAAATTGTGGTAATGATCTCTTTGGAGCTCAGTGAAAGTATTGTTCATTTAGTTGTGTCTGATTCTTTGTGACCCCGTGGACTGTAGCCTGCCGGGGTCCTCTGTCCATTGAATTCCCCAGGCAAGAATACTGGAGTAAATTTTCTTCTCCAGGGGATCTTCCTGACCCAAGGATAGAACCCGGATCTCCTGCATTGCAGGCAGTTTCTTTATCATCGAGGCCACCAGAAAGTCTAAAAGCGTCATGCGTGCATGCTAAGTCGCTTCAGTCATGTCAGACTCTTTGTGACCCTATGGACTCTAGCCTGGCAGGCTCCTCTGTCCATGGGATTCTCCAGGAAACAGTACTGCAGTGGGTTGCCATGCCCTCCTCCAGGGGAATCTTCCTGACCCAAGGATCAAACCTACATTCTTATGTCTCTTGCATTGGCAGGTGGGTCTTTTACCACTAGTGCCACTTGGGAAACCCCAGGTTGCTACCAGTCTGGCTAATTAATCCAAATGTAGTTGGAAATATCATAGGAAATACACATGAGGGCCTTCTCTAACACAACCCACCATGTTGAAGAGAATACGAGTCATTTTCTTTTTAAAATAAAAACTCACTTTTTAGGTGAAAATGATTCACTGAATTTAAAAATACTCCGTCCAAAATAGTACTGCACTATAGTTTTCACTTGCTGTATGAATGTCAAGGTTGCCTATTATTAGTTTGACCACTTTGCCGGAAATAACTGGTAAATGCCACTAAACAAGCAGTCTAACTTGGGTTCACACACTTGAATTAACAGGTGGTTTAGACCATGAGTAGACAGCTATAATTAGCCTTTTATTTCTAGGTAGAAATGTTGCTGTGTCACTATCTCAACATTAGTGGGAAGGCCATAGACCTTCCCACTTACAGAAGTTTTTAGAAGCACTGGGTTCAAACCTCATCTGGGCAAGTTACTCAATGCCTACATCCTAAGGTGGTTATGAGGATTATAAAGTTAAGGTTTTCTAAAATTCTGACACCCTGCCACAGGGTAAGTGGCTCAAGGTATATGTCAATTCTTACTTATCTGTCTGATTCTGATAAGTTTACAAAGAGCTTCAGGAAAAAGATGAATCTTACTCGTCTCTACAACTCTGTGGTTAGCACAAGGCCCAGAACACAATGCGTGCTCAATAAATGTTGGTGACGCCTCTGTGCTTAGTCATGTTGGACTCTTTGAGACCTCATGGACTGTAGCCCGCCAGGGTCCTCTGTCCATGGGGATTCTCCAGGGAAGAATACTGGAGTGGGTTGTCATGCCCTCCTCCAGGGGATCTCCCCAACCCAGGGATCAAATCCAGGTCTCCTGCATTGCAAGCGAATTCTTTACCAGCTGAGCTACCCGTAGACTAGTAGACTAGAGCTACCCGCTAGACCAGTAGACTGGGAAATAAATGCAGAGAAGGAAATGGTTTTTTCTTTCTGCTAACAAAGGAGAGCCTCCCTTTAACCCCCCAAAAAGGCCAAAGAAGGAAGAAAAAATACTGAGTAATCACAAAATTTTCTAGCAATGAATGAATTTAAGTAAATTTGTCAGGTAAATCAAACTTATCCCTACGAAATCATGTCTATTATAAGTGTACGTAAGTTATATACTGATGTATTTTATGGCTATTGCTATTGATATTGGGTAATCTTTTACATTAACTGATCAGTTGAGCACCCACTATATCTGGAGCATCTTTTTAAGTGCTATAGGTGTATTAAATCATTCACTATAATAACTATGAGGTAGGAGGTATTCTTTTCCACATTTCAAAACTAAAGAAACTTAAGCATAGAGAAGTTAAATAACTTGCCTGTCTAGTACATGGCAGAGTCAGTATTTACACCCAGGAAACCTAGCTCCATAGATTTTGGAGATAATTTACATTTGATATATTTGTGAAAAGCACTGGATTATTTCTTATGGCTATTTTATACTTGGGGGTTGTTTTATTTTTAATTTCTAATGAGTGGGGGAAGCCCAGCTGATCTTTTTTGCGCTTGAGAACTCTGCTCATCTTAACTTAGCTTTGGCCTAAGGAGTAGCATGGGCTTTCCTGGTGGTTCAGACAGTAAAGAATCTGCCTGCAATGCAGGAAACGCAGGTTCAATCCCTGGGTGGGGAAGATCTCCTGGAGGAGGGAATGGCTACCCACTCCAGTATTCTTGCCTGGAGAATCCCATGGACAGAGGAGCCTGGCAGCCTACAGTCCACGGGGTCACAAAGAGCTGGACACAGCTGAGTGACTAACACACACACACAAGGAGTAAGATGCCAAGAAAGCGTAATCCAGAACACTTGAATCAAGAAAAATGGGTAAAGTAAAATACTGAAAATATCCTAATAAAGCCACCCAAATTATTATAGTCTTAACCGAAGCAAATATTTGGGTCTCACAGGCTTCAGTAATTTTTGTTTCACAGTATAATGGAGTTTTTTTGTGTTCAAACTAATATTCTCACTGAGATAATAATGGGTAGATTTTTTTTTTAAGTGACTGGAAGGCATCAAAGAGTAGAAAGGGCAGCAATCTTTAAGTACCAAGATCTCAGATAAAAAGAAAATATATTGATATAAGCCCAACAATCTCCACATTATCTGTTGTGTTTTCCCTCAAACTACTTGATAATTCCCAAGTGGTACGGGACTCCTAGCATTCTCAAAACTGGAGAGACAAACTTTGTGTATCTGGATTGTATTAATGTCAATATCCTGGTTATAACACTCTACTACAGCTTTGCAAGATGTTACTTTTAGGGAGAAAGCGAAGGGAGAGCATATGGGTTCTTTCTGTATCGTTGCTCACAACTGCATGAGAATCTACACTTATCTCAAAATAAAAGTTTAATTAAAAATTTTAAATGAAAGTGACATATGACATTTCAGTCAAAAATTGAGGGTATTGTTTCAATAGAGTTACATACATTTCTGAAGAATTGTTTAAGCAGAAGAAAAATGATCCTAGATGGAAATATAGAGATATAGAAAGGGCAGATATATGAATTTAGATGAATACTACCTTTATAAACCCCAATGTATTATAGGAGCTAACATGTATATAGATTCAAAATATAGGGCAACATTAGCACAAAAGGTAAGAGAAGATGAGAATCAAAGTTTTCTAAAATTCTTATATTCTGGTCAAAATCCTAATTAGTGTTCATGGCCACAGAAGTTTTTTCCAACACATTATAAATTATCAAAACCACAGAGTATACTCTTTGTACACAGGGGAACAAAGCTAGGACTCAATATTAAAAAGACAAATAGAAAATCTCTAAACGGAAACCAAGTAATACATTTCTAAATAACCCATGAAAAAAAGATTTACATTCCAGTGTAGAAATATTTTGAACCGAACAACAAAAATGTAATATACCAAAATTTACATGCACCTAAAGCACTATTTCCCTGGGGCTCAGATGGTAAAGAATCTGCCTGCAATGCAGGAGACCTAGGTTTGCTCTCTGGGTCAAGAAGATTCCCTGGAGAAGGGCATGGCAACCCACTTTAGTATTCTTGCCTAGGAAACCCCATGAACAGAGGAGCCTGGTGGGCTACAGTCCATGGGGTCGCAAAGAGTCGGACACAACTGAGTGATCAACACTCTCTCTCTCAGAACCATAACTGTCTTTTACTGTCAGACACTCTTGCACATTAATAAACCTGACTTTTACAAATCATCAAGGATTAAGGATTATATTCCGTCTTACTGCCAAGAGATAAAGAAATAGACTCTAAAACATGAGGAATCTAGATACTTTCTTGTGGTGCTTGTGTTGAAATGCAATTCCTATAAACAAGAATATGGCATCAGTCCTGAAATTTATCTGCAACCACAAGTCAAACATTTTGCTGAGTTTTTGTCCAAAATGTGAACATCAAGGATTCCTGCTGCATTGCAATCAAAAGTGTTTGAATTTTGGAATCAGGTACACTCAGATTTAATTGTGGGCTCCCCAATCATGACTTTTCATCTCTGTGACTTTGGACAACTTACTTAACCTTTCTGAATCTTCATTTGATTATCTGTGAAACAGCGATAACTAATGACCTTGCAGGGCGGTGATAAAGAGTGATGCTCAAGTTTAGTAGTGCCTCTGAAATAGCTAAAGAGAGAGCTAAACTTCACAATTAGGAAGGATAATTAAGAAATGTGCTAATTAGGGTCCATTTTACCCTAAGTTTATGCTGTCTAAAGAATAAACTTACATGAAGTGATTTCTGATTTTCATGGAATTCCTTAGTAAGTAAATTACAATAACTCTTAACATCAAGAGAACTATGAATTTGCATTTATAATGAATTTGCATTTTCATAGCCTATATTTCCACTTTATAGCATTTAGTGATAGTTAAAACCACAGCATAGAATCATAGTTAGCCTATTAAGTTATTCATTTTACATAAAAGAGGGAAAACAGGATTAAACTTGCATTAGCTTCTCTTCTAAAAAATCCATCCCTAAAAATGCCTGCATCACATACTTCAAAAATGGCAAATTCCTAGTTCTTTTATTAATGTGAAAACTCTTCCATAATAACCCTCACACAGACTTATAGAAAACAAATGTGTTAACAATGCAAAAGATGTGACTCTTGCTTTAATAAAATCAATGTATATAAATCCTAATGTACAAAATAATTAACTAGGACATTTAAAGCATAACTACCTTCCCTGGTGAATATAAAATGCAATTCAGTTATAGAAAGGGGGCTTCCCTGGTGGTTCAGACAGTAAAGAATCCGCTTGCAATGCAGGAGACCCAGGTTCAATCCCTGGGTCGGGAAGAACCCCTGAAGAAGGGAATGGCTATCCACTCCAGTATTCTTGCCTGGAGGACAGAGAAGCCTGGCAGACTACAGTCCGTGGGGTCACAAAGAGTCAGACAAAAAAACAATTTATTACAACTTTTCAAAAAGACATTTGTCCTAAAGGAGATTGCCATCTTCTTGACTATTGCTCTAATAGGCTACTGAGTTCAGTTACCATGTTTAGGCAACATGATTAATGCTCTTCTTCCCTGCTCCTGAGGTGTCCCTGCTTTAAACCCAGGAAATTGTGAACTTGTTATCCTATGTGTCAGAGGTGAATTAAGGTTGTCTATTAGCTCACTTTAAAATAGGGAGATTATTCTGGAATATCTAGTGACACCAATGTGATTATGAAGGTCCTTAAAAGTGGAAGAGAAAGGTAGAAAGATGGCTGCGTGGAAAGTTCTTGGCCTGATGTTGCTGGCTGTGAAGATGGACAAAGGGCCATGAATCAATCAGTCTTCCTCTAGGAGCTGGGAAAGGAAAGGAAATTGCTACTCCTGAGCGTTTGCATCCTCCTAAAATCTGTATGTTGAGAACCTAACCATTAATGTAATAGTATTAGGAAGTAGGGTCTTTGGGGATTGCTTAGGTCTTGAGAGTAGAGCCCTCATGAATGGTATGAGGTGCTTATAAAAGAGGCCCCAGAGAGCTTGCTTGGCCCTTCCACCACATGAGGACACAATGAGAAATCTACGACCTAGAAAAGGACCTTCACCTGATCATGAGAGCACCCTGATCTTGGACTTTCAGGCTCCAGAACTGTGAGCAATACATTTCTGTTGTTTATTAGCCAGCTGGTTTATGGTATTTTTGTTATAGCAGCCTGAATGGACTAAGAAGTGAATCCACTCCTAAAGCCTGTGAAAGGGGACACAGCCCTGCCTACATCTTGAGTAGAGCCTAGTGAGACCCATTTAGGTTTCTGGCCTCCAGAACTGATAGATAATAAACGTGTATTGCTTTAGCCACTAAGATGGGGATAATTTGCCATGGCAGCAATAGTAAACTAACGCAGCAACAGGTGTGTCCTGGGCACGTCTCCCAAGTGCAACTTTGCGGGAGAAATGAAGATGAACTCAGCCTCAAGCAACTAGCAGGGCAGAGGAAGGGAGACAGCAAATATCCCACGAGAAGCACAGCAAAGTACTACAGAGCTTCAGTGGGGGGAACTGTCCTTCTCAGCTGGGAGCAAATGCATTACCAGAAAATCTACAGCAATATCTTCACATCATACATTCCAGAAGGCCAAGGACTGCCCTTCCATCAAGTCCTCTGATTCCAGAATTTCCATCTATGAAAGGACTTCAATTGCAATAACAATATTTTCAAGGACTGGGCTGACGTTCAAGTCAAAGAATGTGCTAAACAGCGAGCAAGAAAAGAAACCGAGGGACCACACTGCTCTCTCGCTGTCATCTACGAGTAAGATGTAACTCAGTATTGCAGGAAAGAGTGTATTCTCTGGCTGGGTGGAATGGGATGTTTTGGTTTTTATAAAAACTTTTTATTTCATATTGGGATATAGCTGATAACAATGTTGTGATAGTTTCAGGGGAACGGGTGAAGGGACTCAGCCATACATACACATGTATCCATTCTCCCCCACACCCCCCTCCCCTCCAGACTGCCGCATGACATTGAGCAGAAATATCTGTGCTATGCAGCAGGCCCTTGTTGGTTATCCATTTTAGATAGAGCAATGTGGACCTGCCAATTGGAATGGGGTGTTTTATACCCAAAGCGATCCTGGAGGTCTGTCCTGTTAAATCTGCCTTGAGGATGTTTTAATTTCCTGTATCTTATCTGTGGAAAGCAACAACATTTTTCATATTGATGCCAACCAGAGAACCAAAAGCAAGATCTCTCTGAAGAGGCAGTGTGATCACTGAAATGGTGCTGCATGGAGACCCCTGGGATATGGCTCCAGACCACCAGGACCAAGACAGCCTGAGAGTTAAGCTGATTGCCAGAGCTTTTAGGGCCTTGATTTTTTTTTTTTTAACATGTAAAATGAGATGTTCAATGATTGACTTTCCCATAGTGTAAGGTTGTTGGCATCCTCAGGGCTCAGTCATGAGATCAGTAACCTCACGAAATAGAAGTGAGAGCCCCCAGTGCTGGGTAAACTTGTGCCAGGGCTGGAGGGACTCAGAGAACTTTCCAGAGCAGCAAGATTTGACATTGGCCTTTTCGCCAAGAAATTTTGTTATGAGGAATTTCACCATGCAACACTCAATTGCCAGTATAGAGAGCTTAAACAGGAATGGGAGTAGAGAAGCAATTTGGTAGAGGGCGGGGAGATTGAGGCGACCCTCCCCAAAGGAGGAGAATCATGAAGTCAAGATGAAAAGAAGACTCCTGACTCATTGAGGCTGTTCGCTTGGGAATGAGTAACAGAGGAACCTTTTAAACAAGGATGAGGGGCTTGGAGTCTGAGTCCTACATCCCGAGTCCCCAGCTGAGTGTCTGAGCTCCGCAGGCCTCTCCAGTTCCTCCAGATTCCTTGGGGTCTATGAGCACCTCAATAGCGAATGAGTAACTTCTCTTTTTGCCTTGCCAGCTTGAGTGGATTTTCCATCATTTGAAGCCACTGAGCTCTAATATATACATCATTGGCCCATCTTTGTCCTTCACAGAATTAGTGTCACTGATTCCTCAAAATGGAAGAGAATTTTATCTAGATTTATTGATATCTGACCTAGATATCGATGATATTTGCATTCATTCGCTCTTTCACTTTCACTCACTTATTCACCTAATAATCTTCAACGAGTGCTTTCCATGTGTGTCAGGGGAATAGCAATGAATAAGAAAGACTTGGACTTTGGTCTCATGGAGTTTATAGTGATTGAATAATTACAACCTTTAGCACAGAAGGAGAGCTACCCGGTGCCCGCCATGGAGGAGTCCACAGTCTGGGAGTCCACAGAAAAGGTCTCAGAAGATATGACCCTTGAGTGCAGAAGAAAGAGTGAGTCAGTTGAGGAGCTGGGAGCAAGTCAGTTCACTGAGCAAAGAAAAAAATGGGCTTAAAACCTCTGAGATGAGAGGGTGCACAGCGTGTTTCAGGAATTGAAAAAGAGGCCAGGATGCAGAGCACTAAGAAAAGCAAGTGGCACATGATGAGCGAGCCGGTCGTGGGCAGCTTATGGGGGGCTTTGTAAACCTATGTAACCAGGTAACGGTTATCAGGTGGCAGACTGGATCCTAGGTTCATCTGAGCTCTAATACAAAGACCGATTAAATGTTTTTTTTTGTTGTTGTTGTTACTTTCTTTTCTTTTTTTTTTTTTTTATTTTATTTATTTTTTTTTTCCAGTGGGTTTTGTCATACATTGATATGAATCAGCCATGGATTTACATATATTCCCAATCCCGATCCCCCCTCCCACCTCCCTCTCCACCCGATTCCTCTGGGTCTTCCCAGCGATTAAATGTTTTTAAAGTTATGTTTTGGGTTTTTTTTTTTTTAAATTCCTGATTCTGAAGGTAAGACATGGTGATTACACAGAGTATGTATCTTCTATTGGCACAAAAAGCCCTATGCAAATGGCCCCCAAGTTACGTATCATCAAACAATCATCTTCAACAGATCTGTTAATCTGCAGACACTAGACAGCTTTAGAATGCCTTTAATGATAGGATTTGTCCAGATTGAGCCCCAGAAAAGTCTCAGGATTAGGCTTCAGGGTAAAAATCTGTCCGTTACACAGAGAACCCCACATGCTTGCCCATATTTCAGCTGCTGGCCCGTTTTTACTGCATGAAAATGTAGACTTGAAGATAATCAAGTGACTACACTTGGGAAAATATTTGATAAACTATATCTTCACATTCCTGGTCTCTTCGTGGCCTGGTCTCCAGAAAGTCTCTGTCCATTTCAAAATCAGAAGATGCTGTTTTCATCATTCAACCATAGAAGCTCTTAGAATGTCCCTGCCTCTCTCCCCACTGCCAGCAGCTCCAATTCCTTGGTCAAGCTCAAATAGCACTTCTCATCAGCATTCATATACCAGGATAGAAGAACTTGCCGAGTGGTTCAGTGGTAAAGAATCCTCCTGCCAATGCAGGAGACCCGGATTCGATCCCTGGGTTGGGAAGATGCCCTGGAGAAGGAAATGGCAACCCAGTATTCTTGCCTGGAAAATTCCGTGGACAGAGAAGCCTGGTGGGCCACAGTCCATGGAGTTGCAAAAGAGTCGGACATGACTTAGTGACTAAACAACAACCCGGATGGGAGCATCTTGTTCTTCCTCCTGGGAAGGCTCTGCAAGGAGGCTCTGAGGAATCAACCTTTCCCTCCAAGCTGGAGTGGCAAGAGGACGAGCCCCGCGAAGCCTGGGCAGTGCTTAATTAAGATGCCATCCTCTTCGCAATTAATTGGCAGATTGTTTTTCAGAGTTCAAGCCTTAGAATTTGTACCTTCTGGATTGTCATTTTATTTCCCTGCCACCCACATTAAAAGAAAAGTTTCTTTTGCCTACCTTTGCAGTTCCCAAGCCTAATAATAATCACAGTTTCAGCCTCTTGCCTTGAGTTTCTGACAGCATAAATAATGCAGGTGCACTGAAATAAAATGTAGCTCTGCTGGCTTTTACTTCTTTAGCCAATCAGCTATCAAAAAAAAAAAAAAATTAAGAGACTGAATTGATAGAAAGATGCATTTTACTGTCCAGCTGCCAAGAGGGCACTGCCTACAATGAGGATTTCGGAATAATAACCCTAAAGAGAGGAGGTTCAGAGCGTCCCATTCACAGCAGCCGCAGCCTGAAAGACACATTGTTCCTGACAGGTCAGGTGGAAGACCCCTCGCGTGAATGCGGCATTCTGAGGAAATGCTAAGCCATCCCATTTTTAAAAAGACCCTCTGACACCAGAAATTTCAACCATGATTTGGTTCTCAGGGAGCAATCTCTTATCCTCACAGGTGTGGGATAATCAGGCATCTAAGAACTGCAGCTTCTCCAAAAACAGCTGCGGAAAGGATGAAGATACAATTGGTCCATTTAGAATCTGTGTGGTGGATTCCCAGGCTTAATGCTTGCATTCTGAGAGCTGTGGCAGGGTTGAGAAATGCGGCTTTCTAGCTGATGGAAAGAGGAGGACCCCTAATAGAAGGACTTCACCCCTGGGAGGCATCGGGACTGAGAAATACATTTTCTAAAATGTCAACATATATAAACATTATAAAGGGAAATGCTCCAAAATTACATATTCACTCATTCCATTATCGGGCTTAATACCTTTACCCCCATTTTTTTCTCATGCTCTCTTCCAAACTTTAATGCTGACAGGAAAAAAATGACCATAGTTACAATGATAATATTTAGGTATGATTCTTTTGGGGGGGCTTGTTTTGCATTTGGCAGTGTGCTGAGTGCTTCATGTGAATTACCTCATTTGATTTTTCACAATAGCCCCATGAGGTAAGTACCATTATTATAGCCCTGAGGACACTGAGTTTTAGAAGAGTGACCATCCTGTGCCTGAGATGCCTGACTTAATCCATGGAGTCAGATAATTCACACAAGAGCTGGCACTCAAATCCAGAAGCCAAAGATTTTCCCTTTTTTTCATTAATTGTGGGCTGATTCATACTTTTTAAAGCCTTCAAAGCCTCCATATTTATCCTTTTCAGTTGCTATATAAATCTAATGAAATGATGTACCATAGTATATTTAATGTTAATTCTCTGATTGCTACAGTTTGCTTGCTTCTAGATCTTCTCTACTATAAATAGCAACATATAAACATCTAAGACGTGGGTTTGATTCCTGCGTGGGGAAGATCTCCTGGAGGAGGTCATGGCAATCCACTCCAGTATTCTTGCCCGGAGAATCCCATGGACGGAGGAGCCTGGCGGGCTACGGTCCACAGGGTCACAAATGTTAGCATATACTAACCCTTGACCTTTGGACTTCTCCAAAACAATACACTTGAAAATATGCAGCCAGTATTTGAATTATCTACATTGGCACCAGCTTTCTAATGCTTTCATAGCAGGAAGTGGCGAACACCCAGATACCTGGAAAAGCAACAGGGGAACAAAACCAAACAGGGACATTTTAATCCTCAAGTGTATAGAAAATTCATAGTAAGTAAACCTGCATGTGAAATTCCCAAGGAGAGTTTTGTAGAGGAAGTGAATAACACATGTGCAAGTAATCGAACATGCGCATACACACACACGAAGTGATTTATTCACTATCATACACTGGTGTCCCCCTGAAATTCATATGTTGAAGTTCTAACCCCCAATGGATAGTGTTAGGAGGTGGAAATTTGGGGAAGTGAAAAGATTATGAGGGCAGAGCCCTCAAGAATAGGATTAGAGCTCTACTGTGTTCTGAAGAGCTCCTCCTCGCTTCTACTATGTGACAATCCAAGAAGACAACCATCTGTGAACCAGGAAGTCGACCTGCACTAGACACCAATATGCCAGCACCCTGATCTTAGATTTTCTAGGCACTAGTCTTGGAGGAATACATTTTGTTATTTTTAAGCTATGGTAGTCTGTTATATTTTGGGAACCTGATGCGAAGAACTGACTCGTTGGAGAAGACCCTGATGCTGGGAGGGATTGGGGGCAGAAGGAGAAGGGGACAACAGAGGATGAGATGGCTGGATGGTATCACCGACTCAACGGACACGAGTTTGAGCAAGCTCTGGGAGTTGATGATGGACAGGGAAGCCTGGCATGTTGCAGTCCATGGGGTCGCAAAGAGTAGGACATGACTGAGCGACTGAACCGAACTGAACTGAACAGACTGAATTGTCTGTTATAGCAGCTTAAATGGACTGAGACATCTAAATTTGTGCTTGAAAACTCAGATCACTTCAATTCAAACAATTGCTTTTCCCCCCAGAAAGCTTCTAAATATTCAACACATAAATGAGCTAAGTCTTTCTGATTTCTCATTTACAAATCTTTTAAAAAGTCATTTAAATGTATTTTTATTGCAATCTGATGAAACTGATGGCTATTTTTTAATATTTATTTATTTATTTAGATGGTAAAGAATCTGCCTGCAATGTGGGAGACCTGGGTTGGATTCCTGGATCGGGAAGATCCCCTGGAGAAGGGAATGCAACCCACTTCAGTATTCTTGCATGGATAATCCCATGGACAGAGGAGCTTGGTGGGCTACAGTCCACGGTGTTGCAAAGAGTTGGAAGCAACTGAGCGACTAACACTTTCAGTTCCACTTTTATTTGACTGTGAGGGGTCTTAGTTGCAGCAGGTGAGCTCTCTAATTGTGGCTCTGTGGGCCCCAGAGTGCGAAGGTTCAGTAACTGCAGTGGGTGGGCTTAGTCACCCAGCAGCAGGTAGGATCCTAGTTCCCCAATCAGAGATCAAACCTTTGTCCACTCGCATTGCAAGGCAGATTCTCAACCACTGGACCACCAGGGAAGTCCTGACTATTATGTTTTTTAACCAATAAAAAGTATACAGTAGCAAACTGGTATTTATTAAGTACTTAGCAAATGGTAACTACAGTGTCAGAAACTTTACATACATGAACCAACATATTTTTACAATGATCTTTGAGGTGTAGGGGGTCTTCCCTGGTGGCTCAGACAGTAAAGAATCTGCCTGCAATGCAGGAGACTTGGGTTTGATCCTTGGGTTGGGAAAAGCTGCTGGAGAAGGGAATGGCAACCCACTCCAGTATTCTTGCCTGGGAAATCCCATGGACAGAGAACCTGGCAAGTTACAATCCACGGGGTCACAAAGAGTCAGATACAACTAAGCAACTAACACACACATGGAAGAGAGTATAGAAAAATTAGTAACCTTCTCAGGTCATGTAGCTAGTAAGTAGTGCAGAAGAATATGAATCAAGTCTCTGAAGATTGTGATTCCTGTGGCTTGGTCCTACACAGCCCATGAAGAGGGCGGGACCTTCCAAACCCACAGTTCCACAGCCACACATTTCTTGACCTCTTCCTAAGTGGTAGGCCTCCACCAGGTCTGGGGTCCAGAGATGAATGTGACCACCATAGTGGTCCTTAAGGTGCTTACAATCTACTGGGAGGGAATGACAGAAAAGCAAATGAATATGATACAAAACATATTGAAACCCGTGTTATAAAGAGATTCAAGCAAAGAGCTCTGGAAATTCAAGACAGGCACCAGTATGCACTGGCATATACACTGTTTCTTTGAGCCCACAGTAGCATTACAGTAGAAAAAAAATATTTCAGCAACCTATTTACAAATTCTGTTTCTCAAGATCTCTCTTGGGTTGCAAGTAAAAAAATCACTGTTTCTCCCCCAGGCTACAAGGCTCCCATGTGCTGTCTGGAAAGCGTCAGGCAGAGTTCTTGTGCTCTGGAGTATTAAATGAGAAATATTTGTAGACCAATGAGCATTTTCTGAAAACATAAGCCAAAGCTGCCTTCCTCCAAAACAGGCTAAAAAACAAATTTCCAAAGATAAACTACAGGATGCATTGTTTGAGTTTTTTCATTCATATTCCATCTTTAAATATTAAAAAATGGAAGCTATTTAAAATATTTGGGGAAGTGGAAAGAAAGCCAAGTGAACATTTATTGATTCATGAAGCTGGAAAGGGGGACGTGATGCTGTGCTGTTGCATGTCAGATGTGTCTAGAACACGTTTCTCTTTTGTGTGAAGGACAGACATGAGCTGTCATTTGCCTGTTCGCTCTCAATTCTATTCCTTCCCTTCCTCAGCTCAGCTCTGTTTTGCAGGGAGCTGGACTTTGCCAGCTACACTCCCCAGAATCCTGCCCACTGACTATCTATTAGATCCCGGCAGAGGGGCACACTGGCATGTGTCTGGAAGATGGGAGGAGGAGAGAGGCCATTGTGCATCCTCTCTCTGCTTCCAGCGCCATGCCCAGCAGTGGAGGCAGCAGGCGGCTCTGGGCTGCAAGGGTGCTGACCGTTCCAGGAGCTGCAGCCTTGAGTGTCCGTGGCTCCAGGAGCCTTTGTAGTTCCAGCGGCAGCAATGGAAGGTCCAAGAGCAGATGCAGACATGGACAATTCCAAGGAGAGCACAGCTCTGGGACATCACCTCGGTTCTTTATTCTTCCAGTGGTAGCGGCTGTGTTAACCCACCTTCCGTTTTTTGTTCCTCAGCCCTTACTTTTGAAAGCAGTCCCCTATCTTAAACCTCCTTTTTTGACATACCTAATGTGGTTTCTATTTTCCTGATTAAACCTTTACTGATATAATTAGTCAAAAAAAAAGAAAAGAAAAGTCCTTTTCTGACAACCAGAATCATATTCAACCCAAACAAAACCCATAAAATGCAGTCAAATTGTTTTTCTAAGCCTTGTCAGGATATAAAAATGTCCTTTGATATTTTGCATTTATGCAGAGTTCAAAAGTTTTCTGATGACAAATGGCATTGCTTCATAGGATGCCAGAATAGTTTTGGCAGCTAGTTACAGTTTTAGAAAATTAAAAATATAGTGTGCATGTAGAATGTGAAAAAACTTTTTCCCTGCTGTTAGCAAGGCCATGAAATGTTCTGGTTAATAAAAAGAGAAGAGAAAGGGCTCTTAGTACTGGCTGAAAAACTAGGTCCTGGAAACCTCTTTTTAAAAGGCTGCAATTCTAAGAGGCACCCACATGAGAGATAAGAGGGATCCTTCAAGTTTAAGTTTCTGTACATAAGGTCTCCCCATTGGTGAAAATCACTCCCACCAGTGTCCTGAGTTTGGCCTGCCTTGGAATTTCACAGCACTCTTTAAGACAAAGGTACTAAAATAGTATTTTTGGCCAAACCTGATGAGACTTTCAGGAAATAAAAATGTAAAAACCATTAGCATCCAGGCTTCTTAAGGTCAACAGCATGGGGGAAAACATTTCCAGAAAAAGGGAAGGAGTCCATGAATGTTTCCAGGTTAATGGGTTCTCAAAATACTAGGAAATTAAAGACTGTACTCAAATATATTGTTCTTTGACTGAGTTGAGGCTCAGAATACAGGAAAGCCCTAGTGAGAAGCCATAAAATTCTCTGAGTATGATGGAAGTTGACAATAACCCGCTGGCAGCGTCGGTGGGGCAATTATATAGGGCAGCTCCAGTTGAGGCAGTGGAAAAGGAAAATTCTGGAAAGACCCCCTCGCTTTGCCTTCCAAAGTCCTAGGAAGAAAATTAAATGCAGCAGCTTACTTATTGATCTACATGGGGGCAGTCTGCATTGCAAATTTTCATTTCCTTTTGATCAACTGTCAAAAGGAAACATGTAAACCCTATAATTATTCTGAACAAAATGTCATTTAATTGTCATGAAACTTCTATATCCAGTCAATTGTTTCTTTGTTCTCATCTCAAAGAACAAGGAAAGAAAAAAATAGTCTCTGTAAGTAGAACACAGGACCTATGCTCTATTCTAACTGTCACTTTGCCCCATTCCCAGTCTCTGTATAGAAGCTGGAACACGTTATCATTATTGGCAGTACTTGTACTGATCAGCATCAACCTCCCTGTCTACTGAGGCGCTCCCCATCAATTTCTACTGGCCTTCTGTACCCCGGTCCCGAGGGGACCCAAAGCTGCTCCCATAGACTACTGCTGTTCTTACAACCGCTTTCAAATTACAAATAAAACCACCATACTGGGGTACAAATAACTGCAGACCCCAATTTCCCTTAATAACTCACTATAGATATATGTATATATCTATATATAAAACTTATATTTTTATATAAGCTCTTACATTTTTTTTTTTTGGCTGAACCACTGCTCTCACCAGCACTTTACATGGTAAGCTCATTAAATTTACCACAAGCATAAGATATTGTATGTTCAGTTCCAGACCATCACAATAAGGGGAATACTGTTACCAATCAAGTTATATGGATTTTTTTTTATTTTCCAAGGCATATAAAAGCTATGTTCATGCTATACTGTGGTCTATTAAATGTGCAATAGCATGATGTCTAAAAAAATGTACATACCATAATTAAAAATAGTTTATTGCCAAAAATGCTACCCATCATCTGAGCCTTCAGAAAGTTGTAACTTTTTTGCTGGTGGAGGGTATTGCCTTAAGGTTGATGGCTGCTGACTGATCGGAATGATAGCTGCTGAAGTTTGGGGTGGTGACAGTCTCTTAAAATAAGATGACAACAAAGTCTGCCACATCAATCGACTCTTCCTTTCACAAAAATTTCTCTGTAGCTTGCAATGCTGTTTGATGGCATTTAACCAAAATAGAACTTCTTTCAAAATTAGAGTCAATCTGCTGTTGCTTTATCAACAAAGTTTATGTTATATTTGAAATCCTTTGTTGTTACTTCAACAATCTTGGCAGCATCCTCACCAGGAGCAGATTCCATCTCAAGAAACTACTTTCTTTGCTTATCCATAAGAAGTAACTTCTCATCCACACAGGTTTTATCTGAAATTACTGCACTTCAGACCTATCTTCAGGCTCCACTTCTAATTCTAGTCCTCTTGCTATTTCCACCACATATGGAGTTACTTCCTTCACTGAAGTTTTGAACCTCTCAAAATCATCCATGAATCAACTTCTTCCAAACTCTTATTAGTATTGATATTTTTGACTTTTTCCTATGAATCATTCAGATACCTAAATGTCTTTTAGGTATCTAGAATGGTGAATCTTTTCTAGAATTTTATTAGTTGACCTTGTCCATATCCATCAAGGGCTTCCCTGGTTGCTTAGATGGTAAAGAATCAGCCTGCAGTGCTGGAGACCTGGGTTCAATCCCTGGATTGGGAAGTTCCCTTGGAGAAGGGAATGGCAACCCACTCCAATATTCTTGCCTGGAGATATCCATGGACAGAGAAGTCTGGAGAGTTACAGTCCATGGGATCACAAAGAGTCGGACACAACTGTGTGACTTTCACATATCCATCAAAAGAATTACATATCTATGGCAGCTACAGCCTTTATTTCTTAAATTTTAAGACTTGAAATTACTCCTTGATCACTGGGCTGCAGAATGGATATTGTGTTAGCAGACATGAAAACAACATTCATCTAATTGTATAGCTCCATCAGAGCTCTAGGATGACCAGGCGCATTGTCAATGAGCAGTAATATTTTGAAAGGATTTTTTTCCCTAAAATTAGTTATCCAGAGTGGGTTTAAAATATTGAGGAAACCATGCTGTAAACAGACGTGCTGCCATCCAGTCTTTGCTCCATTTATACGGCACAGTCAGAGTTGACTTAGCATAATTCTTAAAGATCCTAG